>NC_134175.1:4899735-5234400 GCF_964188355.1 Buteo buteo
ACACTGGAGAATAAAATGGATGCATTTACCTGCTATAAAAGAAAAATGCTCAATGGAAAAGTTGGGCGAGGTACAAAAGAAAAAAACCAAACCTCTTCTCAGGCACTGAAAGTCATGTGTGAACATACAGAAAACTAAGATGAACCACAAGAAAAGGAGTTCTGAAGCAGATAGATAGTTTTTAAACATACGGTACGCATATCAGGGACACCATCTGCACTCTCACTTGAATTAAGATTAAAGTGAATACAGACAGCCAAGCTAATATACAATTCTAAGGCTAAACATTTGTCTTGGGCTATATAATCGTCACAGCACTACAACTCTAACAAATGAAGGTACTAATAGGTTCCATTTTAAAAAGTCAAGGTGTTAATTCAGTCAGAGATCCAGAAGTAGAGTGCTTTGAGACCAAGCTGTAGTTCCATAAACCATTCAGTCCTCCTGTAGAATTCAAATTAATTTACTTTATTACTAGAGGCATTGGATGGAACCCATCTTTGCCAGATTCAAACGCTCTTGACTCAGAAATCATCACGTACTGTTATTGAAAGTTTATACCTTTCCCACTGTTCTGGGCACAAGGATTTATAAGAAGTGTATCATCATAGCCAATTTTTTTACAGACTTATTGAAAACAACAGGACACCTGATTAAGAATTCTGTGTGAAACCATTACCTATAATTGCAGAAACTGGCAGAGTACCTTACAAAAAAGAAAGACATTTCATAAAGCAAACCAAAACACCCTAACCAAGTGTTACTAAAACTTATTAAGGAAATCTGCATAAAACCTTATTTGACTGTTTTAGAGATAGCTCATTATTTAGATGGGTTTCCTTTTACCAAATACAATCTTCTCGGCATGACTTAAAAAATTGTTTTTAAAATCACCATGAACTTAGTTCTGCAAACTGCTTACCAGGAGTCTCACTTGGGGAAAAAAGTGCTAAGAGACTACGTAATAAAATTAGATGCTCTCCCTCTCTTTGACACATACGTTAGAGGGAGAAGCCTACTCGAGTCGGTATTGAAGCACATATTTGAGAAGCTAGTGCAATTATCTAGAGTTCTGTCCACATCATCTCTCTGACTGCTGCTTGTCACAAGCTCATGTATGTGACTGCACAGACCAGCATAGGGCGCAGACCATGTGCTCCAACACTTTGAAAGTTCCAAGGGTGCTGCCAGCCTGGAAGGGATCTCTCCTGTATCACTTGGAACTGGAGAGGAAAAATAAAATTTAAAAAATAAAATTAAAAAAGAGTCCTAGCTCACTGTGAGCCTGACTCTAAAAGGTATGGAGCTACCTGAGTATTTATTACCTTAGAAAAGTGAAATAAAATATTCATGCACTGGCACAAGTGACACTGACAAATCCATTTTCCAATACTTGAACTAATGTAAACTATAGAACTTGTCCTACAAGTGCTTTCCAATGAGTAGAGTAATAAATGAATCTTTAATATAACGCAATATTAGCTCAAATTTAAATATTTACTATGCAGTTAGCATATTTCAAATGCAGGCATGCTCCAGATACTCTCCCAGCTGTTTATTTTCCTGGCCCAATGTCTTTACTGACAAATAGCACCCTTGGTTTAATCACCTCTCCACATTGAGCATCAAAAGGCAGATATTAAACACCAACTACAGCTACTGTATTAGCCCTCTTTGGCATTAAGAGCAGTCAACATGTGGGGAACGGAACACATTCAAAGGACATCCCCTTCCTAATCAGAAGTGAAGATTATGCAGTACACTTACACCAAGTAGCAGGTTACACTGGAAGACTGCAGAGAACATCGTGACAGCTGCAGTTTCCAGATGAAAGATTTATGATGATATTTTACCACAGTTAATGGAATTTCGCACTTCAGAGTGTGAAGTTTTTAGCTTAAAGGCCCAAACTACTTCAAAACTCAAACAGCTTATATTGAAAGAATGTTCTGAGGGCTCAGAAAAGCACATAGAAACAGCATCTGAAATCGGTATACAATTTTCAGATATTTCCTTACAAATTTGCCTCAGCTAATGCAGGGAAGCATTCAATCACGGTCCATACTGGCGATCATAATCTTCTTTGATCGTGAGCACAGCACGGGGAGCGAAAATTCCTAGGTTTATGAACAATTTTGTAATACAAATATGTGAAACACTACAACACATCAGAACCAGAAAACTAACATCAAATAGCAGCTTCCTTTTTTGAAAACGTATTTCTCAATCTTTTCAGAAACAGACACGCTGAAAAACATCCAGGGGAATACCTTTCTGCAGATTTCTTGACAAACATTGCATACATTGTGTGATATGACACATTACGGACATTCTACCTCACTAGGTCTTAAGGTTCAGACATATCAAAGTACCCAAGTACTTTTTTTTAAAAAAAAACAAAAAAACAAAAACATGAAGAATGTGAAAGCACATACTGAAGCTAGTCCTTGTTAGCAAGCCCATTTTCATCTCTTTAAACTCAACGAGAGCTATTCCCTTGAAAACTGTCACAGCATTTTCGCAATCCCTAAAGAGGAAGTTCAACAGCCTTAGGTCACTAATCATAACTACAGTAGATATAGAGCATAAATTATGCCTTTCTATTTCACAGTAGTGAATCATGTATATTCTTTTATCTTATTTACTTGACTCTTTCTTTCTATAAATCGAATATTCTAGACATGTTTGTAGCCAGTAGGGTGTAAACAGCTGCAACTCCTTTCTCTAAAGTAATGTTCCTAGCATTAATGTTCCATCTCCTCTCCCTTCTGCAAGGTTATGTGTAAGCCTCATCTTAACCATTCCCTCTCATTTTCTTTTTCTATATGCAACAAACATTCAGATGCCACATTTATTGCTCTTTCTACCGCACAGTTACTTGTAAACAAATTGGTAAAGAATCTTGTCCATATACGCAGGCACTGTTGTGTAGACGAAGTTGCGTATATTTTATACTGCAGCTACTCTAGCCTTTCTTAGATACTTAATGCATTTCATCAAGATGTATATTATGCTGAGTTATAAATGTAGGATACAGACTTCCTAGGATGTTCATTCACTGTAAAGCATTAGCTTTTCCAGCAAAATTAGGATACGGAGCATAAGAGCAAGTGCAAGCACTTTGGTGGTGTTAGGCTATTTGAAAAAAGCCCCTCTGAATCAGATATCCACTGGAATTCTCCAACTGCAAACCACAGCAGAAGGGATGAATCTTTTTTCCCCCCACAGTCATCAGTATGAGACATGGCCAGCAACAGCACCTTTAAAATTCAATGTTGTAAGGAACTAAACTGATTATTTGACCTGCCAAAATCCTCACACTGACTGTGACTAGCAATGAATCCATTTCATTGAAATCTCAACTCTAAAAGAAAACACACAGCTTTGCACAAATACTTAGGTATGAAATCTGGACAAGCAACACCCCAGAAGTTCAACAACCCTAGTGATATGCCTGATGTAAAAGGAAAGGAATTTGTCAATAAAACAACCTTCTCTACGGCTCGTCAAATGTTATTTACAATGTCCTAGACTAGAGTCTGCTGCATTGGTCGTACAGGCTGATTCCAACACGTGTCCCAGCAAAGATCCTATATGCATCCTAAGACTCAGACATGACGTCCACCCAGGGTTTTACAGCAAAACTATAACTGTCATATTTTTTGTTAAAACTCCAAGAACTTCCAAAGAGCTCCATGACATTAGGCTCAATTTAGGGTGCGTCTTTCATCTCTCTCCGCTCTTCTGGTATTTCTAAGATGTCTACTGACCTGAAGAAGTAAAGAATCAGCCAGAGCAGTGAAGATTCACTTATCCAGACAACTGCAAAACAGGTTAAGAAAATAATAGAAAGCATACTGATAACCAGAAGAGATATACGTATCTCTACAATTGTGCTGTTCCAGCTTTATACACAAGCAGCAAATTAGTAAAGAAGATTGATTTGACAACAGAAAGTATCTGGAAAGGTTAAGAACCTCCCATCCAATCTTGCTACCTATAATTAGACTTTTTTAACCCAGGATGCTTAAAACACGCCATCTCTTCAGTAACAAAGTACTTGACACACCACACAGTGAAAAGAAAATTCCTTTTACTGTTCATAAAATGCAAACCATGCATGGAATTTTGGTTCAGCAAACTGTAAGCTGTCAAATAGGTTAATCACAGGAGGTGCCTCTGCACCTTCTCTTCAGTATCAGGAAATGGGAAAAAGAGGTATTGCCACATGTCGCTCAAGTCAATAGATCACGTACCACTACAGCTCATGTTTCAATTGAACTTTATAATACTATGCTTAACTACAGATGACCACCTTTTAGAGAGCACGCTGTAAATTGCTGCAAAGGCATTCCCATCATTTGATTAAAAAAGGTCAAGGCTTCGTCAAGACTCATCTCAAGAAATCCACAGCAAATCACAGCTATAGGAAGACAATCCACCTCAAGAGGCCTAGTCCACTACTCCATTTACCAGTCTGCAAAAGCGCAGAGTAAGTCCTCTCTTATCATCACAATCTCTTACAAAAATGGCAACTGCCGAAAAATACTTATTTTCAGAGCCTCACTCTTCGAACTTTGTTTTTGAGAAGGATCCTTACATTTAGATGGATTTCTGCTTCAAATTTTATCAAGTAATTACAACTGGTATTTTGCTATTTTAAAAAGGATGTTTTACAATTAAAAAAGGGAAATACACTTTGTTGTTTTATACAGCATTCCTTACATGAGGTCTATTAACAATACATATAGGTGGATTGAACAAGAATTGCTTTACAGAACAATACAGCTTATATATTTTCCAAAAGGAAAAAGTTCTAATAAAGTTTAAAATTTGCTTAGTACAAGTTTGTTCGTTTTAATAGTTTTGCCTTCCTTTTAACCTTAAAATGTGCCAAGAAACAAGATGCTGAAAGGAGTAAGATTTTAAAAACCCACAGAAGTTCTGCTTAGAAAGCAGAGCAGGATATTTATGCACTACTAATTTAATTAAAGAGTTATTTTCCTTTTAAATACCCTCTAATGGCCCAAAACGAAGTCAGGCTGATTTAAAATCAATCACTTTAATCAAAATTACAAGTTCAAATTCTCCATGGAGTAGTGTTCAGTGACTACAGAGTCAAAAACGCACATCCATCACATCCCTACTTTTTACTTACTCCAAGTCCCAAGTAGGGAAAAGAATCAGTTATCTCATTTACACAAAATGTGAATCTCAGGCTCAGGCAGACAGGCAGCTAGCCAGCCCCTAAGCCCCATTTATGCTCTCTAAACAGGCCCTCGGTAGCACACAGACCTCATGCTTGCCTTCTGTAGAAAGAAAAAAAGAATTTGCAGAAGATCTGAAACTCTTTTAGACAGTCACAAGGTGGAGCTGACTTGAAGCATTTTCCTAAGTGGCTCAATCAGTCTCTCTGCTGTATAAAAAGGGGAGATGTATTGCCTTTCCTGCCACTCAAACACAGAACACATCCCAGGTATTCAAAGAGCATCTATACTATTTTCCCTTCCACATGCCAGCATTTTCGTACCTCTCACCAGCAGCCTGCTAAAACAGACAACTCTCCTAGCATTTTTTAATCCATACGAAATCAACACCTTTTGACACAGTCCGGTGTACTAACCTCAAATTTACTGAAAACAGACCAAATAATCACTCGCCATCAAGAACATACTTGCTCTACACAACAATCACACAACAAGACCGGGGTAGTACACGGAAATGACACATCAGCAGCGATAATCAAGAAAACTAACATTTCAGAACATACACCAGTTGCCCAGTGTCTATCACGTTATCAAGTGCTTCATAGTAAAGAGGAACAATGGCTGATCTTTATAAAGACAATTGCTACCTGCTTGAGCAGCAGCACAACAGAAAAGCAAGAAATACTTGCAAGGCAAGCTACCCCTAACTGAAGATGCACACACATGTGTGCCAATAACCTAATAAATGTCCCCAAGTCTTGACATGGTAAGGAACCTAGGGAAAACAAAGAAAGAGTCCAACCAACTCAATATGGGGCAGGGAAGGAGGAACAGAGATTTCTGATTACACTCACATATCTACAAATTCAGGTGGAGAGATTTCTCTACAAAGAGTGCCAACATTGCAGACACTTGCCACCTCCCACCTTCGACCATGTGCTGTTTTTCTAGAGCCCCTATGACAAAAACTTTAGTTAGGCAGTCTCAGTGATGTTTTCCATAACCGAACTGACACTACAACTCAATGGCACTTTCTCCAATGTAGCTGGAAAAAAAAAAATCAAAGGTGTCTATTTTACATATTATGCATTACTCCCTTCTGCCCATGTTTTATTTTTAAGCATCCAGATAGGACTAAGCTTAGCAAGATGCTTGCACATCTAAGCTGCCCTTAACCACACCTACACTATAGCTGTTCCAACAGTTTCACAGCTATGGTAACACAACACGGAAACACAACTCCCCACTGAAGTCACGGCTAGCACAGATACCATTTTGGGTAGCTGGCAGTGGGATGTTTATTATGTCCTACATGTCCACATGCTACGCTGAGCATTTTATTTTCACAAGAGCATTGTCACTACCTTGAAGAACAATATGAAGCACATCAGTGAGGTTGTCCTTTCCCAGCAAAAGACAAGCAAGCAAATGGTGAGGGATAGGACACACACTACAATTTAGTGACCACAGCGACATTTCGCATTCCTTAAGGAAAAGGATTTTGAAAGCAGGAAAACAAATTTCTTTAATGAATTATCTTCACCAGCTTACGAAGCATAACAATGTGTCTTTGGAGACTTAGCACAGACACAAGAAATCTGACAGTGCTCAAGTACCCCCAAATGACCAGAGAGAAAATTTCAACTTCAATAATCCTAAAGGTCAGAAGCATTATTAAACATGACAGATGCCCTCACTATTCAACACTAGAGGACATGGCTAAATTTATTCTAACTCCATTTTCTCTTGCTACATGTAAAGTAGCTAATGTGCCATTTAATACTTTTTTTTCCTAAAAGCTAGAAATAACAATCTTTTTTCTCCATATTTTCAAGTTGACACTTACTGATTTATTTAGCAGTCAATTATCTCAGTGCCAGGTGTAGGAAATAGCTAGGGTGACAGTAGAGAAGTAAAAACAAAAAAGAAAAAAAAGAAAAAGGTGCTAAAGACTACGCTACCATGACAAAGGGCCTAACAAAACTGAAAATATGGGCAAGTCAAATATACAGAGGCACATTAATAAATTCTATGGTTCCTGTATCTACAATCAAGCCATTGCTATTAAACGTGTTCTCACGTACAAATTATTAGTCACACATGTCCCTCTTGATAACACAGTATGGGAAAAGCAATCTCTATTATACTCCACAACCATGAGTAGTATATTCTTGGTTTTCCCTGTTTGCTCGGTATCTGTTTCCATCCTTGGCTCAGTCAGATATGAAGGGGTGGTGGTGGGGTGGGGGGGTGTGTTGTTTATGGAATTTGTATCAATTGTGCTTCCTGCTTTCCTTTTCATAAAATTAGGAAAAGTGACACAATAGCGATTTTGCAAAATGAGCATGGGATTTCACATTCAGCCCTATTTTTGTCCCCCCCCTGCAATTCTTAAAATTCCCTTTTCTGTTTTATACAGAAGTTGGCTCTCAAAATAAAACAGCTTTACAATGAACGGGCACAATTTTCTCATTTCAAACAAGCTGACAAGCATCATCAGCTCATATTAAGGCACTGTCCGCCATGTTATCTCTTTTGGAGTGCATATATAACGTGGTGCACACACACAGACAAGCATCTCGCCACCGGCAGCGGCGCAAGATGTTCAAACAGCTCTGCTGTTACAGGAAGGGCTTCAGCAGCTACTCGCTGGAGCCAGTGAAAGAGCTCACAGAGCCTTTGTTGGGGGTGAATCCTCAATAGCCTCCAGCCAGGCTTTCATTTTTCATGTGGCAAGAAGCCAGCAATGAAAAGTCCAATTGCTGGCCTTCTCAATGCCTAGTGGTACAAAAACAAACAGGGTAATCGCATGGAAAAAAACAAAAAACAAAACAAAACAAATAACAAACCCAAAACAAAACAAAAAAAAAACCCCAACACCCAACTGTCAATTATTTTGTGGTGTGGGTTTTGGGGGTTTGTTTTGTTTGGGGAGGGGGGGTCGTCCCCCAGATGTAGCCCCTAAGTTCTAAGGTCTGGATTTCAATTGTAAAGATCTAGGCCATATGGAGGGGAATGGAGGAAGAGCTGGAGTTGAGCCCTAAAATACATACATATAATCTTAACTTCCAGCTGTTGAATCCTTATTCTTAACAACCCTACCATCTGTCTTACTTAAACCCCCAAATATGAATATTCTCTCCCTTTCTAAAAGGCAATGATGCAATTGTGACATAACATTGCAGCTCTGTATGAATTAAATTAGTTGCATTGGCGCATGACACTGTCAAACCTACTCAGAAAAACAAAACAAAAAAAACCCACAAAAATGCTAAGCATTCTTTACTTGATGAATTAATGCCACTGATGAAATTGCAGATCTCTGCCAGCATCAACCATGTCTGAATACAGCATCTTCACACAGCCCTGTGCACTTTGGGAATGCCAGATATGCTGGTTTAGCTACTTCAGAATGGATAGTTTCTGCTCCTGCCTTCAGAGGATATACAACAAAACAAAAAGAATGTTGCTATATTTTTCAACCAAGTTCAGTGAAACTCCAATACCCATAAATCCACTAAGCAGCCTCATTCCTCTTTCTTCAATTCTGAACTCTCATCTGAAAGACATTTCAAATACCTTGCTAATTTAACACACCGGAAGCAAGCAAATCAACTCAGCACTTGAAGAACAGTCTGTTACTACAAAAAGATTATTTTTTTTTCATGTATGTGACAAGACCAAACCCTACGGTGTACCACAGCTTAATATCTGTATGAAATTCCAAAGTGTCATCTGAGCAAAAGTAAAAAAAAAAAACCAAACCACCACCAAACAAACCTACAGAGAAGCACTGTAAAAAGGAAAGGAATTATCAAAATGGATTCATATGCATCTGGAATGATTTTAATAGAAAATGCCCAGCAAATCTCCCCGCACTGCTGACAAATCACCAGCTGAGGTAAATCCCAGATAATGAAACATTGTAAGAAAGGCTCTATTTAATAATTTAGCCCCTGTCAAGGAGTTTGTATTGATTCTTGTTTTCAGCACAAGGAGAGAATGTTATCTTCAGCCTTACGGCTCAATGACAGCATCAGTGAATTTAATCACTGTGCAGCTCTTGCCATGCAATCCTTAAACTGTCACCTCTGATTCTTCATCATTCCTCGCTACTTCGTTCAAAGCCCCCTATACCCACATTTTCATACTAATCTCCCACCCCACACATGCCCCACTGTAATCACAGCAGCATTTCAATCTGCTTCACATTAAACATAAAAGCCCATCTCATTTGCAGACTAAATTTTTTATTTTAAATAATTCAGCACTCCTTCAAATGTCTCATTCGTCTACTTCTTATTAGCAAGTCTGCTCCGCACCTTAACGGCAAACTTAGCCATGCTGAAGGCAGGATTGAGCAATCATGGGACAGCAGTTCTAGCAAAGGTTTTGAATAGAAAGAAAATCTTTCAGCCTTTTCTTGGCTGTAGAAGGGGAGATGAATCTGGAGAAGCAAGAATCTATATTAATCAGCATTTTTTCCAGACCAAAAAGGAAAGGTCATGCTGCCTCATAACTGGCCAGGAAAAATTAGCCACAAATTAATTCAGCTGCAGTTCAGGAACAGAACATCAATTCATCTACAAAACAGAATGAGGCTTTTAAATACGTAAATGCTTGTGGCTACAGAAACCTCACCCAGATATTTGCATTCAAAAACACTAGCTCCTGTAAAAGTGCAGAGAATAACAGATGTAATTTTAACATGTCTGCTAAAATGCAAGGCCATACGCAGGAAGAATGCAAAGGAACAGAAGCATATACTGCATAATTCAGAAAAACAGGTTTCTTTTAATTTTTCCTCTTTATTCCAGGTGAGATGCAGTACTTTCCATTTTATAATCCTTTGGATCACAGTAAAATGATCCCACAGGCCCACACAGACAAGGTCATCATACACAGATTTTCTATTACAGGGCACTAGCGGCATTTCACAACTGTCTTTTTATGCACTTCTGCCTTTCCATCCAGACTATAAATTGTTACAAGGCCCTGGGGCAATCCAGCTGTATACTCCATTCAAATCAGGCTTCAAGGAGAAAGCACCACAGTCAAGATGCTTCAATCAAGTAAACACACAGGCACAAAGGGCAACTGCATCACAATTAATAATGTTTTCGTTTGCATGGCAAATTCACCATTTTTATGTTTTAAAGTTTCTCTCTGATGTTCAGATTCAAAGTGTTGCCCATTAGCATTTTAAATGTGACATCAAATTAAATCAAAACATGATAAATCAGAAGCATGCTGCTGAAATCCATTTGCTGGTTGGGTTCTGTCTCTCTCTGGAAAAAAGGAAAACCTTAAAAAGGAAATTCGGACTTATTTATCAAACACTAGAAATTCATACCAAGAACAGTTTAAATGACAGGATTAGAGGGCAGACTTGCAAGATGTATTATATTTGTATAAATTGGCTTGTATCGTGGTCAGAGATATCCTGTTATTACCAGCAGCTACGTGTTTCTTTTGGCTGTCTGTTATCACCTTTCTTTTTCTTGTTGCTGTTCTTGTTACTTAACTTCTCACTTCACCTCTACTTGTTATCGCAGAGAAAAAGCATATAAACTTCTTGGATGATAGTTCCACTTTCATTTTGGATGTGTCTTTCTACCCTTTCAACTTAGAAGTTAAGCTGGAATTGCCTTGGTTTCAGTAAATTAATCAGAACTCTATATTCAATGCACTCTTAAAGTGTAATGTTCTGTGACTAGCTACGTTTTCAAATCAGTATGCTCTTACTTGGGATAGAAGACCTAAGTTCTACACTGTGCTCTGTTTCTTTCTCCCAAAACACTAATATTCAGTAATCTTATTTTACTGCTGATCTCTGCATACAGATAAACATATTTCCAATAGCCACGGCTCTTTATTACTTTTGATATTTAAATTGAGACAAGTAATCAAAGCTGGATACGCATGGTTAAACCACAACACAGATGCATTCCGTAATTAACATATTCATATTTGAAATGCAGTTACTACTGTTGCATCACATATTTAAGCCAGCGGCTGGTTATTTAAGGTGAGGAGAAAAGTTTGGGGATAAAACAATCTTGTAACCAACACTGCAGGCTTTTTCTGCTGACAACGCGCTACAGCAGCTGCTGCTGTCTCCTGAGGAAGCAGTTCGCACCACTAGACATATCAAGAGCTTGGTACAAAGCGTCCAGGTCTACGCTCCTCTGCACAGAGATAGAAGTGTTTGCTTAAATTCTATTGGACTTCAAAGCATACTCCTGTTGGATTTCTCACTCGCATCATGTCACAGAGCTCTCCCTAAAGCCAGTTTAGTTTATGTAACTGGGGGCGTGTGCATGTGTATCCGTGTTATAAAATGGCTACCTAACCCAGTGTCGTAAGTTCACATTAATCCATCTTCACAAAAGGACAGTGCTTGGCCAGTAACAGCGCCTGTCCACGACACTAGGTGTTCAAGCCACTTAGCAAGAAGAGGCAGCAGGGTGATCCTCGGCTTTATAACAGCATAGGTTTCCATACCAAGGAAGTTACATCCTTCAGAACTTCTAAAACACCTCGTCAAACCTCTCTGGTAGGCCCACTGAACACAAACGGCAAATTATTCAAGCTAGTTAGTCTTACCTACATATCCCTAAGTATCAGTCCTGCAGGCGATCTAGGCATTTCACACTAGTTGTAAGCTATTAGCTGGCACCGTATACGGCCTCCTCGCTCTCCAGCCTGCAAGACTGAAAGCAGCTTTCTTCTAGTTCAGTGGGGTCCTACACAAAAGAGCATCAAAAGCCATCTCAATGACCACTGTGCATGCGTGTTAACTGAATTTCTGCATATTAATTGGATTTTCTCATACAAGCTAGTCATCTAAGTTTTAATCCTGTATTTTCATCATCTGGAAGTAATCACAATCAACATTTTAATTAAAGAGAATGGACTGAACTTTAGGACTTGTTAACCATTAACAAAGAGATAGAGAAACTTCACTGTTTATAATACATTGATTATAATGCAAAGTGTCTGTCAAGGTTTAAACTACAACAGAAAACCATGGAATACTACTATTTAATAAAAAAATAATATAGCTACGAAGCTACATCCTCAGTCTGATGAGAACCCAAATCTGTTTCTTCAAATGGCCTGATCCAAAAAGAAATTCAGTGAGAACTTCCATTTTCAAAAACATAGTGTTCTTAATTTAAAAAAGAAAAAAAGGACTTGGGTTGGGGTGTTTTGGTATGGGTTTTTTTTTGGGGGGGGGGGGGCGGTGGGGGAATAGGGGGCTGAGTGCAATGAGGCAGCAACAAGTACTGGTGTATGAAAGAAACATGACTGGCTGAGCAGATCCTCAGCTATTTCCTCAAGAAATTCCAGATACTATTCGTCTGCCAGAAACTCAGAACAAGGAGATCAAAGTGATTTTGGCCAGGTTTGATTTATTCTTAGCAGAGCTTAGACTTCAATTCAGAGACCACAATAACAGGATAAGTAACTGAAGTTAGGCTTACTTCTGAAGGACTGCATGAAATGAGTGAAGATAGTATCAATTCTGGAAAATTAAGCATTTGGGGGAATGAAGCAACATTTGATTCCCAGCTACTTATTTCAGAACTATTAAAGTTCAAAACCTTAGGTCTGCAGACAATTCACCCCTCCTCACTTCCTCTTCATTGCCAACTAAAATATGACTCAGTCATCATTATTCTGCCGTGTGTGCTTTGACCAATGTATTTGTAGCACCACAAAATATTTAAAGAATACTTTGTGAAGTCTGTAGATTTTTAACTCATGCCAAATTAAAGTGAACAAAACGTATGCTTCCGTAACTTTGTGATGACTAGAAAACTTGTATTTATGACAGCAGTAAGCTGCTGTTGAAACAACTGCATTGTTAGAAATGCAGTGGTACTATTGCAGAATTAAGTGAAAAGCAGCAGACTGATAGACAGGAGACATCTCTTGGTGTAAACGCCCTTAACATTTTCTCAGACAGAAAAACTAATCAGAAAAACTTGTGGGAAAGGTATTTTAAAAACGCGCACCTAAGCATTAACTGCTTCCATTTTACTGACTTGCCCATGTAATTTAAACCCCAACCTGCAAGATTGTTCTAGAACAAAACAAACAAAAAAAACCCACAGTAAGCTAACCCTGAATTAAATGCTAATGGATCCCAGTTTTAGTACTCTACAAAACACCATTTTCCTCCTCCTTACAGTTGTTCAACAGTCAAGTTACATCAATGAAGTATTGAAGCCACATTACTACGCCCTTTTACAAGCTTTATCCAAATGTTCCAGCTTCCCAATTATATTTTGCTGTTGCTTATAAAAAAATAATATTTTTAAAGTAACTGACATTGTAAGAGGGACTAACACAGGCTTAAAACAAACGGGTAAAGAAGCATTTCCCAAGGAACAAAACAAGGTTAGAGAAGTTGCTCTAAAGCTAATCATAACCTTGCATAATCCAGATTTACAGAAGGCCACTTAAACCCAGCCACTTGTTCAGCTGCCCTGATGGCGCTTCTGCTTGGAAGGAGGTAGAGCATATACCACAAAGTAACTGAGAGCTAATACTGAGTACCACCAATGAAAGAGAAGGAACTGATAACCAATAAAAACATGTAAGGCAACAAACCAAACAGACTAAAGCATTGCTTAAACTGTGTGCAAAACCACAGCTTGTTCCTAATCAAAGTCCTTAAGGATAATCTGGTCTGGAATCCTGAAAGAGAATAGTATTAATCCACAGCAAAATGAGTTAGCACTAAAGACAGATTAAAAAAAGTTGCTGGTCACAAACAACACAAAAATAACCCTATCAGTAGGGGAAAAAACCCCAACTTGTAACTTCTTTGGGGTTTTTTTTTTGGTTTGGTTTTGGTTTGGTTTTTCCCCCCCCAAGTACAGAGAACTGTCTCAATCTTCTGATAGGCTAAGGCAATTTCAGTTTTAAAATGTATTAAGTTCAATAATTCAAAACTGGTGAAGTGAAGCGAACAAAGAAAAAGCATTTATGGCATATTACACCCTTTCGCATGACCCAACACCTCATCACTTTAAGGAAAAGAAGCTGTACTTGTAACAGTCAACATTCACAAGTATAGTAAACATTTCAGAATTTGAGGGCAAAAATAAAACAGCAGATTTCCAAAGAACTTGCTCCTCCTAGCGTTCTGCAAAATTCCCAACAAAAAACAAACCATGACAAGTAACTAACAAAATACCACATGAACTTCTAAAACATTAGTCTGTATTTTTACATTTCCAATATGTCACTTCACAACAGAACTGCTGCCTTAAGAGAACACCAGAAGCACTACATAAGAACAGGTACCCTTAGTGATCCAGCTCAGACAAAAGGACATCTTGTTTTTCTACTGGGGAGAAACACAGGTGCAAAAAAAGTATGCTACACACTGCAGTACAGCACAACATTCCATTACAAAGAAAACTAATGTTCACTTTAAGCACCACACATCTTTTCTGCTTTGGAGAACGTCTGCTCTAGTGCCATGTAATTTTTATTTAAGCAACTTGGCTCTGTAGGCAGCTAGGGGGAAAAAATTTTCTAAGCAAGACAAGATTCCAATGAAACACTTCCCATTTCTTTCAATTCTTTTCCACCAATGCCTGCTGCTTCCCTTCAACAAAAACGGGTTAACTAACCAGGTTACTATCTATTACTGCAGAAATCAAGCTTTCTAGAAAAAAAAAAAAAGTTCAACGCAGGTTTATAAATGAAAATGCATACATTCTAAGCACTTGAGAGTTCCGTTGTCAGTGGACAAAACCCGCACTAAATGTATACCTGAGTATTTCCAGGCAGAAACTTAAATTACATTGCAATCACTGCTATCTTAATAAAAACTAAATTAATGAAAAAAAGAAGTCATTAGCAAAGACATCTGGTATAGTAAAAAAGTTAACATAGAGACACTATTTGGAAATCTGTAAAATTTTTTTATCCAGTAGCTCTATTATTGCACTATATTAGGTCTGTCCATCTCTGTGGAATTTAATAGATCTCTGCACAAAGAAGCATTGCCAACTACATCTGGTTCAGATCCAGCTACAATGGGTTTGGCAGCATTTTTTTTTTTTTTGCCTTTAAAGAACTGTCAACAAAATTACTTTTACGCTAAATTCTGCTGACTGCCTGAAGATTGACAGACTTCCTATAGAATATTTTACCAACACAGCTGAGATGGTTTGTCAAAGGACTACCAATTGCCAGTAGAAAGATCACCATGCCTCTCTGTCAAAGTATCCAATAGATACTGGTAATCAATTCTAGAGAGTTATTCACACAGAATGAACGCAAAGAAAGTTTGTCAGAATTAATGCCATAACTAAAATTTACTATTGATTTAGCAAGCGCCAGTTAGTGGCCACTATAGAAATCGCAGCAAAATTCTTGATTATGCAAAGACAAAACAGATTACAAGGCAAAAATATGACCTGTTAAAGAACAGAACATTTTTTTAATGGTATAAGGAAGCATCTGATTTAATGTATAAATTGGACCAACGCTGCACTGCTCATTTGTTGAAAAACAAAGAAAAATATCTGCATGTTTTCTCTGCTATCCCTTCCCTTATCCATCCTGAAACCTTACCAACTTCTGAACCTAAAAGGCTCCTAAAACAGGCAGCTGGGTTTTAAACCCACTCAGATCTCAGCATGCAGCCAGCAGCTGAAATGTATAAGCAAGTTTTCACTCGCTCCCTGTTTCTGCATACCATCCGTCTGCTTTTTTAAGCAGAGTTCAGACAGATGAAAATAACAGAAGAGATCCAAGACACTGTGCCTTAAAAATACTCACTGTTACCTCACCCCTGATTTCCAACACTTTGCTTGGGTCCTAAACAAGGATTCTAACAATACTACTACATCAGAAAGGAATTGTATCTATTTAGATAGAAAGTCTTTTTCACATCAATTGTCATTTTGTGGCAAGGCAAAGTAAAAGCAAGTGTATTTGTACTTGCCTTGGCGCCTTCCACTGAAAAAAACAGACACAAACAAAAACTTCCTTGAAGACACACAACAGTTTTTCCCTGTGGTACTTTTCATACCACACATCATTCTAAACAACAAAACCAGTGAATTTAACTAGTTTCTTAAAACTTCGCTATTAAAATGAGTCTCAGTTATGCAGTAATTCTAAAACCAGAACACAACACTGCAGCAAAACATCAGGGAACTTAAGCTGCCACAAGCTACTGAAGTATCTTCCATTCATATTTACCATACCACCATCAATAAAAAAAAACCACCCTCCTCCTATCTGCACAAATTCAAGTTCAAAGACAAGGAACTTAGTCATAAGATTATCAGGCCTGGCAATACACTTGGAAACTCCTGGCTTTGTTCCTCTGGCTGTTGAGTACTCTCCCTGTCAACCAAATTCAATGGAAGATGTGAATGCTCAGCATGTCTGCAAGCAATCCCTCTGAAATTACTCAACATGAACGCTCACAGTAAGACAAAAGATTTCCCAAACCTGATGTAAGCCTCCAAAAGCATAAGATAAATCTGAACTCAAAACAGAACTGAGCATTAAAGTGTTAGGACCAAAGCTCTAACAACACCAGTTTAGTGAAACGCAAAGTGACAAGAAGGCAGGCCTTATAAAAGCCATTGCAACATTAAAAGTTCATTCACTCAAAGGCTGCAAGCAACCCCACTATCATCTTCATGCTTTTAAGACTCAAATAGCTTCTGAAGAAAGAAAAAGTATTCCTGACTGCCTTCTCACTAAGAATATTCTACACATATATCATTAGCAAGAAAAAGTGAAACAAATGGAAGTTACCACTTGCATTCACAGACAGTTGCGGGAGAAAGGAAAGTTGACAAGCATTCATATTGAAGACTAACAGATACCTTGTTTCATTCATCATCCCCTAACCTTACTGGTGGTCCTTGTGTACTGAAACATTTTAAAAAAAATAAAAACACCACACCCAAACCACAACACCCAAAAACTTACCAGAACTATGGACATCAGGCATAGGGGCTGGGGGATCAGGGGCGTCGTGGTGGGGTGGTGGTGATATCATTAGATGAACACAGCTCCCTCTAAGTATCATAGAAAATTAGGCATAATAAGAACTACAAAGTTTGACCAGGAATTGAGTGCGCATTTTCCTTCTCGAAGTCTGAAGAACATTATGCCAAGTAGATGCTAAACAGCAAGTTTCAACTACTACAGATGGTTTTCAAAACTCATGACTAGCACTAGAGAGTAGAAAAGGACAAGCAATAAAGGAACAAGCGGAGTCCCTTCTGTCATTCCACAGGTTTCAAATCCCTGCTTTTTCAAAGTGGTTTCCCAGCTGCAGGAATAGTCAGCGCATTTCTTAAGAGCATGCCAAGAAGTACACATAGCAGAACAGTATTCCTATCGTACCTTTGGTGCTGGTGTTATTTAGCTCTCTCCCCAAGAACATCTGAGACTATCAACACGCTATTGGAAGTGATTTTGAAAGACGATATTAATCTTACAGCACAACCTGTGTTATGGAAGTACTGAAGCAACGGCAGACCAGAAAGGACACGACAGTTACTTTAAGTGCTACTTCTTGTTGACAGTTTCCCTAAGACACAACACATCATAGTTAAACATAGTTTACTTCTCAATTCCACAAAGTTATTTACATGAACCCCAGAAAGCTTGGAGGAATCCAGTACCACAGAAATGGTAAAGACAAAAGAGGATAAATGTTACCCATGACAGTTTCTAACACAGTTAAGCTGGATTGACCAAACCGCTTAACTTCTTCCCACATGGCCAGCCTTAACGCACCGTTTGATTTTTTCACTCAGGAGACAGACCTAGAAAGCTAGCTATCCTCCTCCAGAGTTGCCCTCAATGCTTGGAAGCCAAATCTGCTGCTCTTCCTCCCAACCTCAGCTTATCCTAATACAACAATTAATACAACTCACAAAGGGAATGACCCATCTCCACAGCATCACAGCTCTGCTTCATGTGAAGCAACACACAGCAACAAAACACAGGATGGCAACAGACAGATTACAAAGAAATTACAGTAACTGAAAACATCACAAGGATTTTATGGCCATTGATGAAGGGCAGTTGCTCTTCAGGAAAGCAGAAGCGCTGTTCCTCTAGGGTAATTTTTAGTAGAGCTGATTAATCTTAACGCAAAGAGAAACTTGTGATGGAAGTATAAGCTAATACAACAAAATATACCATTTTACCTGCCATAATTGCTGGAACCGCAAAGAGCATGCACAGGAAAACAATTATTGGTTTCTCCAAGACTCAAGAGGCAGACACTAGACTACAAAGGTGCTCTGATATTATTTGTAACATCTGCTTCTGGAGTAGTATGACTTCATCAAGTTGTAAGTAATCTCATCCCTTTTTCCACAGTGGTATTTGTGAAAGCGAAGCAGGCAAAACAGTTCTAACCACAAAGATGCTGTTTCTAATACAACTTGAGTAACATGAAAGGGAGTAAGCCCATTTACAGGGAATACACCACACCCTACTTCAGTATTTGCTTCTACCTTTTTGCCTCCTGCCATCTGTCTGTCAAATGAAGGAAGCTTGAACACTAAACTGGAAGGAACTGCCAGACTTCATAGAACCAGTTTCTAGTTCTGCAATAAACATAAAATCGTATCTAATTATGATTTAAGATCTTACTGGAAAAAGCAAGTTAAACCCTGGTTTATTTAAGAATGCAACTGAATGGTACTCTAGCCTCATCCCCAGAACAAGCCTCTGTACCATTTACCCTGCAGGACAGCACACATGTATCAGACAGAATTTGCATGGTCGTTTTTAACTCCCTCCTCGTGTTTTTTTTTTTAAATGCAAGCTTACATTCTTTGCTTTTATCAGTAAAAAACCACCACCACCATCAACTCCTGTGCCTGAATTGCACCTAGAACACAGGAAGTATAGGGTAAGACTCACACACTCAGCCAAAAACTTTTAGTTTATGACAACTAACTTGGTAACATACTTAATTAGTAGGCAACATTTCAAAGCTGTTGTCTTTAACTTCCCTGCTTCGCTTGACATATTTAGCTGAAGGCAAAACAAGACTCTCTTCCTGTTGGTATCTCACACTAGACGAGAAATCAAGTGTCCCTTCCACTGTACATCTTTCCTTTCCCCCAACAGTAAAATCAACAGTGACAACACTGAAGATTAATTTTTGTTAGTATAATCAGCATCAAGGGTCTTCTTGGTTTTGTCATTTTTACAGGTTCCTTTTATTCATGTCAGTATGAATTAAAAAAAAAAAATCTAACAGAGTAATTAAAGAACTCAGGGCAGGCAAAAGTAGACATAAACCAATCATACTACTTCCATGTGAAAAAAATATGCAAAATTGCCAGCAACCCTGATGTCATATCCTTTGCACATTGAAAACATGCAAAAAGAGAAACCACTCAAAAAAAATTTAAAGGTATTAAAACATACTGCAATACACTTCCCACATAGTTTTGCAAACAGCTTTAATGTGTTGTAGGAGACCAATGATGACAACAGAAGCTTCAGCTTTTGTTGTTAATATCCTGAGCAATTAATGCAACTCAGCAGGAACTTATTGCCCAGAATGGCAACTATCACATTGTAATTCCAGTCAGACACAAAAGCACCTGCTAATGTGCAAGAGTAGTACAACTGTGGCTTAACCCGTTGCTAGAACCTGTGAACTACAAATCCAACAACTCCTTTAAAAAAAAAAAAGGGGGGGGGGGGGGGGGGGGTGCAGAGGAAGCAAGCAAGCCCATGCCAAGCACTACCATGGACATCAGCACTGAAGAAAGTCTACGTGTTCTCCTTCACTGTGCTCTCACAAAATAAACTTGTAAGGAGTAAAATGGAAGACTTGAGTCAAAAACCTTGGAAAAGGAAGACATACTCCGATATCAACAGAGAGTGGGTGATCTACATCTCTAGACTATGCGTTGATAAGACCATTGTAGTACATATTCAGAACTTCCATAAACCAACAACAGCAAGATGATCAGCAGTTACAGTTACTCTACCCAAAGCACTGCAAAGTCCAATACAAGCATAGGCGCCCTTTGCGTCAAACAGGCAGCAGCTTCCTGCTCTGCACTGCGTAAGCAGCAAGTGGTTTTCCGTGCAGCTACAGCATACTGGGAAGAAACATGTTTAACCTTTTAATCTGAATTTGTACACTTAAAGGGGGCAAACCACAAAACAAATCTGTTCTTGCACAGGTCCCTGACTTTTCATTGTTAAAGAGTTAAAATATTCTTAAATGTTATTTTATATTTTTCCGAATCAATCTTGTCATACTGGCATAGTTTCTCTTTGCATACTCAACTGTCACTACACCAATGAGCTGAGATACACAGGCTACCACAAGTCAGCCCACGTGCTTCCATTTACACAGCTGTGCTATATAAAGCTAGAGGTAAAGGCACAGCCAAATTTAACTTCCCAGGAAAAATTAACTTACTGAGCCGCAATTTCCCAACAACACTCAACTCAAAGTTAGTATTCCTGTGGGTTACAAAACCTTAGGATGATGTAGACCACAATTTGAATTCTACAGCCCAGTTAACTACGTCTATACCAAGGATAGATCACTGTCTTAACAGCAAAACAGCTACTATTTCAGAAGATAAAGATTTACGCAGAAGGAACGAGGAGCTACAGGAGATACAGACTAAAAAATATTGCCATCTCACTGGAGAATGGGGCAGGGAAAAGGAAGAGATGTGAAAATTTTCCTTACCAGTTTGAAGTCTTGAATGCTGCAGATGAAATACGGGGTATTCGGCCGGCGACTTTCAATATATACGCAATCTTTAAAAAAAACAAGATTTTAAAAATAATGGAAATTAACTTCTGTACCTCCAAGAAAAAAAAAAACATAAAAACAGGATAAATTAAAAAACAGCTTAAGCTTAGAAAGAGCCACCATTTCATTTGCATAACATGTAATTTATTCCAAGTGTGATCTAAAAATAGAAACTAGATGCTTTATGATGATAAATAAGGGAATTAACTGCATAAAAATTAACTTTGATTTGAATAGACATTTTGCTAGAAAAACAGAAGAAAGTCATATAAGACCATTCTGAATTTAGTTAACAAAAATGACCAGGTCATAACCTATGAACCAGACCAAAATAAGACAGGAAACTAATCAGATCTTTTGTGGTTAGCTTGCTATGAAGAACCTAGCACTAACATATTTTCTCTCCTAATTGTGAAGAAAACCAAGGCAACCAGTCATAGATGAAATGCAGCAAACTAAATTAGATTTACCTCAGGGAAGGACTGGGCTTTCTCAAATTACATTTGACATGACAGAAACTGCATAATTATTTTTGTTTGCTTTTGACAACTGGACTTTACAAGGTTGCTGTAAAATAAGGTCTGTTGTATTAAAAACAGTCTTGGCAATAACTGCAACAAAAGCAGTGTCTCAGAATAAAATTACAGCAAGGATGGGAAAGAGGTGCCTGACTAATGATAATGACCTTAGAAATCAGAATTCACACACAGCTTGCTAGAAGGCAAAGATGCTACTCCCAAAGCCAAACAAATATTTAAAGGACAGTCATCACATTCTCCTTTTATATTCACATAGCTAACTGCTACTCAAGAGACAGAAGGCACAAAGAACACCACCTATTCACCAATGATTCTCCACGAACCTTTTTGTACTTCTACAGAAAAATTCCGAAGTCTTAGAGTTTTAAGACACATTTCAAAACACAACTAATACCCAGCTTCATGTCTTGTAAAATCTAAACGTTGTTCAAGACATACATTTTCTAGTTCTTATGCTCCACCAAGAACATTGCTAAGGATGCACTGTTATTGTTTATAGCAATAAAACATCCTCCTTCTGAAAGAAAAAAATAAACCCTTCATTAATCATTTGAAACCCAACCTGTACTCAGGAATTCTCTTGCCACTGAGAGTTAACTCAAACATGTATTTAAAATAAAGCAACTTGGCAGCTATTTAGCAGAACTACCTTAGGACTATCAAAAGTGCAGGAAGAGTCTTAGTAGCCACATCAACCAAGCTGGAAAAAGGCCAGGCTTTTCCAATCTATAGCACTTCAATGATATATGCCAGAATTACATGGTTGTGCATCTGATTTTAAAGGTGGCAACAGTGTAGTATCTTGCTCTGATGAGAGACAGAGGTGTACACCACCCATCTCCATTAATTTCAGATAACTAATGTTTTGCCAGGATCAAAGCAACTTCGCTGGCAAACCAAGCCTGAAATGCACTTAGCACCTTTCCCCAAATTCAGCACTGCTTGTCGCAATCATGCGGGTCTGGACTTGCTGCTTTTGGCTACAAGCACAGTCATACCCAGCAACACTAGATTATACTAGTATTCTAGTAAAACACCAATATCTTCATTTTACAGCCAAGAAATTGTAGCCTGAAGTAGTCAGGCAACAGGCTGAGATTTCAGAGTTGGGTTTTGGGGGTTTTTTTGGATGAAGCAAGGAATTGAACTTTTGAGTTGCAGTCCAATACTTCATGCCATAAAAACTCTTCCTATGCTGGGACATTTCATAGCCACAGAATTTGCATTCTGCTTATACCAGAAGATGTTCCTCTGTATCTCAGTGGTGAGACCAAGAGGGGAAAAAAGTTGGAAATAGTTCTAGCTTTTCTACCAGTCATTTAAAATTCAAGTGTAAAATTTCTTCTCTATTTTCCTTTTCTGTAACTTCCCTTACCTTCCTAACTTCTATTTTCACATCATCTCTACAAATTCGCAAGTAGGCCTTTATTTTGTCCCATGTCAGCAGTATGTCAGGGCAACATAGTCAAGGTTTCTAAAAAACTAGTCCCAGAAGAATTAAACCTGAAACTTAGTACACAGTTTCAGCTGCAAAACTGTTCACCTCCAGCATCTTCATTATAGGCACTACCCATCGAACTGACTTTTTTTACCTGCAAAGCCATGACAGCAGAGCAGTACCTCTTTTCCCCAGTAGGCTATAAAATAATCTCTAGGTACCAGTCTCAAATTAAGCCTGCTGATTAGCATAGCTAGAATTCCACGTTCAATTGAAGGAATTCAAAGGCAAAAGTATTTCTCAGTTATACTGACCCATGATTTCCATCTAAACTGGAAAAGATGCTGGTCTTCAGGTGCTTACAAATCAGGTTGAGGTCAGAGCATGTAAGTATCACAGTCAGGCAGGTCACCTTGAGTTCTGCAGAAAGTCTTCTGAAGAAACTCCTCAAATGGCAAGCACAGCTCACTGTGGTCTACATCCCCCAGAAAATCTAAATGCTAACAAACAGCTAAAAGCAATCACTTCAACTGTCACCAAAGCCTTGCTGTGAGAACTCAAGTATCAGGAACTTTTAAAAAAGAACTGGGGAAAAGTTACTTAGACCACCCTCTTCAGAATAAAATCCATTTAGCACAAATAGTACCTAGTTGTGAATAGATTAGGCAATTCCTTGACTTAAAAAACTAAATCCATGGGGCACAAGTTCCTAGAACAGATCACCTGCTCAGGAGCATCCCACAACCACATACAGGAAAGTACAAATTGAGGGCTAAGTGACAGCAACAGCGCACAAAGGGTGGCCTGGAACACAGACTTTAACAGAGCATCTGAATCTTCTCAAATGCTTGGCCTCGTAACCATGCAAGGAGTCACTTCCTGCTGGTTTATCACATAACCATAGTAACTATCTGAAGCAAAGCCTGTAAATCCTAGTGTCGAATTTCCACCTGCAAGACTATTTGTAAAACAGGCTTCTTCACCACACCGTTCTCCATCCATTGCAAATTGCACTGTTAATCACTTCACAACAGTATTTGATAAAGTCAAGCAAGCTTGACAAAATAGATTTATTTTAAGCTGAAAAATCTATTGCTTATTTTATAGTAAGAGTCAAAGACACAGGATAAGAATCTGGATTAACCTGAAATCATAATTGTATCAGCATCAGTAAAGCTCCTCTCCAAGTGTACAGAAGGAATGTAATTATAGCAGAGTTGTGTCCACATTCCCACTAGACACACAAATGTCACAACTCACAGCTTGACTGTTCCGAATCAGAACGTAGCGTTCAAGTTCCAAACCAAACAGTTCTCCTGAATTTTTTTTCCTATTAACTAGAAGTTAATGTTATTTAACTTACAGAAATTTAACTGAAATCTTTGAGAATTTCTGTTACTGCAATAAGCTTTGATCATTCTTTACAAAAGACTCCACAAAAATAGCACTGAAATGAATTCGTGACTTCAGGCCACAAGTTCCAAAAGCCTTTCTTACATAAGAAACACCACTACTGACCTTCCCTACGCCTGCTGTCAGTTATAGTTCCCTATGAGTCCTGGCCTCTTTTGAGAACCTCTTCACTTTTATGCTCTAATTTTTAGCATAAAATTGCGAGCAAAACTAAGAAGTCGACTTCAATACAGCTAGCATCTCTTTAGCTGGTGTCCACCGGGTGTAAACTTAACCCTAACTAAATTGAGAGAGAGTAACAAAGAGAAGAAGGATAATGGCATCAACCAAAGAGTGAAACAATCAACACTAGAAAGGCAGGTGTTTAGAGACATTTTTGTGCTATAAGCTTTAAGTAAGTTGTTAGAGCAAATAATTCTAAATTTTAAAGCAAAGTAAAAGGAAATGGTGAGAAAGAGCTAACTCATATACTGGATTTATTAGGAATCCTTAATACCACTCTAGCATTAGAGCAGAGGAGAAGACATGGTCAGGAGTACAATCTTTCAAAAATGCTAATGGTAACCATATATTTGCTAAATATAGTGATTTGTCTTAATGATGGCAGCATCACAGGAAACTATGCTAAATAGCAAGGCTATATAGGCATCTAAGTAGTATCAGTTTGACGCTTTCTGTTGCATATTTTCACTATCTATAATGTAACAAACCAAATGCCTTGCACCAGGAGTCTCAAGAGAAATAGAAAAAAGTTTCATGAATGTAAAATGCACTAAGATCTTCGGGTTTTTTTCTTTAGTAAGAAAATAACAATAAACAGTTTTACATAACAACCTTCAGTATCTCTGTAGAATTGTGAAGAATTACGTCCTTTTAT
Source organism: Buteo buteo (assembly GCF_964188355.1). NCBI lineage: Eukaryota > Metazoa > Chordata > Aves > Accipitriformes > Accipitridae > Buteo > Buteo buteo. The sequence continues at coordinate 4,925,012 of NC_134175.1, forward strand.
TTCAAGTACTACTTGCCTTTTCCAAATGACCAATTTCAAATCGTGCCTAGCTAGGACTGTAGCAACTGTTGCAACAGCACGCATATGTTCATTTTAAAAGCTTGAAATATGATACATGTAATCAACCGTCAACACCAGAACAACAGTTATTTATTTGATTTGTAACTCACACTTATACAGCACTTTTCATCCAAAATCCTGAAAATCCCACAGAAGCTATTAAGTCAGTCTCTCTTGGGAGGTAAGCATCTGAACTGCCTTGCACCAAATGCATCCTCTTCGCCTCCTTGCATTGATACAGTATGATTCAATCCAGTTTATTCAGAACCTATAGCAATTTAACCGTATCAAAGTATTCCTGCACTATTCCTGCACTATTTTGTTATCCCAGACTTCCTTGGCTAATCATACCATTTAGACAGGCCTCTACTCACTCAAACCAACTGCTCAGTATCCCAGGTGAATCATGCATTTACACGATGTTCCACCACTCATTTGCGGGAAGTTTTCCAGGATTCACTGGGGAATGTGTGTATAAAAAGCTGCAAGATTTCAGATACAGGAAAACACCACAACTTCCAAAGTTTTTTTTTTTTTTTACTATCTCAGTTTTGCAAGCCTCATTTTCAGTGTTATCAGACAGCATGCAGAATAAACAGCTAAGCATCCCTCTTAAATGGCTGACACAGAAGTAAGAGAATCTGCCATCTACTATGGATAAAGCAAACATGTTGACTCACTAGTACGTTGCATTTAAGTAAGGCACTGCTGGCTGCCTGCCAAGATTTAAAACAAAGATGACATCCAGTTAAGATGTCTCCAAAGCAATAGAAGCCACACAGATAAGAAAACGAGTTAATCCAGGTGCAACGTCATGAACGCTAGAAACAGAAGTGCCAAAAGGAGAACGTTTATGGCTGCAGTCACACTAGCCACTCAAAATTCACCATAAAGAGCAACTACTTTCATTTACCAGAAATCCAAAATACAAATTCATTATTTTGAAGAACAGCTTCGATGTGGACCCGAGCAACAAAGAAAAACTGCATGTCATTTTTCTAATGCAACAAACCTGCGTAGATAAGACTTATGCCCATGGAAAATACAGAATAGCCCCTCCTTATCCTTAGCACACTGGAATGTGCTATTGCACCCTTTTTTTTCCACTGATCACATACTTCTGGAACATTTTGAGCTCTTTACGGCTACAGAGAACTTCTGCATAGTCTTAGACAACTTCAGTCAAATCTCATCACTACTGCTCACGCTGCTTTGTGTCCAAGCCCGTGACAACTACAAAAGATGCCCCATTTGTCAGAAAGAAAAAGCTAAAATATTTAAAGTCACAAAATAAAGATGCTCCTCACAGACAGGTTTACTTCCTTTCAAATCCTTTTACTGATCAGCAGGTTTATATAACTGGAGTGACATGCACTCTCTTCACACTAAATGGAAGTCTGAAGCCTGAGGCTGTTTGTCAGCCTAAAATACAATGAACCCATATGCAGTCTCCCTTCAGACACCCGAAAGAAATTCTGGTCAGTTATTTCAACATTTATTATTCTAGAAAAGAACTCGCAGTGCGTTTCAGACATCTATTTACTCCTGCAATATTAATATTCATTTCTACCAACCTTAACATTCAATTCTTTTCCACTCAAAAAGCCCAGCAAAAACAAACAAAAAAATCAAACTGACAATAAATTTCCTGATTTAAACATGTCAACAACTGAACAGCTCAGTGTCACGTCCATGGAAGTCGCTCTATGGTGATATACAATTCCTAGCCTCCTGATCTTCAAAGAAATACTATCCAACACTCAAAATGCTACTTATCTTACTACATGGAATTATGGACTGAGTGGCACATAATTGTAATTAAGCCATTCCACTTGATGCCTACTCATTCAAGTTGAGTAAGTCACTAGTTTGCCTTCTCTGAGTGTACGACGTCAGACAGTGGACTTGGTTGCAGCTACTGACATTCGGCAGCTTGGGCGCAATACACGTTTGCAGAGAAACCCTGACAAGGTGAATTCCCTACAAACCAAAATACAGTTCAGAAGGCCAACAAATACTCACAAACACCACTATACTGGTTCCACACCCAGTGCTTGCTCTTCACTGTTCTACGACAGTCTTTCTCCAAACCCCAGCTGACTACAAATCTAAACTCAGAAGAGGCCTTGGCTTAAACATACACAAGTTAATCCCTCTATGCATGCTGCATCACCATTATTCTTTCACTTACCTTCTCCCTGCTCCCTCTAACTTGCAAGGTAGTGATAACCCTGAAATATTTTTCTTAGCCCATATTCTGTCCACCTCCAAACCCTTCAAGTCTCCTTCCCTTCCCAGTAATTTTTTCTTTTCTAGTTCTTATTACAGTTGCATCAACAACTACATTCTGTATTGGCTGCTCTGTCATCTGCAAAGATCCCTTGAAAATTGAACTTAAGGATGTGTTTTGTTAGGCAAGGATCATGACTCCCTTTATCAACAGAATCATACCAGTAACAGAAAACGAAAGGAGATGCCCGATTATCTACATGGACTCGGTGAAGAAAATCAGCAAAACAAAGAAGTTACCATGAAGTAAGCTATAGGATGAAATACAGCAGGCAAAAATTGTTGCTCTGAACATCCTTACACACTTACCAAAGTATGAGTTAATTTCTTTTACTGAAGAATAGTCAACCTCGCATCATCCTGCATTTATTAGTAAATAAGAGCAAGCATGAAGCAAGTAACCACACAGGAAATGGGTGTGCTATAAATTCACACTCTGGCTTTCTCCACAGCAAGATAACATCCATGTGTCAACTTCCAAGGGCCACCTCAGACAAGTTAACCATCTGATCTGTTACACCAGAGTTTACTGGTGACAAACCAGCAAACTCTCCCACAGGAAGAAACGAGAAAAAAAAAAAAGAAAAAGAAAGACAATAAAAAGGATTTCCATGATCTTTGCCACTATGATAGCAAAACAGAGTAAAGAAATCTTAAGTTCCCTGCACAGCTAGTGGGATTCACTGCCTGTCTCAAAGTAAGCGCATTTGCTTACTTTCCTATTTCGTGTAAAATGTCCCACCGGAGATGAAGTATTTCTACGACACATGGTACAGAGTCATTATGCCTTTGGGCTTGTGATATTCACCAGATGTGCCCTAGTTCTGAAGGGTTACATTAATATTCCCACACTAAAAGCTCTTGTTAAAATTAGCGCTTCAATATATGGGCTTAAAGATCTTTTGGAAAAAAAAAAAAAAACAAGCACCTCACTTTTCTGAACACATGAACCTTTATCAGCCTAAATGCTGCTGTTTATGTAGTAACCATCTTCACCATCAAAATCCTTTTACACTTCATCTAATGAGTCAACACTTGGCATCATCCAAGAAACAAAGCCTTAGGCTCTCCGCACAGCACCACACTTCCACAGGAAAGATATTCCTTGAAAGCCACTGTCAAGGAATTGTCTACAACCTCCCACCATTGTATTTCAACAGTCACAAGCTCAGACTTCAGCGTTGCTGTGAGCAGCCAGAGTTTCAATATATGTGCATTTCCCAGTTTTGACATCCCAGTACCTTACTGGATTACACATTCCTTCCCTTATTTTGCTTTCCTTTAAATATTCTATGTAAGAGTTAGAGGTTCTGAAAAACAATATGCCAGATGTGTAAAAAACCCACTCGTCTTTAACAACTTAGGTACAACTTAGGGGAGCTTGTCGGACACCAAGTTTAAATAGTTCATACATCAACTCTCGCAGTGTCACAAACAACAAGATGAATCATCAAGCTCATGTAATCATGTAACACATGCTCTGTATTCAACCATTCAATCACTATGCTTAAAACCATACTTCAGGTATACTTATCCCTGCAGCATATGTGTACACTCCTGTTTCACATTCACCACTTCTAACTTAATATAGAGATAGCAGTTATCCCAACACTCATTTAGCCTACAGATTCAGTTGCACCACAACAGAAATTCATATGATGATTCTGAGAAACCATAGAAGTCTCCAGGCAAGGCCTGTGAGACTGGTTTGTTTCACCAGAACCATCCTGGATTTTTTTATTTTTTTTTAAAGGGGGGGGGGGGGGGGAAGAAACCCAACTGTTTCTCAAGGTAGACCCCAATTCTTTGGGACACAGAATTTTATTTATAGAATTTACAGAGTCATATATATAAAAGGACTTGAGAGGGAGAGAGACAGACACTCTTCACATGCGTGCATGTGTGTATATATATGTATACACGCTGAATACTAGTTGTGGGATAGGTAAATAATTGAAGGATATTTACATCCGAGGATTAAATGATATTTACATTCCTCCATTCTGGTGTCTAAAATTAAAAGGCTTAGTTGTCCTAGTGCCCTCTGCCAACCAGTGAAGAAGCATGATCAGGCAGTTTTGAACTGTTCTCCGGATATACCTCTGCCCAAGCCAAAACTAGCGGGAACCCCAAGCAGCAGGGCTCTTCATTTCCACATCTCAGGTACTTAAGTTAAATGCCACAATCCTTCACCACCACCACCCAGAACAGTTAGATACGATTAAGAGCATGATACCAGCAGCTACAAATCATTCATAACCAAGTGGTACCTTTCAACAGATCAGAAAAATATTTGCAACATTCACCGAATTCTAAATGTTGACATCTGAATTCGCTTGTATGCCTAATACAGGAAAATTACCAACCCTTGAAAACAAAGGTCAATAACAGAAGCAGACCTCTAACTACAGCAATACATTTGGCATGATGGTTTAGTAACAAACGTAGAAACGCATGGGTTTAACTAGAAAAATATTACCACTGACAGGTAGGGAGCTATACAGTTGCCTCTCTTCTCCCCATATGGCTGACAACAAACAAATTGCTAGTCTGGTCTTTTAGTGTCACTTCCTGCTGAGCAGATTCCAAGCAACACTGCTGGCTCCTTGTCAGAAAACAATGTGTTAGAGCCCTGTTCTGCAATAAATGGTTCAACCAATTTACTGTGTTCATTTCAAACTCACAAGAGTATTCCCAATGCCTGGACTACAGTTCTTATTTGGCAAATGATTTTATTATAAACTGGTATCATAGTGAATCCATTTTCTTTAAGGGGTTTTGCTGCTGTTTAATGGACTGTCAGTATAATTTAGATTTCATCTATTTAAACTCATTCAAGCCTGGCTCCTGATTGTACAATAAATGGAACATATTTCTATTCAACAAAATTAATGACAGCTAATTGTAGTCTGCAGTTCCCAATTTTATAAAAGCAACTGTTCTGCAGTTCAGGCACCCAGCTACATCATTTCCCACACCAATTATTTTTCTGCACTTTTCATGCATGTCCACAACACTACACAGTTCTTGCAAGATGCATTCAGACGTACTTTGTTACCAATTTTCATGCAAAGCAAACATTTTCTTAGAGAAAGTAGTGTTACCAAAAAAATGCCACACTGAAAGCAAAGACTTTGTAGATGGTCAGCCACTAACTCATGCTAGGGTATCCTCCTGTCTTAGAATTGTCTTTCTTTTTCGATTAAACACATGAAAAGGGAGGAGGAGTGGGAATAAGAGTGCAGGCCACTAAAAAAAAAAAAATGAAATAACCAGTTAGTCTGAGAGCTCCTTTTTTACCAACAGATAAGCTTTACTGCACACGTGCCATTTGAAACAGTCTTTTCTGATCTTTTAAGGTCACAGCAAACTTTTGCTAGAGGTACAACATTTGCTCCCGACACTTCTCACCGGTATTTTACAAATGCCTACACAGCCACCTGTCTCTCAAACCTGAAATGGATGGATTTCAATAGCTCTTCACAGACACTCATTTCTAAAGTACTGCTGAAGACACAAAACACAAGCAGCACCACAAATGTACCTATGTGACTTCTTTTTTTTTTTTAGGTATCCTTAACTTTTTTTTCTATTAAAAAATCCTTAACGCGCAAATTACAACACACTTGAAGAACAATGGCTACAGTTAATTTCTCTGAAACCTTAAACACAATCATTAATAATAAGCCTTAAGAAACCAACAGAAGAAGTTGTCAGAGTCTCCATGAAATCAACCGAACCATCTCCACAATATCTTCAAATAGTGCATGCAATTGGCCAATACATACAAAAATCCAAAGAGATGATGGGATCAAGATTCTGTACCACTCAAGATACAGCATCTTTCTTCTCACATACTTTTCATTTACTTGTGTTTCCCAAGTTTTGGCAATGAGTCAATGGTGGCATTAGAAAAAATCAACAGTATACAGTTGGCCCATGAAGCTGTACTAATGTGAAAACTGGCATCTTTACATGGCTTTGAGTTGAAGAAGTTCTTCTATTGGACCATGCATAATTATAACTCCATGCTCTAGTAGGCAAAACAAGCACACCAAGAGGACTTGGAAGAGAAAACTCTTCTATTCCCAAGCCCACCACAAACACCAAATGGTTACTTAACTTCTCTCCCTTAGCTACCCTTTTGATAATTAAAGTGCAACACACTACAATACCACATCAAAATATGGATGGGCTTTATTTGTGTAGCCCTCGACTAGAAAAAAATTACAGCCATTACTATTTCCCTAGTAATTGGCCCATCACTTCGTCTTCCTGATTAGACAAATCGATAGAGAATAATCCATTTTCTAAGTTGTTGGTGCAGTCCTGAACAGAAACACATGTTCAGAAGGGGAAAACTAAATGTGTCACTTGAGTGAGGATGATTTTCACAGAATACTGTACTTCAAATACTGCAGTCTGTTGCCTCAAAGCCTGCTGTGATGCAAATACAGACACTCCCGTCAAGTAAGCTTATGTGATATTCTCCCTGTTGTCTGCTAACCTGATACTCACCTACCTGCAAATATCTAGCAGCACTGAAAAAATACCTGTATTTAAATAAAATCAGTATGTATTCTCCAAAACAAAAATATTTTCCTACTGTTTAAATTTGTAAATAGCTCTGAGATGCCTTTTATACAGAACAAATCAGTGCAGCAGCTGTAAAGCTGATCTTCGAGTAGAAGTGTATTTACTTCGTTTCAACACTGGTATGTTACCTTTTTTGCTTCATTTTAAAGCATAACAATCGTGCTAGTATGCTAGTCAGCTGCTTAAATAAGAAATGCCCATTTCAGGTAGAAAAAAAAATACTTTCCTCCCCATTAAGAAAAGAGGAGTACAATCACCACAGTAAATACACAAGCATAAATTTTTCAAGCCAAAGAAGAATAAATGTGTCTACATTTAGATGTATTTCTTTCCTAAACAAACAACACAAGTCTTAAATCTACATCGGCTTTCATGTACATCTAGCTACTCCTTTTACAGCAGGGTTTCTGATCCTTTCTTGCTTTAAATATATCTTTACTGCTTTTGGTAAAAGCATCCATAACACATTTTGGTCTTTGAAGTAAAAAGGAAGACTAGAGAGATCCATTCTTCCTGCCCATGCTGAAACAAAGCAAAAATATTTCCATCTGTAACTCAATTTACTTGAGATGCTTCTTTAGAGCAATACATGCGGTAAGCAGTAACACAAAAATGGAGATAACTTTTAAAGGTAATTTCTTTTCATCAATTCTCAAGCTGTATTTAACCTTCTTCATTTTCTATTCCACTTGGAAACAATAAAAAAAAGCAGTCTCACTTTAACATGCTTTCTCCACTTAGCCTGCTTACACATAGCACTGTCAAACCTGTAGAGAAGTATCTCTCTCACCTATGAACTTTCTCCTCCATCCCCCCATGAATACTTCTAAAAGATTTTTTTCACGAGACCTGTATTCCAAAAATGAAGCAGCAAAGGTTAAGTCCCAGGATCAAAATTCCAACAGGTTAAATTTCATTCCCTCCCTCCCCCAATTTATCAGAAAAATCCCCAGATAAAAGTTAAAGCAATCTTCTGGCATCAACTGCTGTGCTACATGGGAAACTGTAGCATCATTCCCAGTACAGAAGCCAAAAGGAGAACTTAGTTTACTGCATACACAGGTGTTGTCATTATAATTGACCAAATGCTCCTTTATCTAATTATCAATGAAAGACGTGGCAACTTCCACAGAGTAAAAGAAAAAGCACTGGTAAATTCATACACGAGAAGTTCAAACTCCTTTAACTGAAATAAATTGAGGGCAGGCCATGAACAACCACCATTTCAAGGAATTCCTTCCCCTTAGTCCAATTTTTCCACAGTTTTTATTTCCACTCTGTTTTTATTTCAAAATTTCCATTTGCCTAATTTCATAATGGCATGCTGCATTCCCCATAAAGTATTACTTTTTGCTTAGGTCACAGTCTTTCTACATTCACCCTCCGCAAGAATAATTCCCTAATGCAGCCTGCAAAACTGCTCATATCTGTGTTCCACAGTTACCTAGGTAGTTAAACCACAATTTTTCAACTATAGCTGTTTTAGTGACGCACAAAAAAATTATGTCAATAAGGTGTTCATGTCAAGTTTCATATTCATCCTAGAACGGCTCCAAAATACCACAGCTTCACAAGGTATTTTTATTTTGCATTACAAGCTTCACAGGGAACATGTTATGAAGTTCGTTTAGTACGCAGCATATGTTTATGGAGTTCACATAATCCACGTTACTTTTAGTAATACTTCATTATAGTAGTCAATGGCAGTACATAACCTTTTGTTAGTGGCCCATGTTTTGTTATGATGGAACCCAGGAATGACTCACAGATAAAGTATTAACAATAACTTCATAGAGAAAGTCTTATCTAATATTCTCCACTTGCACAATTCATCTGTTATAAAAACACTATCACAAATTCACATAACCAAGACAATATGAAGAACTACCTGTTAGACCAACATTGGCTAAGCAATGTTCCCAGTCCCAGATCCGCAGTCCCCCCACCCCTCGGTACGCTCACCTCCTTAGCACTGCTTTTCATGATTTATACACAACAGCCAAACAAAGCCAGAGGAATCCATTTGCTAGATCAACCTTGATCTGCACTTAATACTCCATCTGTCAAGCACCAACAGCTGTCCACACAGAGAGCAATGCCTGCCACGTTTAGGAGTAAATATGAATTCAGTAAATGCATTGTCTTCTTTTCCCAGTTTGGCTTATGTTTACTGCTTATAATAACAGCACATATACAGAAAATTAGTTATATGCAGTTAAGTAGTTGATGTGTGCTGTCATGTAGCCTCAATTATTTTCTACATTTATTATTCACCTACTCACCTGATCTTTAAAAACCACACTTCTCATAATATCTCAAATGCTGAGAATAAAAACTAATTACAACCGCTGTTACATCCAATAGCACAGAACAACCACAGAAGTTGCAGCTGCATGTGGACACAGTTCTCTACAGACTTCAATCAGCTTCAAAGAAAATCCTTCTGTGATGCTTTTATGCATTTTTAAATGCTTTTATGCAGTTAACCCTCCTGACATGTTTTAAGACTCACTTACTAATCCAAGCCTTTTTCTATTTTTTTCCTTCTTTAATTACTAAAGGAGGAATGGGTAAAGAATGTACTTGTTTCCACTGAAACCAAAGTCTTAAAGATAATCTCTTCTTCTAAAAAAAAAAAACCCCACAAAAATTTTTTACAAGTTTTCCTCACCACTATGCACATATGCAGAAAGGTTGAAAACACAGTGGTGTAAGCATGAAAAATAAGGGAACTCTTATGAATACATTAAGCAGCACAGCTCCTGAGGTTATTCCTATTTACAGCAGCTGAAAGTCTGTCACTGAATCTCTGATTATTTCAATGATCTAGTATCACAATGGTAGCAGACTTTCAAATCGAGGGAAATACACAGTCCATCATGTTAAAATACACACTCATTTCAACTATGAAACTTTTGAGGGAAGAGAAAACCACACATGCAAAAATACACATCTCTGACAAATTTGGTCAATCCACACAACACAGACAGAAAACAACAGTCCGGCCAAAGACCTAAAATTAAAATGTACAGCTGAAAAAATAATTTCATTGCATTTCTTTCTTCTGCCCAAGCATAAAATTCAAATTTTACAACTTCCCAGAAAAGAATTAACTTCCCCCCCCCCCCTCAACTTTTTACCAGCCTAAAAAACTTGCCAGAACTTCAGGATTTATAGGAAAAAAAAAAAGATCATGTTCATATTATATGTACTTTTTTGTTTAATTCTGGCATGGCCACCTTTCTCAGCTGCTAAAGCTGTCAGAATAAATAGAAGGGAGCATCTAGAAGAATGACAAACACATGGGTCAATGTCAAATACAAGCCAATCATTGCCAAAGCGTGAGCCAAATTGCTGCATTTCAATTTCACCAATATTCAACCCAAATACCAGTATACCACTTATTAACAAAGTAAATAGAGGGAGGAAGCACTTTTGTTTGGGTTTTGTTTATATATATTTTTATAAAGGTGATGGAGGTTTCTAGATTAAAACAACCATTTCGGCAATTTCCTCCGTTACAACAATGCAAAACATCTCGGCACAGTTATAAAAAAAGGGAACATTTAACAATTACTTACGCCAGCAAAAACTTAAGCTTAGAAATTTAGAAGTCCTAATACTTGCTTGCTAACCAAACTGACAGTGGATTTTAAGATAGCTAGAAAAAAATCTCAGTCTGACTAGATCTTTAGTAAATATAATTCTGGTTCCACTACAATTGGAACTCCATCGGCCATACTCCACAGGACACCTGGATGTCAGGCCTGCAGATTCACACAAAAGATGACCCACCATCTTTTGTTATCTTCTCAATGTGATAGCGCAATAACGCAACACCTGCAGGCTTCAAATCTGAGCCACTGAAGACTGCAAACTCTTTCATAGCTTATGAAGTACTCCCTTTGAAAAATGGCCACATACTCTATAATGACAGAACATATCGAAGTGAAAAGTATGTAAGATCTCACTTTGATACATTTGGTGACAACTGAGCAGCAGTATTCCACAACAGTGCATCCAACCTGCAAATTTAGTCTCTCTCTCCTTCTCTGATGCCTGTCCAGATAATAGCTTATGGGGTTATGGTGTGTCCTGAACAGCACTCAGGCAAAAATCTAACAAAATTTTAAAGGGACATCAACCTATAAATCCAGAAAACCTAGTACTCAGCTCAAGTTATATTCTCCAGTAGCAATATCTCACTTTCATCTTAGTGACAGTGATTTCCCATACCTTAAAAAAAAAAAAAAAAAGGGCAACTAAACCAAAAAGTCCAATAGCTGTCCCAAACAGTGATTGCCTCAAACATCTCAAAGGGGCAAAGAGACACATTCCTATTTTTTTTGTGTACTAGGCCAGACGTTCCAGGATCCACACAAAGCTTATTCTGCCTCTTTCCCCGCACCATATCAAACAGCACTTTCCATGTCTAACAGTCTGCACCTCTTCTTCCAGCTTCACACAGATCTTGAAACACCTAGAAAAAGAGGCTCTCATGTCAGCTATTCCAAAGCAATTTGCTAGAAAATGATGAAGTCCTATAATGCACTACTCTCCCTGCAGAAGCATTTCACCTTGTGTTACCTCATGTGGATTCCTCTTGCTGATGTGCTGTTTATATAGCTACTGATGTCACTGTAGAAACAGATCCTCATAAATCCTTCTAATTCCTGCAGATCCTTTTAAATGTTTCTACGTAGGCAGAGAAAACAATATTGTCCTCATCTCCAGGTGACATATCAAGTCATCTGTTTTCCTGAGGCTCCAAATCAACTCAGACTTTCATCCAACAAAGTTTTTCCAGTCCAGCATTCAAGGTGCCATCACAATGACATTACAGCAGTCTGCTCAGTAGCAACAACATTCTCGGTATGAAGTTCTGTGGCTTTAATATAGTAATACCCCTTCCTGACACGCTGAACAGATTGAGGGTGAAAGGCGACAGGGACCATACAGCTTCCTTCAGCAAGAAAGGTGTGCAAGAGTTCAGAGAACGAAAAGGAACAGGGCAATAAAAGTATCCACATAATCGGCTATTATTTTGATGCAGATATTTCTGCTATGCACTTTTTCTGGAATCTTAACCCATTCACTTCATAAGAGCAATTTATTGGGATATTGAAAAGAAAATCTCCATGTTCAAGGACAAGCTGAAGATACACAAGAAAAATACCTCCATACATCAGGTCCTTGTAAGACTTTAAGCAAGTTGTTGCCATCCAGAACAGGAAGAGGAAAAAAGCTTCTCTGGAGCAGTATTATCAGTACATTTTTCATCTTTCATTACGCTGGCCAGAAATTTAAAGTTACTGACAGCATTATTTGTTTTCTGTCACATAGCTCCCTCTTCCAGCTAGGCAAGTTACTCCCTTCACCAAGTTTCAAAAGCAGGGCCTACACACAAGCCGCTATATTACTCAACAGTGTTTGGAGTAGCATCGCACTTGGAAAAAGCCTTGGACAGCTGTTCCAAAAGCACCTTGGCCACTGAAGTGCAGTACAATACACTGACAGGCATTTGATTGACAGCACTTCACTACGTTCTTCTATAGAGAAAAATCATACACTGAGACCAATTGTCTAACCCAAACAACAGATGTAGTTATAAAGTCTGGTTTGCACAGCAGAGTATGAAAGTATTCAAATTCGCTTACAGTCTGACAATCCAAAAAGTAGAACTGCAAAAAACATACTACAAAACAAGACCACCAGTTTTAGAGTACACCCAATTAGGAGCCATGTGTTAACCATATTGCACATGCATACAAACTGTATGGGAAATCAACCCTTTCAAACCGTGCTGTATTTTGGCAAAAGCCAGTAGGATAGAAGACAATCAATCTGCACTAGAAATGGAAGGAAATCCAGCATTAAATAATCTAACTGAATTTAAGAGAAGAAAAAAAAGTCTCAGTCTTGATGCAACTATCTTATACTATCATGACCTTATGCTAAGGAAACCTGTAAGCAAATCTGAATACACATGGTGCAATAAAAACTAATTTGTTACCATAACAGTCATTTTGACAAAAGCAAGATAAGAACTGCGAGAAAAAAAGAAGAAAAAACCCACCGATTAGACGTGGAAAGAAATGGGAGGGAGGTTGTGGAAACTGAGAGGACAGATGGGGAAGTGGGCCAACAAGCTTTTAGGATAGGCCTGTGTGATTTCCAACAAAGTAGAGAAGATTAATTGCACAGTGTTGTCTAAGCTCTACTCAATAAATTTTAATACAGGGTTTAAAAGCTACGCATACACTCATATCTATGCAAATTAATAAGAACCATGTTTATCTAGTAACAATATAGTGTAACCTTTTATTTGAAAAAATTCCAATGATCTTGATGATCCATTTATTTACAGTTTATTTGCTATTACTCAAATACAGCTGCTGGGCTCAGCACAGAAAAAAGTAATATTAAGTGTTGGATTAAGTACTATACAGCAATGGGGTAAACATAGAATGAGATTTTAACCAAGGACTTCATAGCAAGAAAATGCAGATCTTTAACATTCATCCATATCAGATAAGAGTATTTAAGAGATAGAATCAAACGAATGGAAAGGATTTTCTTTCCTTAAAGCCTAAAAGATGTAAGCTGAAGACAGCTATCCGTTCTGCACACACCTCTAATTTTCATCTTCCTAATCCTTGCTATGCAAGTCTCATTAATTTAAACTCACTTAATCCCTCTTAAATTTTATGTAATTTCTACCCTTAGGTACAAATATATCTCCCTATATGTAACCTAGCCATAAGAAAGAAACTAAGATTTTTCTTCTGTAACAGATGCTAAAATTGCTTTAGAATACATTACGCACTGGAATGTGTATTGAAGATCTCACACCTGTTAAGAAATTATGTTTTAAATGAAATTTAAAAACCATATTGTTAATTAAGGTTTCAGCTAGGCTCACGTCTGTCTCCAACAATGAGCTAGCCAATAATGTGTTCTCATTGCTCTCTGCAGTTTTCAATACAAGAGACAGACCCAAGTTTTAAAAAAAAAGCACAGAGCAAACTGAACAGAAAAGTCTCAATGCTAGGGTGCAACTCTTATTCTAGTTGTTACTAATAAAATTTAATATTTAATAAGCAGATTTTGAAATTACAAAATGGGTGTGAAATATCTCAATTATCATGAGTTCTATGGCTTTCCTTGTTCTTTCACTAGATAACCTCCTCCAGATCAGATACAATCACTTCCCCCATCGCTTTTTTTCAAACAGTGCAGAAAGATGGGCAAAAAGAAAATGAACCAAGCTGCCTGTAGCCAGTGCTAGTCTTAATTGAGACTAGGCAGACCAGCTTTCAAATCCGTTACCGGATCACACAACCTCTTCCAAACCCTGCCGAACACCACTCATCTAAGGAGGAATTGCCCCCCAAGCAGCCTGCTCTCTTATCCTTGGTTCTGCAACCACCATCACCAAAATACCTTTGGTGAAGTACTCTGCTCGTTAGAGAAGATTGCTCTCCCACACTATCAACCATATGTGCTCCCTGAAGTCCCAGTAAGGCCCGAGCAGTACTTGGCCAGCATTTGCTGCGTGCAGGTTCTCTGACACATCTCCACACCTGTGCTATGACTGAGGCTTTACCCTACACTTCAGGCCATAAACAGAATCTCCCCCAGTGTGTAATTGCGGCAAGTGAGAAGGTACAAGCCATAGCTGAAACCCTTGCCAGCCTGTACATCAAGATTTCTCTTCTGAACGGATGCTCTCGTGAAAAATATAGCATAAACAATCTAAGGTCTCCCCACACTACCAGCATTTACAGGCTCTCTCCCCTCCTTTGTCAATTATCTGGAAAGGTGCAAACTCTACGTAACTACAGTACTGATTCCTGTTGTTCTGCACATATCCCTCTATTCAGGTACTGCTACATCAGAGGTACTCCAAGCACTGCACTTACTGGATAGAGTACTAACGCTTCTCCACCCTACTACAGGATAAAATTGAGATCACAAACTGATTTTCCATCTTAATTTTAAGCAAAGTCTTTCTGCAATAAAGCCAGTGCACTAATGGGCCCACACAACAGCTGTTTTTAACAGATCCTAAGTTATTTTTCATCCTCTGACACCAAAAGTAAGACTGCCAAAGCTGATGCTTTTGCAGGCTCCCTGTTGCTACTACTCAAGCCACAAGTATTACTCAGCTACAAGCCCTGACCAAGAGAAAAACCTATCTTCTGAATGGTTTGACATGGTATTTGAAGCATTTCAATAGATAAGCTAGTCTGACCAACGTTGGCAGATCTAAGTGAAAACAGACTCTACAACTTTCACACGGAAGAACAAGCATGGAATGCAACACCTCCAAAACCAGCAGAATTTCAGCCTATCTGTATCAGCAGCTGATAATGCCCACCTACACAACTAGCATTTTAGAGCATTTACAGCAACTACAACTGGATAGAGCATTTAAAACATTTACATCTGTACTCAATGAGATTTCAGTAGTTGAGAAGTACAGCACCTCATGGAAAAATCGGGCAAGATTTTTACTTCATTAGTTTCCATGGTTTTTAGTTTGAAGCCATCTCTATTTTGCTCCAGCAGTTTTACTACAGCATACCAATCATTTTACAGAAAAGTAATATAGAACTACCATAGCCCTTCAGCCAGTGCTTTGAACAGTAAAGTCCAACAGAACTATTCCTCGTGGTGCAACGAACAACTTCAACCAACACTTTGAAAATGCTGGGTAGATGAACACAGACGTTTTTACTCAAATTAGGGATACAGCTAGCTAAATAAACTAATCTTCAAGTACAATTTCATTTTGAGGAAAAAGTTAGCTGACAGCAGCCACAGGTTAAATCTTGAACCTGATATGAAACTCTAAAAACCTTATATGAACTTGGCAGTAATTAAGAGGCACATCCAAGACATCCGGAGCACGCTGCAAGCTGCTTCTATCCCCAAAACATCCCAGATACTTGCTGATACTGACACTGTCTGGTTTTTGACCAATAGCTAAGCTACTGTGCATAAACATGAGTTAGCTATTAATAAGGAAGGTGAAATCAATGGCATAATAGGTATGAGAACTTAGGTCATCCGATTTATATTTCACAAACAAGACAGGAGAGGAGCTCTACGAAGAAAGCAGAATCGCCGAAAAACTTGTCAGAAAGGTTGGAAGGTATCTCTATATGCCACCTAGTCAAATCTCTAGCTCCGATCAGGTCTCGTTTCAACGGCGAAGCAAAGCGCTCAGTGCTTTACCCAATTCAGTTTCCAAATTCCCAGGGACAGAGATTCCATACGATACACAGATAACTAATGTAGTAGAAGAAAAAAGGGTAGCTCTTTCTTCAAAGAGGAGCTAAGTTCATTCCAACAAATCAGATATTACAAGACATAGTCAAAAGCTTTTGCATACATATCCATATTTGTCTCCCAATGGAAGCGTGGCAACCTGCCCCTAGGACAATCATAATATAACTTAACAGGTAGCACATTGTGCTGCCTGCTGTAGCCAACTAACTGTAACTGGTAGCTCTGGTGCACAATTACTTTCAAAGGAAACACAAGAATTTCTTACCTCCAGGCCTGTATACAACATCATCCTCTGTGATAAAGGACGTTATTTCACCGTTGTCTGTTCTCTCGTATCGGGACTTCTTCTTGGGCGGTTTCTTTTTGCTTTTCTTTGTGGACTCCTCTGTGGTGGCACTGTTGTTGTCATTGTCCTCATCTTCACTGTGGTCGCTTTCCGCATAATTCTTGGCGCCTCCTTCCAACGTACAGCTCCGTCGAGGACGCGAGTTCTCACTCTCCCTCACCTTGTCTCTCTTGTCTCGCTCCTTATCCCGGTCTCTATCCCTGTCCTTCTCTTTGTCTTTGTCTTTTTCTTTGTCCGCTGTCATGATTCGCCACGTGCCTTCTTCTGTCCTCTCACGGCTGGGCCTCCGTGAAAGGTAGACAGTGAGCCTGGGCTTCAGTCTTCTGAATTTCTCACTCAAATCCAGGAAAAATTCAACCACTCCAACAACCCCAGCGTTTTAAAAAGGTTCTTGAAGGGGTGGGGGGGGTGGGGGGGGAGAAAGAGGGGAAAAGCCCATGTTAATATTCAAAATTCTTTCAATTTCTGAAAATAAAAATTAAAAACAAAGAAAACCCCACATCCTACAGCAATTTAGTATGGAAAACACAAGACAGTAAAATACAAGGTGGTCTTTTGAAGCATTCATAAAAATGATAACTTATGAAGTGTCTGTAAAATGTCTGAAGCTATTTCCATCCTCAAAAAAATCTCAGAACTCCTTAAAAAAATGTTTTTTCTTCACTACAGAAACATACCAACTTCTTGGATGGGAAGTGCTCACTGAGAACACATATCATTTTATACCTGAAGCCGAATAGGAAGCATGCAAGTGGAAAAAAAACCAACCAACCAACCAAACAACAACAACAAAAAAAAACCCCAAAAAACCACCACAAACATTTAGGAAGGGACAAATGCAAGAAAGGAAGAGTCTACAACTTTTTTTACCTTGAAGCAAATGAAAAAGTTCAGCAAATGGCTGTGTTGGTTTACATCTCAACACCACTAGCAAGAATGCCCTACAAAGCTGATACCGAGTAAAGAATGCCATCTGCCACTTCCAGGGCAATCTGTTAGAAGTCTTCCCCCTACCCTGCTTTTCCAAAAATAGAGCTAACCTGTAATCCACAGATTACAGGAATGAATTAACTGAAACCAAACCACTAACAAAATCTGGTTTTCCATATATCAGAAATAAGACCTTTCATGCTTGCTTTACCAATAACAGGACACGTGAAGATGAATTTTATAACTCATCATGTTCACACATTCAGTTTCCTGCTGGGGAATAGGAAGGGAAGAGATAATCCTATGTTTTTACTTCCCTGATCATTTAATCAATACAGTTAACATCAAAACTGTATCTTTTTTTTCCTTCAATACAAGTTTAGATTTGAACTTTGGACTTGCTGTTACAGGAGTATTTACAAGCTTGGACCTATGGGCCAGGATCCTCAAACCACAACGAAGTGCACAGAACAGTTAGTTGCCTACTATTGCGATTTAGCCCCCACGGGCTGCTTAGCACCACACAGCCGCTCACTAACTCCCCTCCAGTACCCTGCAACTGGGGTCTGGATTAATTCCCCATGAGACACTATTACTGTACCTCAGTCAAATGAAAGGTAAAGAATACTGGCCGCATGCAGTTATATCCTTTATTCTTTTGACTCAAAATGGAGAGTTTCCTTAAAACGTCCCTTCTATTGGTCAAATTGAAATGACCTGTACTGACAGGTAACATGATACAACTTCGAGTGACAGCCAGCACCACATACAAGAATTTTTATTACCTTCCCTCAAAAGGCTCTAGTGAATTTGCCCCGATTGAAGTATTTGCAAGTGTATTTTAATACTGCTCAATAGCAGCAGTCTGAATACTTACAGCTACTACTAAACAAAAAACGTAACATACCATTTTTTCTGAAAATGTTCATGAAAGAAGGATATTTCAAAAAGAATACATTGAACATATAAAGGTAAATTACCTTTTTCCCCTAGTTCACCAATTCAGGATAAAGCTAAATTTACTGACATCCAATTCGTAAGTTTTCAGGAAGCTACTACTTGGTGCAACTTGAAATTATTCCACTGTGTAGAATGGTATAGCATGAAAGTCAGGAACCTAAGAAGATTGAATGTTCACGCATTAAGCATCTGAAACCACATTAGAGAAGGAAAAAGACTATTTTGATTTTTAAGAAGTCAGCTGAGAAGTCAGTGATCCTGTGTATTTGAAATTTCTTCACTCTTACATGAATCTCAGACTACAATATTCTTGTCCCTGTTGACTACTACTTCCAGCATTGGAAATAGCCAAAGAGAGACAAATTGCTTTTGCTGATACAATTCAGGCTGTGGCTTGAATCTCTCAGGCATTTCCTGAATGAACCGATCATCCAGGTAGGAAATGATTCTATTTTCTTTCCTCCTTATAGCAGCTGCCATCATTCTGATAACACACAAGGGGAATCCAACGAAACTCCAGTAGAGAGGACTACAATGAACCTGTCAATTGCCAGAGAAGCTGCAGATAATAGTGATAGCAATGGTCTACAGGGACTCAATAAAAAAAATGTCTTAAATTTCTAGAGGCTAGGAAATTCCCCGGTAGCAAGCTTGAGGGGTTTTTTTCCTATTATTGCTGATAGAAAATTCACTTTAGAGAGTAAATAACCTATTCATTTTGAATGAAAACTAATTACTTTCCCAGGGCGATCTAAAATTTACAAGTAGTGGCATCTCAACTTAGGTACAAGAGATCTTTATGTGTTCTTTAGAGATCAGAAACTAAGGGATATAGGATACCCCTAAAATTTTTATTCAACGACCTCCAAGGATGGATAAAATACAGCCATCTCTGATTATTCTTATATACTAGCCCCAGTTCTCAGACTCAATTTTTGAGTTGGGTACAAAACAAACTGAAGCCTAAACAAAAAAAGTTGTTCTTCTCAGAGCTTTTTCCATTGCTTCTCATTTTACTTGTAGTATCTCACTACCCTGCCCTATTTATTAAAACTTGAATGTTGTTTACAAGTTAATTTAGGACAACTTAAAGGAAAAAAGCCAAGGAACAAATCCTTCTGTCTTGTTTTCAGTGACGTCAAGAATGCTTCAGCACCTTCTAAGCAGCACTTGCACAGCCCGGTATCATTAAGAGACAACAGAATATGGAACTCTGTTCACACACAGATATACATCTCACATTTATCAGTGAGGTTTACCACCAGCACAGGTACCACTGGTTCTTATGGTTATGCAAGGTCTGAGTTGCACAAAATCATGATGGAAAAAACACTTTCTGTTCATTTCATGTTCCAGCTGTGCTAACAAAACTTATCACATGCACCAGTAGTGATGAAACCCAACGCAGCTATAACCAAGTTAATTTTTATCTTCCACCATCACTTCTTTGACAATAGCCTTATAGCTTACAAAGGCAAACAGACACTACTTCCAGGAAACAACACTTAAAACAGTCCCATCTGTATGCAACCTATGTATTTTCTTCAGGTCTCTTTCCTGAGCATAAAGCACTAATTTTTATGATAGAATTACCACAACTTTTATCAAGAGACTTAAGTCAAGTGTCCATGAAGAAGCTGTATCAGCTTTTCTTTCCTCTCTCTAGTATGAAAGCATATCTTCCAAGTGGAAGATCAGCATCACCATCTTTTCAACACTATAAAATATCACACCCCTCTTCTGGCACAGCCAGCTGCAGCACAAGCACCTTCCTTTTGACTGTGAAGTGCAGAATGTCCTTTTTTTTAAAAAAAAATAATAATTTCCAAGTTAAAAAAAAAAAAACAAACCATCAGTCATCACAATAGTTCATTACTGGGGATGAGGGGCAAACAACAGAAAAAGCAGGCTTGAAATCCAGCCAGCTACAGGGCTTTTTCATCGGAGCCTCAAGATACAAAACTAAGAAGGTACCGACAACCCCACATCTCTAAAGATAAAGGAAAAGGAATTTAAAGTTCCTGTCTGAAGGAAAAATAAACCAGAGTTGATCAGTAACTGACAGATAATTCATGCATATTAATTTTATCTGCATCCCGAAACATTCTGAGCTCCTCCTCATAATTATCTAAGTCTCAAGGAACCAGAGTTGTGCAAGTGATTCTGAAAAAGCAGCCACAACTTCAGCGCAAGCTGCTCCTTGCCAAACTTTACTTCGAAAGTAAATTTCAAGTGAAGCACTTTGCACTAGTGGCGTCTGTTCAAGGGTCAACACCACAAATGACCTCCATATGGCTGGCGGTTAAATGACTTCACAAAAGTAACATACAAAACATACTTCCCCTTACTCTATTTTTCTATCTTCTTGAATACTTTTTACGGATATAGGCAAAAACAACTTGCCAGCAGAAGGAAAATCCCTCCACACAACCTGCCCTGAAGCGCAAGAAGAGAAGCCTCCGAATGTCAAGGGTCACACGCTGCAGAAGCAGCACTGATGAATCCCAGTTGTCGCCATTAACGAACAAGACCAAACGCTGCACGACCTAACAGAACCCTCCACATAACTGCAGATTTAAGTCCTTGTTGTTTCTCTCAGATAAAATTCAAAGTAATTCAGTGTTTTTATTACAAGTCCAATTACCATGGGTTTTTTTCCTTTTTTCTTTTTGCACAACAGAGTTCTGCATAGAGGAGTAACACTGAATAAATAAACACTATGTTCATAGTGATTTAGTTTACTGTAGGGCTGTGCAAGAATTTGCATATACCACAATTCACTCAAGTCTGTTCATCTAAGAAATTTCCAGCTACAAATACAGCAAAATTGCTACCCTCCTCCTAGCTCCTGTTTCAGGAGAACCCATAGAGAAGTAGTTTTCATAGCCAATGTATTTATGAACAGTGCAGGAAGCCTCTTCATCTAATCAGAGTCTCTATCTAGTTCGACTAGCATTAAAAGGCAAGTGATGAAATCTCATCACAAGCACTATTCAACTGTCTTACACAAATATATCACATTTCCAAGACTACTTCACTAAAAAAAAAAAATCAATTTCAAAAATATGGCAGGATTAAACCAACATCATCATGAAACAATAACTACTTTTGTCTCTCTAAGAATAAAGTAATCACACAAGCTTAAGAGTAGCTGCACCACCGCTAGGAAAAAAAAAATAAAGGAAAGTTACTGTTACACGATCTCAGCTGTGTAGCAGAAATACAGGACTACCAGAAAAGCAAAGAAAAATAGTTTTACCAGCAACCACTGAATTAAGATTAAGCCATTATTATTACAGAGAAATATTTGATAAATAACCTTTATTATTTAAGCAATGATCCAAACAAGTTTTAAAGATTCCAATATATAAAGATATATTTTGCCTCTACAGTGAAATACATTTCCCCTGGCTACCTCCCTACTTTTTATTTACTAACACCAGAAACCAAAAGCAAAGAGCAATTTATAAATATAAGCATACACCCAATGTTTGGAAGGATCTCTTCAACCATAAGAGCAGAAAGTATCTTACAACAGAAATACTACATCATCTCAACTTAAGCATTTGCATTTCATCTTGCACATTCTTACTTCACCCACCAACAACACTGGAACAGGAGAATACTACCAACTGCATATTCAAAAACTATAATGTTGCCTCATCACTCTTGACCAAAACATAAATACTGTGAAAACATATCTGCTGACTCAACATTATTCATCAGTTACAGATGTTGTAGTGGGTTAAACACTTATCATTCTATATGTAATTATGCACGAATATGGAACCCATAAAACTAACACTATCACAAAAACTAAAAAAATATTGCGAGCCACCTTTTTTAAAAGTAAACTGGGATAATACATCATGTATATTGGCAAATACGGTAATCACACAGATGTTTAAACCTGGATTAGGACAGTAGAGGCAAATACATTGATAAACTTAAGTGGGTTTTGTCAAGCTCTGTAGCTTGGGTTCCCAGTAATTTTACTCACTGGCAGCTCCTCATTCTCACTATACCAAACAACCACCAAAGCAGCTGCTTCTGTTATCGTGCCACAGAAAAGAAATTCAGGTTACAGCACCACAGGTTGAAAAGTATTAACTGCCTTTGATACTGGTTTACTGCTTCTTCCATGGGGAATTTTTTAGAGATTAACCTCGGAGAGAAGTCATTTAAGCTAAAGGGGGAAGATTCACTTCAAAATGGCCGAGACTGGTATACAAAGGAGTGGAAGAAAAGCCCCCATCCATTATTTGTTCAATGCGGGTTGAAAAACCTAAGGAAAAATGTTAGCTTCACTGCAATCACAGTCTGAAATGTTTTGTTGTTGTTGTTTTGTTCTGTTATTTTTTAACTAGAGCCTAAGGATATGATCATTTATCCAAGTAAGTTTATTATGTCCAGTATGGGATAACTTTATCTCCACCCAGTATGCCATCAGACATTAAAGGTCCTTTTTATCTTAAACTGTTCAGAAGTCAAGCATAAGCCAAAAATATGTTTGCAGAAGTACTCGCTAAAGTCTTCTGTTCTCTGCTTTTTAGCAGAAAATGCAGATACCTATGACTTCAAATCATATTCAAATGCTCTTATTGTTGTTAAAAGGTCTCCAGAGATGAAGAAACAGAGGGAACTAGGATTCTGGTAGGAGACAGAAACCTTAATTTAGGAGCCTGGGCCAGACATGATAAAGGCAAGTTGGCAGTAAGCGTCCCCAGTAGAGAAAAGTCTGAAAGCAGGTGCCCCACCAAGTCAGATCATTGCCCCTACACCATTCTGCTACTTAGTATGCCATCTCAAGCACATTCAGTGCTTGCAAACACTATTTTTATACAAAAAAAGGCATTTAACATTGCACAACAGTTTATCAGAACAGTTAAAATTGTAACAACTTCAGACAAGTCTTGAGGATGACTCCTTCACCCACCGAAGTTCAAGAGGAACACTTCAGTGCAAATGAAGTTGCAATAAAAAGCAACTGCAAATAACAGTCCCTGCATTCCTGAAAACATCTTTTTCATCTTTCACCCATTTGACAGGCAACTTGACAGCAGGATCACTCCAGAAAGTAACACACAAAAGGCCCCAGCCACCTTTCAGGACACAGGATATACATGCATCTTATTACTGGTCCTTCTCGAGTCAAACCCCAAAATAGCCAAGTATTAGATTTGACTCTCGCACTAAACCCTTCTCAGTTCCATTCACAAAAGCAGAGAGAACGGAAGATGTCATAATGATTATGATTAGATCCGCCTATGCATTTTGAAGTGCAATCTAAAAAAAAGTTATTGCCAAAGTATCTTATGAGAAATCAAGCAGGTACAATTTAACCTTTAAACTTCTTTTTAAAAAACTGAAGTGCGAAAGTTCATAATTATTATTTTCAACTGATCATTACCCCACGTTCACCTGGTTGAGGTTTTTTCCCCAGCATTTTAAATCTAGTTCAAATTAAAGTTTCATCATTCGTTCAGACACAGAAACCTTCACATCGTCCCATCCAAGTCAGGAGACCAGGATACTACTTCTCCCACAAGAAATGAGTTATAGTCAGATCTGGGCACTGAGTTATTAAGACGGCCAAACTGCAGTTACCCATTACACACAGCTCTACAGTTATTTGATCTATACACCTGGAAATCATGATCAGAGCAAAAGGCATACATACCACCTCTTCACACATTAAGTACTTAAACCTCTTAACTAGTATTAAATAGGTTTTAAAGATAATGTGAAAGCAAATCCAACAGAAATGCTACAAGACTGAAACAGGAAGGCATCTAAGTACGTAGGGTAACTAAAAATACGGAGAAGAGCTCCTTTTTCTTATTTAAGCCAGACAGATAAATCTTTTAACAAGATTTGTTTGATCATGTGTTACCAGTCTTAATAAACACAACAGCACCATTCTTCTGTACGCTTTTAGTTTAATATTGCAAGATAAAAAGGCACTGTTTTCAGCAAATGCCAGATTAAAGGAAGTATGTGCTGCAACTGCTAGAGTTCTTTCCACAGATTTTTTTCTAATTTTTATGTCAAGGAAAATTTTTAACTTGGTTTTAGTGCAAGGGATCAAATTTAAAATAATAATAATTTTTAAAAAGAGCCATAAAGATTCCCCCATATACTCACAAGGTTTGAATAACTGCTTTAAGAAAACCTTCAAGACATTTGTGAAAAATAACCCTAATACGACATTAGGAAATCTCAGCTGCAACAGAGAGAATGAAGTGCTTAACCGCAAGTATCAAAATGCAGCACTAGCACTATAGTTCAAATACACACATGCCTGCTTCAAACACACAGAAGAGTAGCTTCTATACAGCCTATACTTCAAAAGATCCCACCTTCTATGATAAAGCTCATTAACTGCACGGGCTCGACCTCCCTGGGGAGACACACAGAAGTTTAACCTTAAAGTTTCAGAAAACACTAAGAACATCTGTTACCAACATATTCCTTTCCTATCTTCCATTTGCCGTTGAAAACGCAAGCTGCAGAAATTCAGAGTGACAAGAATTTTAAGAGTTCGTGCAGGATATCCCTCAGAATATTCCTCACCCCCACTACCCATTCATCCATCTCAAACTGGAGAGCCAGAGCTACTAGCCTCATGACAACACGTATCCACAGGTTGCAAACTGAAGTCAAACTCAATGAGAAGCCAGCATAGGAAGAAAAAAGAAAAAAAAAAAAAGATACAGAAAGACTCTTATACTATTACAGTTGGACAGTACTTTACAAAGTTTGGAGTGAGATTTTACTGAAGATCTCACTAAAGATGCCCCAACGTCCATAATCCAGATCCTGCTGCGTTTAGCTACAGTATTTTCCAATCAACTGCCACATACAGAGCCTAAACACAGATCTCTCCCTGCCAGTAGTAGGGAAAGGAAAGCAAACGCAGGTCCTGAAGGCAGCAGCAGGGAACTATCCTATCTGGCAGCATACATAGAATTGCAAGCCTGTCAAGACCAGAACTTCATAGATAGTACTGGGCCTTCTGTTCCTTTAGACTTTGTATTTCAACAGAACCAAAGACTTATGTCACATCCCACTAGACTATTCTACAACAGCGGAGAGCTGCCAAAAGAATTGAGATTCATGCAGTCTTTACTACTGTTGCACTACTTGTGCTGTGTTCAATGTAACACTCGTTTAATATCGCTACTCCTGCACCCGAAAACAAGACTGAAAGCTTGGCAAGCATTGAGTCGAGGAAAAGTTACTTCAAATAAAAATGCTTTTGACATGCTGCCCAGTGACTTTGTTTTGGGTTTTTTTGGAATGCTAGGGGTCAGTTAATAGTTTGAGAAGACAATCTGGAAGCCGTTTCAAAAGTTGTTAGGAAAGACCCGGTTATGAATGTGAACGTAGCCATGTCAATTCAAGTCACATTCTAATGCCATATACGAAGAGAAAATACAACCAACTCACACAGCCTTGAACTAGAACAACTCTTCCTGACTGATGTTGCCAAAAGAAAACGTTGATAGGGAGCATCTGTTTAACAACCCCATGCAGCAGTACCTGTTGCAGAACCTTAAGATGTCTTAAAAGCATTTGAGCATTTGTAAAGCTTTGAGATCTCTGAATGAAGGCAAATATGATAAGCCTTTTATTACTTTAGGATTCACTCACTAAGTTTTCTGCAAGCTTTAGAGAATAATTGGCTTCCAAAGTTCTCACACATATACCTATACACACATGCACTTTTTTCCTACAACATTAATGCATCGGTCAGTAAAAAAGGTTAATTTTCTTCCTCTGTTCTCATGTACTTCATGACTCTCCTCTGAAGACTCTGCCAATCTAGTTAGTTCCTTACCAGCTTTACAACTGAGTGGGTGTTGTAAACTGCCTATTCTTGAATGCTCATGGGACTAGTCTGTGACCCTCCTGGAAGCAAGTTTGCTGAAAGTCTTTTAAAAAGCTCTTAGGAGTCTTTCCAATGAATTATATGCCTCTTATCAGTTGTCCTCCTTATCTCCTTCACTGGCATTTTGAGTTTAACACAAATATAGCACTATAACACTTCAGCCACTAATGGTCATTATGAGTCACATATTTACAGTCCACAGCTCTTGTATGCCCTCTAAGTGCATGCAATTAAAAGTGTGTTTGTTCACTTTGAACTGCTCTCTACTAATCATCCCCAAATGGTTCAAGAAGCTAGTGTGTAGAGAAAGAAACAAACAGGCACTGACTTCATCAGCATCTCTCAGAGCTGAGAAGTAATCATCACTTGAATAAAGCCAGACAGTTCAAGGTGTTTCTCATGACAGACAATGACCTTCCCCCCCTCCCCGCTATTTACCCAACTTGACCTGAGAAAAGAAAAACAAGAGATCTCATATTTCTGAGCCATGCCTTACACCAACAATGCTCACAGCTGTCAGTTTTTAAATCACAGTCTGTATAATGCCACATATCAGCACTCTCCCACTGCACCTTCCACCTTCACACCGATACGCTCTGACTTGGGATATTATGGCATCATTCTGAAATCCCGGTCGAGGGTCTGTTTGACAGACAAGCTATGCAGGATGACAGCTTAGATAAGATCACAAGTCCCTCTCTTGAACACAATGTTGATGCTACAAAACTTAAAGGAACCAGAGAAAAGCAGCAAAGCAAGATTTCACAAGGCAAAAAAAATTACTCCTGCATTTATCGACAGAAAATGACAGGCTATTTTGCATGTCTTCAGAGTTACATTTTCAGAGCAGGAACATGTTTTATTTCTTTTTACTCAACAATGTTTCGAGTATCTTTAAATCCTTCCTCAGAAGGAAGTCTGGTTTACCCAGCAATTGTGAGGGTTTTTGAAGATTGGAGTGGTAAGGACCTGAGAAAGGGAAGTGACATTTCACGTTGTATGCGGTATTCTAGTTGGCCTAAGACAGGTAGAACAACTATCTACCAGAGACAGGTCATAAATTCAGTAAGTACCAAGAACAAAATTTTACAAGGCAGTCAGCTTTGACCACGGAGTAGACTGAAAGACCAGGAGTAACATTCGGCATGAACATATCAGCTCCTACCTCCTCCGAAAATGGCTGGGCCGTTCATGTACCATATTCACAATCGTCATCTGAGAAAACCTGTCTGAGAACACCTGTTTTTAGACAGTTTTACACATAGGCTTCCATAAAAGTAATGTAATTCCAAATAAGTTGCAATTTCTCCCCACATTAATTCAAGAGCAGCAACATAAAATCAATAGTCTTAGAAAGTTTCTGCACTCCCAATAAGATTTCCCAATTTTAACAGATAAATTAACTAGGCTTTCTACTCTCTCTTTTACTGTTTGGCAAGGAATCTAAAAAACCACAGGGACACTGGAGCTGCCTGCACACTCATTTTGACATGAGGTGTTAGTTTGGTCACCACCTGAAGAGTTCAGCCCTCATTTGCCATGCTGTGATACATAAAACATTGAAGACACCCCCTCCCAAATCCTACGCCCTTTTCACCTCTCAAACATACCAAGAAGCTTAAGGGCTGAGTGGCTGGGTAGGTGGCCACTTCAAAACCTGAGAGCCCCCAAGATACAGAACTATAACTGTAGTACAAAAATTCAGATCCCAGCCCACTGTATTGATCCACTCTACTAAACCACGGTGCTTAGAACTCCTCTACTCCCTTAAAAAGGTGCTTTAATGGTGTCTATAGTCATAACACACAAGAACAAACAATGATCCACAGACGGTAATACAAAGGCATGTAGTTACTTTTTCTCTAAAGTCATTCAGGCTAATGTAAATGATTACTACAATATAGGTGTGAGTAACGTAAAGTAATCATCCCATAACACCATTAAAAAAATAGGACTTTTTAAAATGTCCATATAATGCAACATAGCTCCCTCATTTTAAAACACTGTTAGGGGAGAAAAGGCCCAAGGGACCCATAAAGAGCTGCTATTGTAACAGGAACTATTATCTAGAGAATTTTATGTCATTTGGAGCCAAGAAAACATCTGCATTATAAGGTTGCTTAACAACATTTAAAACAGGAAAAAGTTAAACAAGAACTTGTTATGATATACAGCAGATTATTTTGAACAGATTCTACTTCTATCAGGCACAATTACTTTGCTTTCCTTCCAGCAACCATACCAAGCCAGAACTGGATTTGCAGGGCAACTATTCAGCCAACAAAACACAGATAAGGACAAAAAGTGAGATTAGGGTGCAGAACCTAAAACAAAGGCAGTGGCAACCATCGCACCATCACCACCACAGACTAGCCGTGGGACCATCCATACACCAACAAACAAATCACACTTTCTCGTGATAAATCAAGTATTGTAGAAAAATTCATTTGCTGACAGAGGCTTCAGAAAAAGATGACAGACTTTCAGAAGCAAAAAGGGTAAACCTTGAAAGCATACATATGGATTTCTTGACAGGCAAGTCTGTGGCAAAAAAAAAAAAATTAAAATCTGCAGTATGTTTACTAAAATAGGTAATATATAAACATTCCCAAATGCTGTAAATTCAGACCAGGGAAACACCAAAGAAATCAAAGCATGAAGAGGAATTCCTGGTACACAATAGCAATCAAGCTAACGGTAACATGAAAGAATACTTCCACAAAACAGTCTCCTATGTCCATTTCACAATAGCTCTGGTTTTAAGGAATGCACGACTATCAAAGTTACCAGTACATCACGTATCTATGCCTTCCTGTGAAGTCATTTATTTTCAGACAGAAACGAGTTTTGCGTAACAGTGAAAACATTCCTATGTATTTATTAGAATGAGACCATTGCTGCTTTACAGGCAACTGCAAATGTAACTACATCTAGAACTCTACCCACTTACAACTAATTTCAATTTCTATTCTAAGTTTTATTTTGGTACCTCCAACCCTGCAACATGTCTACAAATATCTACCAAAATGTCATTCCCTATGTGTATATAGCTATGCTTTTCTCCACTGGATGCTTCATTTTTAAATGGCTGAACACTCAACTGCCCTCTCACAATCCTTTCCTCTAGAAAGCCTCCAAAATATCTTCCTCCAAAAATATCTTCAATTAAACCACCCAAACGAAAACTATATCAGGTTATTTTTGGAAAGCCCCTTTCAGCAGCTAAGGCAAAAACTCTGGTCTTCAGCCACATTAACTGTTTTATTTAACTCCATACAACCGCCTGTGTATTTGAAGTACTCAAAATGGAAGAATAACTGCAGGGTGGGCTCCTACGATGAGCTGACCGACCAGACATTTCCACTGAAATGCAGCTATAATTAAAGCAATTTTTCTCTAAAGAAAGCAGCATCCTGAGAGTTGCAGAGACAATCTACAAGACTTAACTACAGCTATGCCACTTAAGTGCTCCGTAACATTCCACAACAGTGGAAACAAAGAAATTCTGCTCTCTTTCAGTCCTACAGCAAAAGGGGGGAAAAATGGTACAATGTTATCAGAATGAGTAATAAATATTAACGGGACATATTTTTTGTGGTCCACTGTTTTAAAATACTTTTCACATAAACATGAGGACATGATATTTCTGTCTAGAGAAGCTGTCTTTAATTTCAGTCATTGGTCTCATTTTCTCTGAGGAGCAGCTTATTTTGGTTAATGACAGAGCAGACGTCAGAATTTTCTCTCCTACAAAGCCTCTCTTCCCAGTATAGCAGCACTGTTGTAATCATGAGATTAAGTGTGCTTATTCATGTGTGAAATGCAGGCTTGATCTCTGTCTCATATTATAGACTGTCTACAGCAACGGTCAGCATATTCTTCATAATTTCATAATGCTTAACAATTGAAATGTATTAAATTACATCTCACTTCCTTTACTGCATTTACAGAAAACAGTAACAAATAGTAAGTATTTAAAGTAGTAAGACTTTACTTGCAGAAGTATGACCTCTGCTCTTTACTCTTCAGCTACATAAGCAGGTTCTGCTACGAGGCAGCAGGAATATTACTCAAAAAGCAAGCACACGCAATACTGTGCATGATAAAGCGCAAGCACAGGAAGTTGTGAGAGAGGCATACTGTTTAAGTATGTTTGTCTGCAGTAAAACTATGCAACAGCGAGTTATCCTACATTCTTGCTAAAGATTTCAAAACGCACGTTAAAAGGTATTTGCAAAGAGGGCCTATATTTCAAGAGATCGTATGATCTTTTGTATGACCTTAAGTGATAGAAAAACAAAACTGTTAATATTTGCATTTGACTTCCAACATATTTTCATCCCCAAAAATGCAGCTAGGTGTCTTTTTGACATCCATGAATACATCCAACTTGCCCACAATCACACGGAGACCCTGGGAAACCTGCAATAATCTGTCTCCAGACTATACTCATAGGAGTCAGCAAGAAACAAAGCATACGCCCACCTCCTCCCCTCAACTTCAACTCTACCACTCAAAAAAAACAAAACCAAAAAACAAACACAAACACCACAAAAGAAAATCTACACTGCTTACGCATACAGGTGTATCACAGCAAAAGAGCTGTTACTATCCAAAGTCCCTGATTTTATCTTCCTGCCACTTCAAAGCAGGACTTAAATCACCACATAATATTAAGACATGATTCCTTTGTTCAATGTGTAATATTGTGCAATTGCAATACTTTGTTTCATTTTAATCAGAAAAGACCAGCTTACTCCCATACCATCATCAGCTAAGACTGAACATGTAAGATAAAAAATGGCAGTGAACAGGTAATTAGGAAATATTCCATCTCTTGATGTCATAAGTTTTTAAACACGAGAGAAATCACACAAATCCCACAGATTTGTTTTTCTTGACAAATAGCAAGGAGAATTAGAAGATACAGGTTATCTTAACATATAGGATCATGATGTAGAACAGATTAATAAGCAAAAAACACATTGTCTATAGTATTTTTTAGATTATTCTTTTTAAGTTAGCAAAGTAGTAACACTTGCTCCAGCACCAGTAACTTCTACTACAACTCTCCTAGTACAACTGAACCAGCTACAATCAAAGTACTGCACACAATATGCATGTACAGGAGCAAGGTAACAGGTAGAAATCACTACTGACACCAAAATTAGCCTTTATGTTTGAACTTAAGGCAGACCACAACAAGCTTCTTTATAATTATATTCATAAAACATCAAAATTTACACAAGAAGGATATTTTAAACATCTGCTGACTTCTGAACCTGCTTTTCCAGTGTTCCAAACCCTTGAGGTTAGTTCACTAAATTCAGTATACTCCAGAGATACAGTGGTTAGCAGGAATACCTTATGGAACTACAAACTGCATTAAACAAACTGATTACGACTCAGTAACTAAAAATTTAAAAGAAACCTTTCAGGTTCTTTAGTATGTATTTTTCTGCCCAGCAGAAACTTTTATTGCTACAAAGCAGCATCCGTTCTCATCTGCATTTATTTTAACACAGTGTGTGCTAGAAAAACCAGCACAGAGCTCATTTCACCCTAGCAAACCACAGCAAGGAAACAATAGCAGTCCTGCTCAGTTCCTACAGCTACCACCATCTGCAACACCGGAAAGTTCTTAGCAAGTTCATGGAGACAGATAGAAACTGTATTTAGACCATGTTAAACAGCCCAGCGAATTCACCTACACACTGTTCTTGCCAATCTCCATACCACACATGAATACCAGATTTCTCATTTGCTCAGTGGCATCCAGTATGAATTCTCACGGTACGAGCTTCTTTAAGTTTTTTTTCCCTTAAGTCTGGTTCTCTTTTCTGGAAGTCAGTGAGCTTTCTTTTTTAAAAAATAATAATAATAAATGTACATATTATCAAAGATAACAGAAAAATTTACCTTCTTTGTAGTCACGTTACTGCTCCTGGGCAGCAACCAATTTAATTCATTAGATTTGAAGCACTATTTTTGAAAAAAGGACCAGCTCACAGGTCTCACGCATCAGGTTTTTCTCCACTACACATGACATTTCCAACAGCAGTCTCTCTCTGCTACAAGAACGATCACATCAGTACACTGCTGGCCACTGCTAATGAACCCACTGGAAAGGGACTTTGTAACTGGCCACATCTTTCACGAGAAGAGGAAGAAAACATTAAAAAATGCTCCAAGCGATTAGCCTGCTTCTAATCTAAACCAAGAGGAAGTATTTTAACACTGCATGAACTAACTCCTGACTTCGGTCATGCTTCATACGTTAATATAATTTCTACTTCCAGTACTCTCAGTAAATACTTTTAACTATTGTATGACTAAAGCAATGGAATCTCACGTAACAGAATGAGGCAATACAGTTGTATTAACGTATTTACGTCTGATCTTGTAAGCTGCTGAGAACAATATTGCAAAATTAGACCATAAACCATTCAGCAAAGAACAACCGATGCAAATGATTAAGCCACACATGAAATTTGGTGCCTTTGTTCACATTACAATACCATCACATCTCATCATTTGCCACCAATAGTAAGCACGAGATGGCAGAGGTACTGTGGCAAAAGTTTGATTTTGTGGCCTTGTGCCTTGCTCGCCTTCAATCCAGGACTACTCATCTTCTGTGTACTGAATGATACATTCTCACAAAAATAAGAGACCTGAAACATTTAAAGAAAAGAATGAGCATGTGAAACAAAAAAAAGGAAAATCTGCTTAGCTTTCATAATTACATGCTAATACCCCATGACAAGCGAAGTAAGAACACACAAGCCATGTATCACCCTGAAAATACCTTCAAAATGGAGGTTATTTTTCCTAAACGAAGCAGTAGGAAATTCCTAACTCTATTTTCAAGGTAAAATTTTAAGGTTTAAGTAACAGCTCTGAAACAACGTTAAAAGCTTACTAAAACTACTTGCAGTCTACAGTGGACAAGACACTAGGCTAAACAGCACCATAAACTGTTCACAGCAGTGTTTAATCAATCTGCGATCAAGGCATGTCTTTTAAGACCTTCTTTATTCCCACAATAACATAAACTAAGATTACCGTATTTCACTTGTTATTACAAAACCTGAGGTGATCCTTTAGCAACCAAAGACAGCAAAACAAACTACACTATTTATTACAAGTATGATGCAATAAAGTTTTACTTCTAAAAGCATACCTTTGAAGGTCCTTGTCTATGAAGTTTCCATCATTTACTGCACATCAGCACTCAACAGCCAAACAAGCAAGAGTTTAGAAGGATGTCATGTCACAAAGTTTTTTCCTGAAACACTAACCTAATCAGGAGCTGACTGAAGAGCTACTTCAAAAATACTACAGAAGAAAATCCACCAAGTGCCAGTTACCCAAGCAACTGGGACCTAATTAAACCTATCCAACACTTCAGGGATTAGCCTGTTTTCTCCTACAGTCCTGTAGCCTCTCCCATGAGATAACATATACAGCTATGGTGAGATTTATTACTTGCTGACTAGTTCTTAACATGTGTTGAATTATGATCTGGCCCGTGAATCAGAGTGAACTTTGGTATAAGCGACATTTCAAAACAATTGTGTAACTATTTTTTATTTAGAATACTAAATAAATCTTTATGTATAGCATTTTAGTATCAAGTGGCATTGCTAGGGCCAAGAAAAAACATTATAAACTCCTGCAGAAGGATATTTATCAAGCTCTCAGCCCAAGAGCAAAGTGAAAAACTTTTGTGATTTTTCACTAGCGCTGTGCATATTATTTCTTTGTCCATTGTTCCCCAGACTGGTGTAACTTCACTCACACTGGAGAGGGGAAAAAAAGCCTTTTTGGAGAAGGAAACCAAAGCCCCCCAAAACCATCCCCCTCCCCCAACAAGGCAAAAACCACAGCAAGAGTTCTAAGAAGAAAAAAAACTATTTAATTCTAGACAAAACCAAAAAAACCCACCCAACACATAACCACTGTTTTCCTCGCATATTATGCTTCAAAACAAAAATAAATTGAAGAAGTCACATGCACAATTTAGGCTGCAAGAGACAGGGAAAGTTTCCAACATCTTCTAAAGATAAGCACAGGCAAAGTTTCTATTATTCATCATCTATTCACATACTTATCTATAGGACTAAATCACTTGTTTATCTGCTTAAAAAGAATAGTTAATATAGTTTAGAACTTCCATGGAAGCAAACTCAAACAAGCTACTGGTGCATTTCATATGTTCAAACTGCTTTAAAGAGTCAGTTTTGAAGAAAATGACACCAGAGTTTATGACGTATGTCTGGCCTGGCTCGAGTTTCCTTGAACTCCAAGATATCCAGAACAGCAATACAAAAAATACACCGCAGAATCTCATGCTTAGTTTAATATTTTCAATAGGTATTTCAGCTGCATCAGCTATCTTTAGGAACGTTAATAAAGATATAGGAACACAGAAAAGGTAGCTTTCTGTGTGGTGTACTCTTTAGCTTGCAGCCCAATAACTGAGGTATTCCTCTGAAGCGGCCAGGTAAGGACTTGATTTTTCAACTATGAAAAAGCCTATGATAGAAACCTAACATACCAGTTTTGCTTAGAGTCATGGCACTGTACTAGTGTCAGAGAGTCTGTTCACACCATTTTAATAAAGCTCATACAGATTTCCATGTGCAGAGATGCCATCATACCTGCATTATGCTAAGCTTCTATTTCTGCCACCCCAGAGGGCTTTGCACTGAAATCCAGCCGAGCCGCTTATGCTACCACCACGGTGCCGAGACGAACACAGCAGGCAGCAACCCCCAACTGGGCTCCAGGAACCAAACACCTGAGGTTGGCAACCTCTTAGAGCTCTCTCACGAGACCCACGTCAACTTCACGCTACACGTCATAGCATGGGTTTCAGAGAGTAGAAAATGACATCAGAATTTTACTAACCTGACATACAATGCATCGAATATATCTCCAACAACAATTCTCTCTATTCAAAATGAGCTGAGAGATGTGTACTGAGCAAAGATTTTGCTGTCAGAAACGTTGTAATGCTCCTGAAATCCCAAACTACTGTTGAACTCCCACAGGAATGTAACAGAACAAGACAGTGATACTTACCTTTGGCACCTCAGATACTACAGTACATCCTCGGAAGAAAAGCACTCAGCCAAAAGCATGGATTCAATAAAATTTTATGCCAAAATGTAACCTCTTACAGGAGCATTTATTTAAAAAAAAAAATCAAACTCTAAATTTCAGCATGTACATCTTTAGCTTCATTCCAATTTATATTACTGACTCCATGCTTTAAAAATCCACAAGCTTTGCTTTTACCAACTAGATGGAGTCTGCACATCTTTCTAGGGCAAGCTTCAGACAATTATTCATTCAAATCCAGACTCTGAAGTACCAGCAGACAAAAAAGTGACATGATACAGGAGGTTACCACTTGCACCTGCCCACCCTCATTATCACCCTGCTGGAAGAGAACCCAAAGTGGTACCTGCAATCAGGGCGTGCTGCTAAATTCCAGTAAATCAGCAACTGTCTCACAAGCAGCTAAAACCATCCTTCCAGCAGGGAGGGGACTTCTAAAGGAAGCACAGGCAAAACAAACAATCCCAAGCTAAACCATTCTAGTTGTGATTTAGAGATCATAGCTATACTTATTTTTCACATTAACAATATTTTAGTCACAAAGTGTATCACTCAAAGCCACAGATCTCATTTGCACACAAAGTCACGTTAGGGTAAAACTCTTTTTTTTAAATCTTAAAAATTTCACATTGATATTCCCCATGTACTGGAGCATTTGATGATGTGCTACTTGAGTTAAAAATAGAGCATCATTGGCTCTTTCTTTCCAAACACCACCTTTTCTTATGTCAGGGCTGCAGAGAAATACCCTACCAACAGATGAAGCTGCAACAGCCCTGCTCAGTTACAACTACGACATTCATTCATGAAAGAATTCTTTCAATTTAGACCAGAGCATAGTTCAAATTCCCTTAGCAACAGCGGCATGTACTATTGTAAAGAGAGCAGACCCAAGGTGAAATATTATCAGGAACTGAAAAACCTCACAGAAAACCTATACAAACAGATGGCATAATTTGTTTTTTTAAATGCTACTTAGCATTTACAGCTGGAAGTGGCAAATATCTAACATGCTTTGAATATGCAAATTATAAGATCAACACAAAAGAGGACAATGCAATTTCTTTTAAAGACAGGCAGTCATAATGTTGAAACAGACTGCAACCAATTTTCATACACTATTCATAATTACTTTATTACACTGCGAAAGGGTAATCAGTTTCCAAATGATCTAGCAACCTTGGGCTGCTCTTAATTCTTTTATACCAGTCTCAACTACAAGCACAGGCTAGGTCTCCAACTTTAAGCCAGTTAAAATAGTCTAATATTAAACACGCACGTTAGAAGTGTTCTTCCTCACATACTCTCACACAAACCAGCATACAAGCTTGCCTAAGACCGTTCGATTAATAAGCAGGAACTGCTCTCTCTCTCTATAAAAAAAAAAAAAAAATCCATTTCCAGCTCTATTCTCAAAGGAATAGCTTTATTATCAGGAAAGGGAAATCTGATTTTTGGCTCCTTTGTTAGATTTCAATAGGAAATGGAGCAAATACAGTATGTTTTGACTGCTTGTAAGAGTAAATTCTACAGGGATCTGTTACTATGTCAAACAAAAAAAAAAAAGTCCCCAACCTTAAGTGCTTGAATTGTATTGACTCTAATATTACGGCTGACTCATTTTCATACTGTCTTGTACCTTAACTACCTGCTGAGGCCACTTTTAGTCATCAGTCACGGAGTAAACCCAAGAAACTTTACAACATGAAAAAACACAAATAACTAAGTTCCCAGGTTCAACTCGTGCCTGCATTAAAATATCTGCTACCCTCTGCTGGGTTTCTAGAGTTTTCCAAACAATATAGCAGGGGGGGACAGGGGGCAGCCTTATGGCAAGAACAGAAAGGCTGGGAACTTCCCATAGTCATAAGACATAACATGTTGGTCCTGGTTTAGGTAAACATGTTGATTTTCGTAGACCGATTAGATTAACGGGCTGAAACCTCCCCAGTAAAGAACAAACCTAAAGCTACGTCATTTTGAAGTTTTAGAACTTGACTGCTGTCATTTTACTAGCTAGATGAACAAGAGCAGAGATTACAGAACTGTGGATTAAAATATCCAATGTAATGGCAAAATTCTCTGCGTTGTCTCTAGTTCCCAGCAACAATGATCAAAACAGAGGCCCTGATCTTCCAAAACAACATTAACACGCAAAACCTGACAATAGTGTTCAAACTACTAAATGCTTTTAATTTTAAGCATCTAAACAGAATAAGAACATATCAGACTCCAGATGCTGCCGAAACACGTATTGCCTGTTAACAAAAAGTCAGCTTTATTTCAAAAACAAGTCATTTTCATCTCTACAAACAAGCAAATTCAAAAGAAACCACTGCCAAAACCAAAGCATTTTTTTATTGCTAGTTTCAAGAAAATTCAAATCAGCACTTAAGACAAAATTTATTACATGTACAAAATTGGTGTTACAGAAGCAGGAATGTATCTACACCAAGATTGGTTGGTTTTAGTAAAAGGTTTACTTATCCTGACTTTTTACAGTCAAATTCATTTAAAAAAAAAAAAAAGACTGAAAGATCTGCAAGTATCTAACTTTTAGGAACCAATACTAATGCATTCTAGATTTATCTTACATGAAAATGAAAGTGATACCCATTTTCATAGAAGCCTGATCAAACCAAGTTTGCTTTCAAAATTTGCCATTACTTCCCAAAAGAAGCGTACAGCTATGTTTTCAATGCTAAATTTACAGCCACCATTTCTTCCGTATTTTTACTAATATTAGAAAAGGCCTGAATTCCAAACCCACCATTACATAAAAAAGCCATGTGGTTATAAGAAAATCTACACATCACAACCAAATACTATGTATTCCAGTAGTAAAACATTTATCCAATCACCAAGACCTTTTCTTGGCAAAAAGCTTGACAAAAAAAGTTTCCTAAAGAAAGCCAGCTTGTTTTAATCATTTACATTTTTCAACACTATTTGTTCTCACTTTGTATCCAAAGGTCAGAACTCAAACCACTACCCCAGGCAAACTTTGGAATAAATATTATTTTTGTCCACTCTTCTGGAAAGAATTTCACTTCTGTTAAGAAAGCTGAAGTACAAAAAACAGATTTCCCTCTGATCCATTTAAAGATGCTTCACAACATTTTTCATAAACAGAAAGCCAGCTTAGAGGAAGTTTTTCATGGGTCCTATCCTTTATTACTTCATTGAGAGTGTTACATCATTATCAGCTTTTGCTTTCTTCAGTAATAGAGAAATTTGTTCCGTGAGAAATACACACACCAACATGAGAAATGGTAAAACAAAGAGTAAGGCAAAGCAAGGTCCAGTTGACGCGACGGTTTGAACTATGCCAACAACTATGATTCCAGTTCCCCTGACTGAGCCCTTCTTCCCTAAAATGCCCCTTCTGAAATCACCTTATTATATACATATCAGAAAATATTTGCACATTGATCTACATGTTATTGGCTAGTAAATTATTCCAATAAAAGGCCTGCCAGTCATAGCTTGGCAATCTTCATTATACTGAGTGCTTATATCCATACCGCATGCAGCTCAGTGATGCATTAAGATCAGAAAACTGGAAGAACCTCCCCTCATATACCAAAGACAATTCTGCTGCCCCTTGGACAAACCTATTTCTAAAGCAGTGTTCAGTGTTCTGCACACCAAGATGAAAAACTTTGTTTAAAGATTCATACAATTGACTATCAATATTAGAGATTCACATCAGAGTATCAGGTAGCTTTCTATTCTAGGACTACAGTGATTAAGATAGCATTTCTCTCATTTAGCCCTAAAATGCAAAACAGAGCTACTCCATGTTATCTGTAAGTCATTTACTGATCTGAGTGACACTTTAAATGTGCAATGTTCAAAAGAAATAAAGGAAGTAGACATCTCAGCCAGGACATTACAGCTCACAAAAATTAGTAAAACTAATGCGCAGGCTTGTTGACTGACCCAATCACATCTGTAAGTCACCACTTCAGTAAAGCAGTCAAAGCTACTCTGTAGCCTTTAAAGAGATGAAAGCGCTGAGCGTTTGCATCAAACACCACAGGCTAGACGGAATTTCTGCTTCCTAATGCCTAGAAAACACTCCTAGTTCTATCCAATTTTCTGAATCTCTTAGCTATGGAGCCAAGTAAGCCAAGTCCTCAACAACTATCACACCCCTAAGGAAGAACTCTCAGATGCACTTGCCGCTTAGCTCCTGAATTGCTGTTGTTTTCTGCCTGGTGCATTCAGCTAAAGTAGAATTAGAATTTGTTTAACTAAACACGTCTGGCAGTTCAAAACCGAGTTTCACTCACGATTTAGATATTCCTGCTTTGGGGACTAGGGGAACAATGGCCACCCAGAGGGATAAGGCCAACAGCTGGGGACTGTAACAACTCCCATCAGCACATTTTAATCCATTCATCTGTCAGATGAATGCAGCTAATGCTACAAAGAAATATCCTTAATTTGAAAATCACTTGGCCAAAACAGCATTTCGTGATCATCTCAACACATGGTATCTATTTCTACACTCTGCCTTCATAATTGTTTTTTTCAACAGTAACTGAACCTCAGGTGAAATACCACGTTATCCGTATGTATCAACAAATTACAGAAATACTGGTTTTCAGTGTTTTACAAAAAGGTTTTACTCCTAATTCAGCATACACAGCATCAACACAATCTCTCTGTACCACTTGAAAAAGTCCCAGAACAAGGAAAGGCTAACATATGCACACTGACCGAACATTTAGAGCCAGCTCTATAAAGCTGTACATTCTTTAAAGAATACAATGCATATCTCTCCAAGAAACTATCTTCCCCAAAATCTGCAGCACCCCAATGCCAAGATGAAGCAGAAAATTACTGGAAGGATGGCTCTTTCTGCCTATAAGCCTCAACCATATAAAATGCTACCAAGTAGTTAGCTTAGGTCCTCGGTATGGGATTTTTGGACTATGAGCTGGATATCGAGCTGTACTTGCAGTTGATGCTGAAGTAACCCCACTGAGGTTGTGGAGATCTGTTTTTCACCTGCTGAAATTTTGTCCACTAAATCAAAGTTTCAACAGGATGAAGATTATCTCAGGTGCTAAAAAGGAATGGCATTGCCTCTACACTTTAAAAGTCGCTTGGTTTTTCTCCAGATAGAGAGCACAATCACCCTTTAAGTGATTCACCTACACATAAGGTCAATCGCTATAGCAGGAACTCATTCACAGTATACCAAGAAAAAAAAAAAAAAAAGGGGGGGAGGGGGGGGGACAACCTATCACTGACCCTGTAAAATTAGGAAGTTAGGGATTCCTTCTGGGTACTCTTAAGCCAAACAATAGGTAGCATAACCCCCCTCGACCCACTAGGTTTAGTTTAACAATAAATAGCTTGTTTTCTTTCCCACACACAAAAATCGAAACAAAGCTCTCTCACAGATGAGCTATTAACTACTCACATCAGGAAACAAAAGCCCCATCTTGTCACCTCTACACAAATAGAAGTAAGCAAAAGAGGGGTTGAGAAACACACCAA
This sequence comes from Buteo buteo, assembly GCF_964188355.1. NCBI lineage: Eukaryota > Metazoa > Chordata > Aves > Accipitriformes > Accipitridae > Buteo > Buteo buteo. Next base: position 4,966,015 of record NC_134175.1, read on the forward strand.
GAGATTCTCTACAACCTGTAGTTAAATTGCAAAGACAGTCAATGCATTCTGACAGAACAGCTGTATACATCATTATGTTAATTAAAATTAAAGTCTCATCTACTTAGCATACAAGCAATTCACTGAACCTTAGTGACAAAAGGAAGGAACCATTTCCTCAAAGAGGCATAATCACATACAACTTGAACAAGTTGTCTGCTTATACTGAAGGCCACAGCATAAAGGAGATAGAAAAGCATTTAAGACACAGTCCTGGCTATTTTAAGTAAAACAAAGCACTATCAACTATAAAACACACACAAAGGAAGTGGTAGGATAGATTACGTCAGCCCTTGCCTCAATTCATAAATCCTAACCACAAAACAAGACAAATTCTAAACTGCCTTTCTCTGGAAAGATGTTTAAAGTGAATACACGCAGTTTGTGTCTTAAAATACGCTACTGAACAACACTCGCCGATGCATCACTTTCAAACAGCCGGGGGGGGGGGGGGGGGCGGAATTGTGTAATCCTAGTCAATTCTATCGTGCAGCCAGATCAAATAACATTTCAAGAAGTGCCTGCCAAGCACCCAGCCTGCCAGAGTACAATAAGCACTCAAGTGCTCTGGACTCCAAACCACCTTTCACTGGTCCCACAGATCTTTATAAAATACTTTAAACACTACTAAATTACAGGGTTGGAAAAACAAATAAAAGCTTTTAAATGCTGCTCCTACACAATTCTCAACTTGCTGTTAAGCATCTAAAACGTCTGTCTTGTGATACTCGCTAGGCATAAGTATTCAAAAATGCGATTGCTTGTAAGAACAAAAACTGACAAAAATGCAGAGTTGGTTGCACGTCTGGAACTAATTGCCTGCAGATTAACGGCTTTACATTGGAATAGTGTTCGTCTGTAGGGTTTTAAATCCAGTTTACTTTAAAGCAAGTTCCCAGAAGAAACATATTGGTGGAGCATCTGAAACTACATTTCACTAGATTTCTGTTCTCCACTTTCCACTACTTCATGCCTAACATTAATGTTAAGTTAAAAAAAAAAAATTTAAGTCGCCTTGTTAACTGCCATTTTCATTCGCATACAATTAAAGAAGCCCCATATGGCTGTAAGGAGGCCATCCAGTCACACAATGCCCCATGCAGTGCAAAGCCACATGTACTCAAGAAGAGCTTAAAACCAATTGCAAAACAAAGCAGAGCTGGTTTCTTCCTCAGGAAACAAAGTGGCCAAGCAGGTCTCCTGTCATTATCTTAAAACACGATTAAACGTCGCTAAAAAAAAGTTACTCCGCACACCCTGCCGATTAGTACTTCAAAGGCATTCCATTTTATCAAGTGCAGTGAAAAAGTACTTTCTTTCAGAATAAGGAAAATGCAATCCTTATCTCCTTTGCTTAAAAAAAAAAAAAGGGGGAATTAAAACACAGCGCTCCCTTTAGCTGAACTGTTTATATTTAGGACACAGAGGTAAAGCATTTGTTATGGGAAGAAAACCCAGCAGTCTTACAGCGTTCTGAACTTCCTAGGCCAATAAAAACTACCACCTCACCTACCAAGTCGATCCAACTTTTTTTTTTTTCTGAAAAAAAACCTGTAGTAACCAAAAGGGGAAAAGAGAATGAAGTCGAGCTTTTTCTCCACCCAGGTGTTTTCTGTGTTACCATTGGCTACGTAACAATTAGTCAACTTTAAGAGCAACCTTAACAATTTTCCTCTTGGAAATACAACTTGTACGCACAAGGCACCGAAGTTACCCCGTCAGTCTGGTTCGGAGACCCGCTCTCTTGACCCTCACCCCTCATTTTAAAAGCAGATCCTAGCTGCCCTCTCCGCAAACACCCACCACCACCACCACCCCCCCTCCTCGGGGGGCCTTCACCACCTCCCCGGCGAAGGTCCTGCCGCTCTCGGCGAGGAGGGGGGCACTCACCCGCCAGCCTCGGGCTCAGGCTCTGCAGCTCTCGGAGGTGCCGGGCAAACACAACTCGTCCGCAATCCCAGCGGCTGCTACAGCCCGACCCCAACAAACCCGGGGGGGTTTCTCCACCGGAGCCGGGGAAGGGGGGGGGGGGTGAAGGGGGGTGGGGGGGGGGACCGCGGTGCCCAGCGGTGGACCCCGTGAGGAAGAGGAGGGAGCAGGGGAGGGCAGAGGACGGGAGGAAGCGGGGACCAGGGGCGACGAGAAAGCGCAGTTGGTGAACAAAAGGAGGCCCCTCCGCCTCGCCGCCAAGCAGCTGGGCCGGGGCGCGGAGCGGGCGGCGGAGTGAACGGCGTCGCCCGGGCCCGCCGCCCCCCCCCCCCGCCCCGCTCCAATCCCCCCCCCCCCCCGCCCCGGCCGACCGCCCCCCTCAGCAACGCGGCTGCGGGCGCCGCCACATGCCGCGGCCGCCGGCCCCCGCCCGGCACCGGGAGGAGGCGGGCGCGCCGCACGGCCCCGGGAGGCGGCGGCGGCAGGCGGCGCGGGGGAAAACCCGGCGCGGATCCCGCCCGGCCCCCGCAGGGCTTCCCCCCCCCCCCCCCCCCCCCCCCACACACACACACCCGGCCCCCCTCCGTTACCCCCGGCCGGGTCTCACGCACCGGGCCGGCCCGGCGCCGCTTCCCCGGTCCACGCGGCGGGGCGCAGGCACGCACACGGAGACCCACGCTCCTTCTTCCCCCGGCGGCGGCCCGCCTCTGCCTCCTCCCCGCTCAGCCGAGCCGGAACCGGGAGCCCCGTGATTGATGGCAGCTCTTTAATAGCGTGGTCAGCTAGAAAATGCATCTGCAAGCAAGATATTAAGGAGGCAAAGCATCCCCGGGAGTGATCAGCGGCTCACATCCCAGAGCCGCAGCCAGGAATATTAATGCCACCAGCCCTCCTCGCCTCCACAAATGCTGATCAAAACACACAGGGGGTGGGGAAAATGCAGATAAAATAGAGGGGTGGAGGGAATACATCCACACGCGGCATTCATTCCTAAGATGGATAAGAAAGAGACGCCTGTCCAGTGGCACATCAAAAGACGCTACTACACAAGGATTTTGTTGCGGCGTATCAATTAGTAAGCCATTTTGTTTAAAATCCTTTCCACGACGTCTTCCCTCCCCCCCGTCAGAAACAGAAATTCATCCGCTCAGCAAGACATGTTCCTTTTAATTGTATTTCATTGGCAATTTTTAAAAATAATATTCATCTCTTACTACGTGCCTTCGTGCAAACCTGTAACTTGCCCGAATTTCACAACGTCTTGCGCTGTTCTTTAACACCACAACCATGACCTTTCAGCTGCCAGCACCGACTTAATTTTAGAGCAAAGCTTCGCTATTTCCCTTGCAGAATAACACGCAAAACAAGTCATCTATGTAATCCACTACCTGAGGGCAACATGCACTTCTCTCCTGCCAAGCAAATCCATTTCCTAGCCATGCAGCAGTATTTTGCCTATAAAACAAATACGGGAGTACACCTTCTCAAAGCTGGTGGTTTTTTGTGGGTTTTGGTTGGATTGTTTTTTTTTTTTTTTTTTTTTTTACAAACTCAAGTTAAAAAAAAAAATCAAGGTTCACAAACCCAATTAATCAGAGCAACACCCTCAAGTACTGTCTGCCAACTTATTCTTTCCAGATGCTGTTAATTATTTGTAGTTGTGTATTTTCCCTCTCTTTATCCATAGATCCAATTTCTACCATGTTTTGTACTATAGCACAAGAGTCCTTTAGGAGACAAAGATCCAACTTCACAATTTATTCTGTACTTTCTAGAAATAGCTACCTAAAACCACTAACACAGCTGAAGTAACTGATTAATTCTAATGCCCTTGCCACATTGCAAGACTGCTATGATCAATACAAATTGAAGACAGTGTACAGCACAAGCTTTGCTCCTGCAATATTCATTGTACAAGAGCTTCTGAACTGGAGCCTATCTTCAAAAGAACTGGTTCAAAATAAGCTTTGTAACCAAGTAGCCGTGCGATAGCTCCAAACCTGCCAGAGCTGAAATTCAATCCTTAAGTCAGCACAAAGCAACCACATTGCACTTATCCTCACTTCAATTTTCTAATCAAATGTGGCCTGACACCTGGCAAATCACAAAAAGGAACTTACTGCTCCAGTGTGTATTTAAATCAGTGTTTACTTCTAATGACTTCCAAAAGAGCTTCCCAGCTGTAAGTTAATTCAGGCCAAGTTGCTTTTATTTGAAAAATACCCTGTTTGATGGTAGTTGTTCAAAAACACCTTATCCCTTTAGGACTGATGACCGAGCCAGCCTGGATCACAAATCCTGAAAGTCAGTATATACTGGAAAAATGCACTCAAATTTAAAAAAACCCGAAGCGTATCTATAGAATTTTTTGTATCCCATTACGATCAAAGTTGTTTAAACAGTACAAAGCACAGCATCCAGCAGTTTGAACACAGCAACAGAACTGGAAAGTATTCCTGAATCTCAGACACTGTCTTGCAAATCCAAGACGAATCAACTTCTGAATTCAGCAATGTGGTAGATGGCACTGAAATCATCTGAAGTCCCATCTGTTTTTATACAGCATATTGGAGATTCTTGAATGAACAGAACAGCTACAGCATTCAATCACTGACATCAGAAACAACTGAACTTTCACTAATTGGCTTTCCTATGAGATACGGAGATCTGCCCCCATTTCATAGACTAAAATAAAAAAACATGCACAGAGTACAGCCTCAAGCTCCATTTTGCAATAGGGACTTTTTATCTTGCCTTTTGGAAATGGATTATAAAAGATGAAAATCTTCTCTTGGTCATGAAATACACCTTTGCTAGTCACAGCATTATAAACTTACAACAGCATTTCTTTTAATATCCACACTAAAAGCATGCATGTCTGAAAAAGGGAAAAAAAGAGTGAGTTTTTTATATATATATATATATACACACACACATACACACAAAACCCATCAAGCCTACTCAAACAAAAACTACCTCCAGAAGGGTTAGGCAAATACGCCGTAGAGAATGAGACCTAGAGCGGGCTTGAGCAGAGATTCACCGAGTGACAGCTTTGGAACAATTGCTAACAGACCTCGCACGACATACTGTTGTGTTCGGTCCAGTGTGCATCAGTTATCTGGTGTTACACAATGAAATAAAGCTCAATTCCACCGCATGCAAAATCCAGCCCAGTTTTCCTGGCAGCCGCCATTTATCAAAACAACCCTGTCATGTTGAGTACCATTAACAGATAACGAACTGAGACAAGGGATGCAGTTACAAGCAAAGCACTCCGCATGCTACAGGCCTAAGCACGCAGCCAAGGGAGCCGATATCTGACTTCATAATAAACATTATAATTAAACGGAAGACCTAGTTGAAGAAACATTAAGGCCATGACAATAAACAACAGAAGCTGGAAATCTGAAAAAAAATAAGGCTTTGACTTGCTGTCAGTAATTGCTGACAATGCTTAAAGGCGCGTACATATACACGCAGGTACACCTTCTCTCCTTACAGCAAAGGACTGGAAAGCACCCGTTCACTTGCAGTTTTTGGTTTTCAGCGCTCTCCGTGAATAGTGTAACGCTTTGTATATTGTACCTACGCACTTCAGCTTATAAAAGATTGAGCACTGAGAAGTGACAGACAGTGTATCTTCAAAGAGCCGTAAAGTGTGCTGCTTTCTAGACATACTACTCATAACAAACACGAATAATTCATAACTTTGCACAAGAGTCCTACCATATTTGAAGAATATTAAATACAGACTTACAAATTTGAAGAATATTAAATACAGGTATACTTCCGCCAAGCCACAAGATCTATCGATCAGCAGCATTCTCCACTTCTTCCGACAGATTTAGCCATCAAGTACGCATAAACATTTCACTCACTAGAAACACTGCTCCAAAGGAGCAATTTCAGGTCTACCAGATATGTATACACTTGAAACACAAACTAACCGTAAACAGACTTAATGAGATTACACAGATTAAATGGGTAAATTAACTTTTTTATTTTAAGAGACATCCAAGACAAAAGAGGTCCCACAAACACTTAAAGGCAGCTCGCTGAAGTCATGCAGTTAACTCATCCAGTTAATTTTTTTTTTTTTAAAAAAAGCAGGTTCAAGTACACTGTCTGGCTTGCACAAATTCTACAAAGAGAAACCTTAAACTTACTTTTAAAAAACACACGGAGACGTGATCATGACAAGTGTTTTCTAAAAGCTAATATAACACTACTTCCCAGCTTAGGAAAGCAACAAGTGTAACACATTAAACCCCTGCTAAGCTGAACCTATTTTTAAATGGGACTTAACACTGTCTCCAGAGCTTCATGTAAATCAAGCTCTCCCTTTGGATTTGGCATTGGGTAGGGGGGAAGAGGAAGGGAGTAGGTTCATGGAGAACAAGCTAACAGCTTACTATTGTCACAGCACTGTTTTTCTTGTGGGTCACTTAATTCCAGCCCTCATCAAGTTTCCCTCTCACTGTCAGTGCATATATTCCCAGCCAAAATAACAGTGATACCTCCAGTAAAACAAAAAGCCTGAAGCAGAGGCAGTTCAAGCTGAAAATTAGCTAGAGAATTCCTGAGGCCAACGGTCAACTGAAGATTCCTCAGCAGAGGAGAGAAAACATAGGCTGGGCTACTAGCATGAAAGGTCACCTAACTGCTCAGAACAGGAGCACTGAATATTTGTTACCCATTTCTGTTTGTTTTCAATTCAACATCAAAGCATCTAGGCTCTACCTATTCTAAACACAAAACCATTGGTCAGGTTAGAGGTGATGTTTTCTTCCTTTGCAAATAATGCACTGTTTTATTAGTGTAAACACAGCTGAGAATAAACGATACTGAGCTCTTGACAAGACAGTCTACTACTACTATTGTCTACACACAAATTTCTTCAAACCTGCTTGAAGCAGGAAAAGTCTTGTCTGCACTTGTGTATCTGTGAGCACGTGTAAAAACCCAAGAGGAAACATGCACCGAGTTTTAAGCAGCTTCTTGCCACAGCACTAATTCAGCTACAGCTTGCTCCACAATTATACGAGGGTGCTTTTCCACACTACTAAATCGTAATCTCTTCGAGGAAATTCAGTGCAATGTTATTATTGCTTCAACATAATCAAAAGGCCATTTCATTCTGTAATCCAAGCCTGCCTAAGGAGGCTGTAAACTCTGCTTACAGTTAAACACAATCAGTCTTGTCCACTTCCGCTCCACCACGTTTACATATACAGCAGGCAGCAGTTCTTAAAAATCAGCACACAAAGAGTTATTTTTAGTGTATAACTGCTGAAATTCAGATCAACCATTTCCTTGCCTCTCTCAAATCCCCAGATAGAACCTGTACCCTTTACAGACCATGAACCTTCAGAGGTTTGGCTTTTTTATTGGGTTGGATTTTGGTTGGTTGGTTGTTTTTGTTTGGGGTGAGGGTTAGGGGTTTTTTTTTCCCTAAGCCTCTAGGTACGCAGCACCTAACCTAGAACCTGCTAAACCAAATTACTAACACTATCACGCATTTTATAGTTCAATAACTATGACTCCTTTTCTGTACTTACCCAGTGTTCAGGTTTGTATTTCAGAAGACCTCCAGTCAAGCTCTAAGTCTGTACAGGTCACTATTAAAACCTGACACCACATCAGTACTCTGGGAAAGGAAGACCCTTATCAAGCACAGAAAAGTCTGAAAAACTTCAACCTCATTTTAAGCACTCTTAGGCCGACAAATTCCAGGCACCACCCTTGCTGTAACTGTCACCAACAACTGCCACCAACAACTCCTTTGCCACCCCTGTAAGGTAACAGCTTTGGATCAAACTCCACCTGACAAAAGAGGCACAAGTCTCAAGAGCAATGCAGAAACGCAAACAAAAGTCTTCCTAAGACAAAAAAAAATCCCAAGACCTGTGCACTGATGGTATTTACTGCTTATCAATACAATTGCTTGTTATCAGGTAAAAACACAAGTTGCCTCAGATTCCTTCTCAGCCTACCCAGAACCTGTGACACAACCAAAAATTTCCTGTTGGTACAGTCAGCGCATCACTCAGCTGAATACTGGGGATATAGACTTCAAGGACATAAAGTCCTGCCTAACTCCACACTACATGTCTTTGGAAGAAATTTGGTAGGTTATTTTTATACAGCATCTTTGATGCACACAGCATTTCTGTCACAGTAGGAAAGAAAAAACAAAAGTCGCTCCCCTAGGGAGCTGTGAAGACTAAGGCAACTCACATGCTAACATGTGAAATCTCAGGATTTTACTGGAAGGCCTAGCTTTGTAAGTGTTGGGGCGGAGGGGGAAGAAACGACACAAAACCGTACCACCAAACCAAACAGATAGAGCCCAGCCCACTAGGAGTTCAATCTCAAGTCCCCATGCAATTAAGTGAATGTTCACAGTAGTGTCACCCCATACCCTTCTCCCTATTCCCCCCCCTCCAAATGCTGAAGACTCAGTTCTGCGAGCTATGTAAACTCTTGAAACCAGACTTGAGTGTGCATAACAAAAAGCCCAAGAAAAAAAAACACAGAAGACACAGCGTTTCCTATTTACAGTTAAAACTTAATTCAAGGACAGTGCTCTAAAATTGCTGCACCTCAAACAGGACAAAATTCAGCCAGAAAGACAGTATGCTTGTTTTGGGAAGAGGCTGGGGGGGGGAACAAAACAACCAAAAAAAAAAAGTTTAACGACCCAAGGAATGCAGCCACTTGGCAAGGTTTTAAAATAAAAGCTTTACGTGCACAGGCAGAATATATAAGTATGAATTGTAAAAAACTCAATGGGGATATTGTGACCAAGCTACTAGGGAACAAGTAGTGAGACAAATAACTTGAAAACCAGCTACAGCTTTCATATCCGGAAATGAAAACAAACCAGGCAAGACAAATTTAAGCAAAAAAAGTCCATGCCTGCTAATGACAAAAATAACTTTTTTCAATATTTCTCCTCTGGTTTGCTTCCTCTTCTCTGTAGGGACCAATACTTAAATTCAAAAATGTTTTTGTAGAAAATCCCTGCCCTGGGAAACTCTAAATTACAGAATGGTACGTTGTAAGCCAAGGATATTAAAACAAAATCCAGTTGTGTCTGCCAGATTTTGTGGTACTTAAGGCAAGACATCAACCTGTTCAGCAGCTTATTGAATTTAATGACAAAGTGACACACACAATTTATTTTATAAGGTATTATCTTTAACAAGAAAAAAAATCCAAATATTTGTCAAGAAAAAAAAAACATTTCAAAGGAAAAATTTACATTCTTGAGAATTTAATAAATGGATTTAAAAAAAACAAGAAACCATTTGTTCTCAGCTGTATATTAAAAAAGCAAACAAAATTAAACTCTCAATAGTTAAAGGGGGGAGCGGGGGAAAGGGTAAAGCGGAAGGAGGGAAGGTAGAAGCAAGCAAAGGCATCTTTTTCAACTCTATTAAAGCAATTGTAAAACAATGGAAGTTCGCCTGTTCTTCCCTCCAGTTTCAACTAAAAGTAACTTTGGGAGTAGAAAACTTGATACCTCTATCAACAGCCTGTGGTATGTTCAAACTATTATAATATAAAGCATGCTCACACTCACAAGCTAAAGGAAATGACTGCCAAATGCTTCCTTTACAATCTTCCTTCCAGAGTAAGACAGATTCTTTACCAGGAGATTTTCTCAACACACCAAGTATAGCAGAAATTGAACTAACAGGTATGTAAAATTTGCAATGGATTTACAGTCTTTTATTGAAATCACAGCACAGATCGGAAACGTGACTACAGCTCACAGTTTTTTAGTGTAGTAATCACTTTCACATTCAAAGGCTTCAGCAAATTCAATAGACTTTTTTTTAAGTGACAATAACCACAGGATGTGACCATACCTATAATAATCTTTTCCTCCAGACAGGGAGATAAGCTGTAAAAACAGGAAGTTTCTACTATAATCTTGAAAAAATGTTAACAGTCTGAAACCACATGACTCTAGTTCAGTTACACAGGGAAGAAAGTCTTCATTTCCCAATACTATGGGAAAAGATACCTAACATATGAAACTAGTTCGGGCATTGTTCCACCACACCCCTCCAGAATCCCCCAAATCATGGAATAATGTAGAAGGTTCTTGGTTTACTCCTCTTCTCCTTTTCCCTCCACAAATTCATAACAGTAAGCAAACAAGACAGCTTCCATCTCACAGGAAGAAACAGCGGTTTATGTCAAAAATCGATACTTTCCCACATGCACAGGCATCCATTTCTTAAGAGGCTTAAAAAAAATATAGCAAAGTAAGAATTGCAACCAAGTGTTAGGCATGTATCTGCATTGGCCATGCTACAGCCTACTGCACTTAAACTAGACCTTTCATGCTTCTGAAAGAGGTCTCTTTACCTTTTGGAAGACTTGATAAAGAGATAAATTCAAAAACTTTACTGCTCAGAGGGCAACATGACCTTCCTTAAATCACACAAATTATGTAAGCAGTTTGCTGGACTCAACTTATTTTGATTTGTTTTTCAAACATAGGGATTTACTGATGTAGGAACATATTTCACACAGCGGTCTTCAACCACCTACGCAGAAGCTTTAAGTGAACTAAAAGGAAGCGGCAGATTTTTGATAGCTAATATCAACCAATTAACAGTCAAAAAGGCCTTTCAAAATCAGTTTCACAATATTTCTCACACTGCAGATGAAGAGGTAGCAATAGTTAAGCATGGTTTACACTAGCTTATCAAACGCACTCAAAAAAAAAAGGATTCTGCTGTGTATTTTAACATAAATCAGTTCTGTGCTACTTGTCAAAACAATGCACATTTTCCTATCGGCGTTTAACATAAAATCACACTAAGGGCTTAAGAATCCCATTCACGTGACTATATTCCGACTCTGAACTTCCTTCCAAATTCCCTCATAAAAAAACACACCAGTCTTAACTACGTTCACCTTGGTTTCATATGTAATGCAGCTACTACAGAAACACACAAATTAAATTAGTATTTTTAGGAAGGCTATACTGGCAACATGGCGTTTTTTCCCTGACACTGTTCTTTCAATGGCCTATCCGAAAGAGGATTTAATGTAAAAGGCACCTCAGATCTTCTATTTAGTTGTCTCTTCTTGAGACAAAGAGAGAAAACACAGCAATTCACACAAACTAAGACAGAAAAACTTAAAACATATAATCCCTATCAGAATTGGGCAACCAAATAATTTCAAGGCAACATAATAAGGATGCGTGAGATCTATGTCATTTCTTGAAATTACTTGCAGAAAACTGTAAAACAGAGTACCATTCCCTCCCATTCTAAATTGTGTTCCAGACATTACATCTTCGATGAAGGTAACTGCCTGCAGATTGCAAATCAAGACCTAACTGAAACACACACATGCACACAAAGGGACAATTCCATGAAACAAACATTCATTTAAGAAAATATTTACATGTTCTATGTAAATTTACACAAAAGGCAAACATTCCTGGACAAAAGAAATGCTTGAGTTTCAGATGATGTGAGGCAAGTTTCTAATGTAACAATAAACACACACCTTTAAAGCCACTGCATAGAAACACAAGAAACCTCTTTAAACAAAAAGGGCTCAAGAGTAATCAGTGCCTATTTTTTAATCAGGTGACACGGTCAAGATGCAGTATGCCATCTAGTGTCAGACTCCTAAAAAAGTTATAAAACCCACCAAAACTCTGTAAATTCAAGTAAGCCACATGGACCATGTAGAGACTTGACTCTGCAATTGCAAATTTTAAATCTTCAGTTTTCCCCTCTAGTGCTGACAACGGCCCAACTGAAAGCATTAAGGAAAAAAACCCAAACCTAAAGCACAAAGTTAAGCAACATCACAGGAAGTTCTTTAATACGTTTGGTTCCCACTCCAGCTAACAATATGATTCATTAATCAAGACATGAACTGAAGAGCAGCAGAAACAGCGTGCAAAGTGCACAAAAAACCAGAGCCACACAGGCAAGTCTTTGGACATGTGATACGTAGAACCTCAAAGGTGTTCTTTGTTTGGTCTATGAGCTATTATCTCATTCTCTTCTGAACACAATGTCTAGACTTTGACGAGGTGACTGACAGGAACTGCTGAATTTTCATGCTAGTGTTTTATCAGTAACAAGCATACACATACACCTCACGAGTTCATTGATAATCCATTAATAAGACTTGCATTAATAAGACTTGCATTAAAGCTTGGCAGGCAACTTCCTCATGAAACAAAATCTGCTTCTTTGCTTTTTAGGATCTGAATGTGCCAAGAGTGGCGTATCAAGAGGTGAAAAAATAATTTAAAGGCTACCCTTTGTTTCAATTTCCCTAACATAGTCATCATTAAGCAGTCACAGAACACACACTAGGTTATCCACTTCTTTCCTGTTTATAGTCTCCAATCATCAAGTTTCAGAATGAAACTTTTCAAATCACGTGTCTACACTAGCACATGCACATGTAACTTCACATTCATGTAACCATACACAGACAGCAAGAAGAACTAGTGTCCTCCCCCTAAACAACAGATGAAAAGGTCACACTGCACACGTCTAACTTCCATGAGGATGCCAGTGTGTAGCAAGTCATGGCTGTAAAATACATTAAGCAGTGAACTGTCTGGAGTGAACTAACGGGGGGAAAAAAGAAATCAACTAAATAAATTTTAGAGAAGAGGGAGAACTGGAAAGCTAACTAACTACAATCAAAGCCTGTACTTCCAGGCTTATTTGTGAAGCACAGTTGTTAACAGTGGTTAAATATTAACAGTGAATGCAATGTCAGGAAAGCAACACGAAGTATACTCCGTAGCCTCCCTTTACAGGCATGTAAGCAATGATTGCCTAGTCCATTACCCAAGTCACAGGGTTACAAGACATCAATTCCAACCCCACCACCACCTACATTTTTCCAAAGGAGTAGGCAACAAAATGTTGTTGTCATTCCCCTCACTACCTCTTTCACAATGAAATCTGCACTTTGGGATACCAATAACCAGATATATTTTAAATAAGTGGACCTCACTGGACAAGTGAGGTCAAGAACAAGCCTGACAATCCTGTTTGATTCAGTTCTTGGAATGAATAGAGTGCGCCCTTCAGGGCTTCCACTGCAAAGAAACCCATTATTAGACCTCATTTTTCAGTTAATCCAAAGGTTGAAGATATATACAGGAAGTGGTGTTTAAAAAGAAAGACTCTGAAATCAAATAGCTCCCAAGAATATCACTAGATCCATTTCAGATTAAAAATTCTACTACCTTCCCTCCATTAGTCCAACTTAAGGCAGGAAGCACCATGTTTTGCTCATTAGTTTCAGAGCTTGGGTGGGGGTGTTTGTGGGTTTGGGTGGTTTTTTTTTTTAAATAACCTTTAAGATGGTGCTCTGTTGATTAAACCATTTTCATCCTTCAATGAGTTTGATTCCTATTAGTTCAGACTGCAGAGAAGACATTGATTTTTACTACAGTCAGGATCAAGAGAAGTAACAGCTTTTCCAATTAAACAACTACTCACCACGTTAAGTAGAAAAATATGTCCGCAGCAATAATGTGCAAGTGTCCAAAGCACTCTTCAATGCTAACAAAAGCTCACAGACATGCTTGTAATAACTTTAACCTTTAACTTGAGAAAGGAGGAAAACTCCATGTATTACAGGCAGTTCAGCTCCTGTTAACTCTGCTGATAAGAAGCTGTAACACTGAGAAAGGCTCAAAATTACAGACAACTCATCTTCCAGCTCTGAATTACCATCATTATACCACACAAATCACCACATTGGGCTTCAGCCTACTAAAATAGAAATCACAACCAGAAATGGTCTAGTAGGCTGCTGCTGCTTCTCCTCTTAAATGAAGCTTTTATACCAAACAAATCTATACAGTTCTTGTGCTATAGCCTTTCACAGAGTTACACTCTAAATCAAATATTTTATTCCATAGCCTGCAGCTATTCCCACATTTAATAACTGACATGGGAGACAAGTTTTAATCTCCAGACTGAAACAATTACTATCCTCATAACCACTCAAGTCAGAGGTAAAAATTACAAGTTTTGTATTACCCAATTGTATATTCAGGTGGAAACAGTAATACTTTTCCAGAGGAAAAAGGCAAAGTATATTCAGTACAACAAAAGAGGGGAGCCCAAACAATCATACTCCCTAATTTTGCGTGTACTAGGATGACCATGCACCCCAAGCAGTCAAGACAAGACTTTAAGCTGTAAAAGAAATGCATCATTCTCGCCAGAGCAGCAAAGAGACGAGAAATCTGAACAGACACTATACTTGCAGATTTAAATATTCTCCAACCAAGAACTTGAGCTACAGCTTCAGGTAAGATCTTAAACAACCAGCGGACTTCTTTTAGTCATTAGGGAAACAGTTCTCATGCTCCGAGGAAAATCTACTGAAAAGCTACCTGAATTAAGTGACCTCGAAGTCTGTCCTGTATCTGTGCAATTAATGCCAATGCTGTGTTTTCAGGTTTCAAAATACATGTTAAAAGGAGTTCAACTTTTTATTTCAGAAGTTACTCTAACAGCAAGAGCCATGACTGAGAATAGCAATACCTACACTCCCCCTAAAATGCTGCCAGCACTTCTAACAGTCTGCCTTGGTCACATACAGCTGGTCCATGGATATACATCCTACTGCAACTGCCAAAACAGAAAGGCATTTGATATGCAATCTACTGCCCTATGCTGCAGTCCAACACTAAGCAACTAAGAACCATTGGCACTTTGAGGCTTTACAGCCTCTAACCAAAAAATGCCCTCCCAAGGACAGTTACTTAGTTGTTTGGGAAAGGATCACAAAACTGCACGTAAATGTAAGAAAAAGAAGAATGTGTTACAGGGACAGTTACAAAGAACAGAAAAAAAATCCCTACGTGAAATCTCAGTTTGGAATTTGTACATTATTACATGTTTCACCACCAGTTATTACCAGCTGCTGGAAAGGAATATTTAAAAAAAAAACCCCAAAACATAGCAAGTCAAGACACTGCTTCTTTCTCTTTGAATATATTGAGGAAAAAAGCGCAGTATTTTACCTCTTGTCCGAGAAAGTAAGAAAACACCATTCAGTTTGAACCATTCAGCTTTTTATTTATGCTCTATAAAGCCCTGCAAAGATACTTCAAACATCCAAATTATTTAAATCAGCATGAAAACGAGAGGTAGGGTGTTAGAGCTCACAGTGTTTTGGAATCCTTCTGAAGGAATCCCCCCAGAGCTAAATAATTAAGACACATCTTCCAGAGTAGGTCTCCAGTCCAAACCAATATTCGTGTTTCCAATACACTGAGAGGCCATGCGGTTGGTGAGAAAAGACAGAAGGAATGCACAGCGACTTTTATTGCTTTTCTTCAGAGAAGCTTGATCTTTCGATGTTAGAGGGGAAGGAGAATGCTATCTTGATTTAGAGTGCCCTCTAGAGTCAGCTCCTAATTAATGACATGAAACACGAATGCTTCTTTCACTTAAAGAATTCATACCACTAGTATCTGCAGGTTTCTAAAAACCGGCAGTATTTTACACAAAAGCCAATAACAGCATTTTTCAGACCTCAGGGGATAAATGTATTCTCTTCTAAATTTACATACAGTGTGTGTGTGTGTATATATATACGTATACATCAGTTACATATCCACCACAGTCTGAGCTGGGAAGAGGGGTGAATGAAATCGCACAGGTGGAGTGGTATCTCATTGCACGAAGCATTTTTTGCAGTTTTGAACAACTATCACCTTCTTTAAGCAGGTTGTTGATAACTGTGTGATAGTACACAACTGAACTTTCTCTGAGTTTAGTTTACGAAGGGGTGTTGCTTTTACCACACACAGTGCAGCTTTTCTAAGAGCACAACATCCACAGGAATGATGCGACATTTTACACCTGTAAAACTTCACAGCTCTCCTGTAACAAGTGTTAAAAAAAGTTCCTGGTCTTTTAAGTATTGTTAAACAACAATAGACACCATGCAGCAAAGCTTCTTATTTGGTATGCATGTCCACTTGCACCTTTTCTCCCACCTGCTACCAGTGTTTGGATAAGCTTCCTCCCCCTCTCCCTGGAAAAAAAAAAAAATTCTCTGAAATAGCAATGCCCAGAGGGAGTTATTGCATTGGGCTGCATAAAAAAAAAATACCACCAAACACCAGAACAGTATATAAAAAAAAAAAACAACCAACCAACCAAAAAAAAAAAAAAAAAAACCACACAAAAAAACCCCACACATTTTAGCAGTAACAAAGCTTCAATATCATCCAGGCTGAAAAGTCTCATTTTCAAATTCCTCTCGCAAACTTCCATTTTCAACTGCTTAGCTTAAGTGAGACCGCAACGCTCCTACATTTTTCCCAGTTTATCTCCTCAAGGTATCTTCCTTCACAGAGCAGAAGACTTGCAACTAGTTTCACTTCTGATGAATCTTCCTACCCATGAAAATTTAATGGGGGGTGGGAAATAATGGCAAAGCTAAGAATAGAACTCCATTGTAGTCACCAAGCCCATTTTGTCATTAAGAAACCTGTCACAGAGCAGGAAAAGCTTAATTTTTCTTATGTTGGAGTTAGCACCTCTCTTTTTTATTTCCTGTCCCAGTTTTGTAGGAACATCAAAGTTTTTCATGACAGAAATGTCCCCCATGTCCACAGATCCACAGCCCAGAATAAGTTATGTAGTCCAACTTAAGAAAAAATACCAACATGCTTAGCTAAAAAGATCGTGAGCTTTTTATGTCATATGCCTATTCATTACCTTCATTTCTATAGCTTATCTAAAGAAGTTGTTCATGTTGGGCAGAGAAACACATCATCTTTTCTACTGACAGGCACAAAATCTTTTTTTTTTTTTTTTTTTTAAATCAGTGTTTTACAAAGGAACACAGCTTAACACATGCCCCTTTCTGTACAAATTCCAGTAAGTTAACAACTTGAAGTGGTTTTACTCTTGGAATTACATTAAGTGTAAGTCAGTCCTAGACAATGCAACTATTTTTAGGACTTACTTTTCATCACTTGAAGATGCAGGTCCTTCCATCCTTATCAGCCTTAATGGGTGTCATAAGCTACTAATTTTGATCTCCAAAAGCACTAAAGAAGTCATAGAAGACTATACCATCTAACATGAGATAAGCTTCTTACCTGAAACTTCAAGGACATGGGCATCTTGATCTCTTTTTCCCTGTGTATGAACCCTTTTGAAAGATAGCATGCACGAACAGTCTCTGCGTGAACTCCTAAATGTTTTCTCTGGATATCAGATGACTCCTGCACACTCCTAAAAGACCTAAGCAGCATTAAATCCTTTGATTTTTATCAAGTAACACATGTGTCCACGTCAAAACAGTTCCTTCTTCAGACATGAAAGCTGTGTAAGTATGCTACCATTTCTGTGACAGGATATGCTAATAGCAAGAAATAGATCTTCTCATCACTAGCCCCATGCTGTTGGCCACTCTAGCTGTCCCCCTCATCATGACATGAATAAAGCTACGTAAGTGTTCAGGCAAACATTAAAATGTAAGTAGAAAAAAAAAAAAAATCTCCCTGAAATCTGTCCTATCAACATGCTGACAGCAAAATAAGACACTACCTCTGATTAAAGTACAAAGCTATTAAAAAAATTTGCTACTTCTCTGTCACTTAGGAGGAAAATTAACTAGCTCATGTTGGATTAAGTCTAAGTTTTGTTTTCAAAGACTTCATGTGCAGCTTTCTACTGAAGTGAATAAGGGAGCTGCTATTTCTCAGATATTTTATATCAGACTGAGTATGAATTGCAAGAGCCATTGTTGATCTGTTTTAACATCGGTTATGTCTGTAAGATTACCTGTCATAAGAACTGGAGTTTTTAACTATTATTTGTAAGTGAAAGATTTTAAGGCATAGGGTTTCAGTTAATTAAAAATCCACTTAGTTATCAAACTACTATTAAAAGACCTACTTCAACCTCAAACGAGGGTAAGTTACTGCCATTTGGAAAGACATCATTAAATTCTCACTCATTGATTATAAACTTTTTGCTTAAAGTAGGTACATGCAAAGATAACACTGGCACAAGAAAGGAGCTATGCAGAGAGCATCTAAAGTAACTATTAATCAATTCATTTATTAGTGATTCATTTCATCCAAATCTGAGCCCTTGGGAAGAAAAAAAAAAAAAACAGAAAAAATCAGACTGTAGAATTAATAATGTCTTTTTGATTTAATCCTCCAAATTAAGCAGACTTGCAACCAATGACTGAGAATAGTGAACAAGTTACACAATGCAAGCAATTTCTAGTGCGCTCTGAAGGCAATCGAAGTTCCTAACCAAGAAGAAGGAAGGTGTTTCCTTCACCCCCACCACCCCCTCATCTTCACTTTCCAGTCTGAGGGCCACATCTTCTAGTACAGAAAAACAAGTAAACATACAAGGTCATGCTCTTGAGCTTTACTCACATATCTCATACTGGAGACCTATCTTCTGTTTCAGAAAATCTATGATTATCCTTCTAATCTTTCTTGAAGAGGATATTCATCCTTCATCTAAGGGGATTCAAAAAGATCTCAAGGACCCTGCTTTTGGACACAGGCAGTAACTGTAAGAACTTCAAGGGCCATAAGAATTCAGGGCTATCTTCAAACAAACATTTCCTTTAAAGTAAATCACAGGAAAAAATGAGGAGTTAAAACAAGAGTGGTTTTTATTTTTAAGCAAGCTCAACAAATCCAAAGAGGCAGAAGAAAAACATTTGTCTCTCCAGCATATTAAGTCATTGCCAGGAAAATAAAGTTTTGGAAAATAAGTCAGAAAAGGTTTTTTGCAATATAAACAGGCAGAAAGACTAGCCTACAGAAAGGCTATAATAAGCTTCCATCACAAATTATCTTCCATAGAGATATCTGTTGCAAGAGAAACGTTCAAAATAACAGCTGCTCTTGCAATTGCCTAACAAATACAAGTCAAAAAAACTCAACTTCACAGCCACAACAGCTATTTCATAGCTAACAAAACCAGAATAGGCTACTTGGACTACAAAAATCATCACTCGGAAATCCTACCATGTTTAGTCTAATTTAAAGATCACGCCATGTCTTCCTTGAAAAAAAGCTACATGATTATTTTTTTTCTTGTTTTTGATCAATATATCCAAATAACTACTACCTATATGCCTTTTTGCAAACAGAAACAAACATCTGTGTGGGTGACCATGATACACAATAAAAGTAGTCTCTGTACATTGGTCAACATTAGGTTCCCAAGCCCTAAACATAATAATTCTGAATGTAATCTTTAGCAATAACCTGATGGAATTAAGTGCCAAATATGTAAAACATTACTGGATTAATAATATCATTTGCAAGATACTGGGTTTTGAGCCACAAAAGCTGTAATATCACAGCTTTTAAGGTCTAAATTGTCATATACAGCTAATGTATCTACTAGACTTCCTGTTGACAGCTCTCTATTTTTACACGTACAAAGTTTGCAGTTTTGTAACAGTTGTCACTGCAAGGAGCAGTTTGGGATTTTAAGCTCGCTGCCTTTGTACATGTGTATCTACCTTTGAACATCAAAATCAACAAATAATTGAGAACCGTAGCTAAAAATAGAACCTATTGAAAGAAATGTAGAGCCTTTGATAGCTACAAATCTTTACTACATCTCTCAATACAGATTGCTTTTTCAAAGAGGATCAACGGTCTGGCCACTGTTTTAGCACAACCTATTCTTTCTGTAGAACCACTACTACTCTGATTCTGAAAATGAGCAAACTGCTGTGCACATAAAAATTACCTGCGATTCAACTGACAGATAAGTAATCTTGGTAGCTTTCCCAGCTTTTGCTAAAGAGCATTTCCTCAGACCTCATTTCCCTTTCACTTGACCAAAATAGAAAGATTAAGGTAAGCCATTTACAGCTAGGAAAACTAAAACTTATTACGTCTTATTTTTAACTAGCTACACTGAATTTAAAAACATATTCAGAAATTATGCCATGGCTTTCAGCAGCAACATTTATGCCTCCCACAGCCAAAGTCTCTGCATTT
The DNA here is from genome assembly GCF_964188355.1 of Buteo buteo. NCBI lineage: Eukaryota > Metazoa > Chordata > Aves > Accipitriformes > Accipitridae > Buteo > Buteo buteo. The sequence continues at coordinate 4,986,020 of NC_134175.1, forward strand.
TCTCCCTCCTTTATATTAATGTGTTTATCCAACTGTAATTCCATTAGTATTATGTAACACAGACAATCTTCTTAGGCATTCTATCATTATCTTACACCAAAACTAACCCACCACACAAGTACGCTTTGACTGTGAAACTTATCTTTCTAGATTTTGCTGACATTGCAAGAAACTGTCCGATGTAGAACTAAACTGACACCTTCAACTACTGAGCAGATCTGCCTGTACCCTTAGCCAAACTCTCACAAAACAGAACAACAATATAACTGCCCAATGCCATCTTTTCCTCATACACACTCAGGACATACTAACATTAAATTATTGTAACAGTTGTGATTCTTTCTTTAAGAAGAATCTTAAACATACGTTTAATGTTTGTCAACTGTCAACCTCTCCTCCGTGCTGAACAGAGTGAATACTATTTGCCATTATGTCTGTAATTTGACATTAATTCCTTAATCTTCTTAAGTCAGGGCAAGCTTGTGGATCATTACGAGGTTATTTAGAAGAGCACATCTGAAGTATTACATGAAGTGTACATCTTATTAAGAAAATAAGTTAACTCAAGTTTTGCATTTCGTCATTCATACACCTGAAAATAAATCAATCGCCTTTGGAGAGCTATAAAAAGATACACTATGAACTATTATTGCTATGTAATCCTCTTTCGTGTGGTGCAGTATCTGCTAACAAGATTGTGTAGCTTTCACATTGGATCAGCAAGACTGTGACCTTTACTGACAGTTATTCTAACTAATATTAATGCTAGAGAGATGGCCAGTGCAACAATCTTCCACATTTATGCTCTCCCATACAGATACCACACAGATTAGCTTCCACTGCCTGTCACCACTTGTTTCTTGCTTGCATCAAGAAGTGCATGGATCAGGCCCAGCAATTTTTTATATTGCCTGTGCAACAGCAGCAAACTACACAAAAAGCAGGCTTCACCAGAAAAACCCTTACTTCAGCGGTCTTTATTGTGCCATACCTCATTTAGAAGACAGACCAAACAGGGTCCTCACTAGGCCTTTTCAAACTATTGATAGGGACTTCTGCCATTCCTAGCACAACCATTTCTGATTGTATCACTTTTCTTCAAACACACATAAACAGTTAGTGGAAGAAACTCCCTTTAGTGAAAACAATTCAACACTGGGTGGCTGGTACTGGCACTGGAAGGAATGTATCACCTTCCTTCAACTCAAAGCTAAAAAAACCCAAACATATACATGCAAGAATAAAACAGTAATAAAAAAACCTATACTTGCATACAGAGTGCAAAGTAAACTGGACATAGAAGTCTGAAAGAACTTAGGCATTAGGAAATATGGCTCGGTCTTGTCAGCCATGTAAAAAGACATAGGAGACAAGCCATTACCTTCAGTAACTTTAAAAAGCTTTTGAAAGCTAGAGACACATCTAGATAGCATTGCAACTAGCAGAATGTGGCATGACAATTTTCTTATGTAGAGAAGCAGAGGAAGGGATGGAGCTGAAACATTAAACATTCAGCTTATCTATGTGGACAAATTATTTGGAGTATCACTGGAATAGCATAGGATTATTTTTTTTTTTAAAGGCAACTAAGAGTATCAGTTACCTTAATCTGTTCCCAAATGGATTTGTTTAACACTACATGAAGCGGTCTTCATGAGGAATACACTTCTACACAGGATAATATTGCAATCTAAATCCCCACTTGAGTTGATTTTTCCCAGGAAACAATTCTTAACCACTTGGGGGGGGGAGTAGGGGGAAGGAAAGTCACCCTACTAGTCTGATCACTCAGCAGATCAAAGGACAAAAGCAGCATGCCTTGACTACTGTCAGCTTTTGTCCATGGAACAGTGACTAACTGCATCCAAGACTCTCCCCAAAATCTAGAAGCCGAACCAACCCACCCCTCTCTCAAACAGACATCTTTAGGCAACTGTTGTGATCCAAAGTATTTGCACTTTTGTAAGTCCACTACCCACTCCCCAAATAAAATAATAATTTTAAAAAGACCCACAAAACACCACAAGACAGAACGAGTATAGCCTAGTAATTATTCTTCTATATCCACTGCATGCAGTCCTTTTCTTATATATAAAGGTCTTCAGCCATGCCAATATGCAGCTGCCACTCTTGCTGAAATTTAAGTCCCAAGCCAAAGGTTTTAGTTAAGCCAATAAAGATGAGCTTAGAAATAGCTTTTGAAAAGTTACCTACGCAGGGTGCTGAACTAACATGCGCTGAAACTCATACTATTACATTGCTGAAAGACAGACACCTAAACCAGAAGTGGAAGGAGGAAGAGTGAAAAGACACATACTAGGCAAAAATGCTTCCTCCTAAATAGATTCAACACTCCCAGATGACATGCAAGAGAGAACTGACTACCTGGCACATGACAAGATGTTTAAAATACAATTTGCATGCAAGAGTCTAAAGCTGTAAGAATTAAAGTTACTTTTCTTACGTTTAAGTTTTGTAAGCAATTTTGCAATGTACTTAAGTTTCCAGAGCAAGCTTCATTCGGATGCAAATTAGAATATTTCCCTTGTTCATACACTAGCTACTAAAACTAGTTTATGTAGAAAATGGGATGTGAAATAGCAGCTACATCTATCAGCAAAATATTTTTTGCTAGGTTTACAATCATAATGCATTTTGTAATAAAATTGCCAATGTTGCAGAACCCAGTTTTAGTCAAATACACATGCAATTACATTAATCAATTAGCCTATAATTGCACTTTGCTCTTTTTGATTCCTAAGACTTTGCTGGGCACATTTGAAAAAAATGATACTCCCTGGTTTTGGTTCTTTGGGGGGGGGGTTGGGGGGGGGGGGGGGGCAGATATCAATACCACAGTACAAAAGAGGCTGGATAGTTTTAAATATCATTATGTTTTCAAATCAAGGTTTACCTGGAAAACAGAACACACTCTTCAGTGCACAATGTTCTATCTGTCATAACGGGACAGAATCTGTGTATGACTGGTCACCGTGTGAACAACTTGAAAAAGGATAAAAATACTACAGTGCAACATTCTAGCTTAAAAGTACTTCTTCTGAATGCAAAAATGAGCTTCTTAATCTGTTCTTTCTGCCTCTGAAAGGTTTCTTCCCAAATGATTACTGTAATTTCCAGGGGAGATAATCTACCAAAAAAAGGAAATCCTTTTTTTGAAATTTTATTTGCATTTTGTGCTCATCTACTGGAAAGAATGACATTTCGGCACCTTTTCCTTCAAAATACCAATAGAAAGACCACGCAATGAGGACTATCTTGCTTCATTATCTTGCCTAAAGATTCAAAATACATAAACACTTCTAAAAACAAACTCATAAACTATGAGCTAAGTAGGAAACATTTTTTTTGTTGTCATGGAAAACTGGAACCCAAAAGCAAACAGCCAGCCAGGCATTGATCATAAACTTCCTCTCTGTGGTATGTAATTAAACAAACAACATTTTTTTTCCCCCAGTATCAAGACAGAGGTGAGTCCATGAAACAAGGAACTTAAAATTTTGCCAGACCTCCCTATAATGACAACTAAACCAGAGGGTTTCTTTCTCTGGGAAGTGTTTTGCTTCTAAAAATAAAGATGCAGAATATCCCACCGAGCTATCTGATATTTCCCCAAAAGAGTCATCAAAACACACTGGTATTGCATGACTACAAACCCCATAAACCACGTTAAAATTATCACAGTTAACTTAACTCTAGTGAGTTAAGAGTCTGGCACTGAAGCATAACCAAACAAAATCCCCAACGTTTCCCTGAGTCACTGTCATTCTTAAAGATGCATTACTCATCCAGATTCCACTACGGGTGCAAGTTGATTTGATGTATGCCAAAAGGATTTTATTTTAAGCAAGCAGTAGTATCTGTTTCAAGGGCAGGTAGTTCTCAGCCATTGTAGCCTTGGTCTACTGTCTAGTGTTTCCTGAACTACTATTGGAATCCTTTAGAATAGATTCCCTAAACAGAGGGCCTTAAAATTATCAGAGAACAAAGCTATACAGGGATATTTATACACATTTCCTTCCCCAAAACTATCACGATTACTGTTGAGATAATAAATTACTCTGGCCAACACTTCATCCACAAAAATTCTGCTCTAAGTGATGAGCCAGCAGTAATTCTAGCTGAGAAAATGTAATCCTGTTTTAAGAACTACTTTTAATGCATTTCAGCTCTATGGGCCAATATTGGTTAAGAACCCGGTAACTTCTGTCTTTTAGTTGATTAGGATCCAACCGAGGTGGATTTGCTGCAATTTACATTTCCCAGAATGTCCTAATAAGATCAAGTGTGATCAATACCACCAACTATGAGATTTTTTTTTTTCCACCAGACAACACAAAAGAAACCTGAGTTATTACTTAAGGTAGCAAACAAGTTAGCATGCCTTCAGCGGTGGTTATAACTGACAAACTGTTGGCCCTCACTTAGCATGTACATCTCTGCCTTTTCATATTTTTGGGTTTGTCTCACAGCTTATTAATTTTTGCAAACAAGAGCAGTTGTGCTCTCGCCAACAGATTATAATGTTTTATTATCATGGATAATTTTAAAACATCAATGTACCTACATAAAGAAGAGACTTGAACTGCAAGTGTCCTCCACCAATTGCAGGAGGTATTTTCTTTGTATCAGCTGCAGACACAGAGCAGTGTTTTGCACAGAATTGCAGGATAGTGTTTTCATCTACCATGACAGCTGAGGTTGTGTAGATACCAAATACACAGTAAATGGAGCAAGCGTTTCTTTTAATAAACTGCCACAGAAAAAGTATGAAAAAAAATGATTCAAGCTGAGGACATATTGATGGGTACAAAATCCTTGAGGCATTATGCAGCTCACACAGGCTCATGGATCAGTATTATTGCAGCAACCAGTAGCCGTCAAAGCCAATTACCCCAGGGACTTTCCTATGTGAGGACTGGGTTCTATAGATGCCTTCTGTAACTGTCAGAGGCTGCACACGCTGGAGAGAGGAGGGAGTGCTGAAAATCTGTCACAGCCAATTACTGCCAATGTTTTATTTATGTCAGGATACACCTGATCAGTGAACAATAAAGCCATTTTATAAAAGATGATTACAGAAACAGAAAGCAAAATGGCAACAACTGGTAGAAAAATTTCATTTATAGGTAAACACAGCACCTATACTTTCCACATAGGTACACATAAAATAAATTATCAATGCTGAAGCAGCGACACATAGATTTTAAAGCCTTTGACTCCAAATGTCGACTGCTTTTTTCAAATGCCCTGACAAAAGGCTTATTTGTATATAACTTGTTCTAGAGACAGGAAGATGCAAGTCAATCTACTACAATGGATTTGCGGAATTAAATTTTACATGGAAGGAAACCAGAAAGGGAAAAGAAGGGAGCGGAAAACACTGACACGATATGGAGATCAGTCTGCAGAACATCTTTTCTGTGCAACATCAGCCATTATTTCAATTGCCCAACTCAATTGACAAAAGAAAAAGGTTATCTACAGGAAAAATATAGAAATTATAACATCCTCCAAGGCTTGAGAACCTGCTTTGTACTTATCTGTCTTCAACTTGCAATACACTACCTGCATTTTAAAGTTTAACAGATTTAAGTTTAAATCTGCCCTTTGGCCATGGGACTCAATATCAGATACCAAATGAAATACTGGTGGGGTTTTTTCCCCACAGATATATAAACTACACCTAGTTTTGTTCATGGCAATTTTCAACTCACTACTTTCTAAGAAGAGGGCATTGTACAAAACTGTTCTGAATGAACAAATCAGCTGGAGCCTTGTCAGGTGAAAATGCTGTTGGAGAAATCCTTCTTTAGGCAGACTTGACCTCCCAGGAAAAGTTGCATGGGACCAAGATGGAAGCTGGCACTTCTAGACAATTCTTTTCAATTATTTTTCTGCCTTAAGTTCCAACTGCCAACATTTCCTAATCTCTCTGTTAAAGGATATATCATGACCCCCTCCCCAAAGACACCACAGACACACATGCGCAGATGCGAAGGAGATTTAGCGACTACCACAACCACTGCTCTGAAAACGTGATTTCCGCAAGTCACCTTTGAAACAACCAACAAGCTAGTGGTCTATACAATTTTTTTTTCTTAAGTATGGCTTTTTCAGGTATCAGATCTAAACTGAGTGATACTCCACTGTTCTTTAAAGTACTTTGAAAGCTATGAAGAAACATTAATATACATAATGTAAGATTAAAAAAAAAGGCAATAATCGTAACAGTGAGGGAAGCATCTCTACTTCTTATGTTTCAATGTTGAAAATCACTTAGAATAATCTTCGAATAATCTAATAAACTAATCTACTACTCTGAAGAGCTACTACAATACTGGCTGCTGCTTCTGTTTACTCTTCAAAGTATAACAGCTCAACGCAGGGTCTTAAAATAAAATTTGGCTCACACATGTACACAATTAAAGGAAATCCAAGAGACTATCACACAAAAGGCTCCCACCTCAAACACTGCAAGTATATCAAACCTGCTCATCACCAGGATCCAATGGCACTTACTCTCTAGAAAGAGGCAGAACCTGAACCTCTCTTACTTGGATTGCTCCACAATACTGCCAATATTGTGCAAGTATTATTTTCAACTTAATTTGCAAGTAAGAGTTTACTAAGAAGCTGACTAACCTGTATGCCCTGATGAATCAAAAGGCACAGAACACAGAAAGCTGAGGGGTACGAAAACTCCACACACAATGGACTACAAGGCTTCCTGGGTATCCTACAGCTCCACTACAGCATGAAGCTAAATAAGCAAGAGAATTTAAGGATAGCCTGGTAACATCTTTCTCACTCCACCTGCTTGCTTGCTTCCTCCTGCCACTGGGGAATGTGGCTACTCAGAAGCTACAGTAACATCACAACTACAGTGAGGGTACGTGACAGCCTGAAGAGATAGTTACACACCGCAGCATTCAGAAGTTGAACACAGCTCAAGAACCATGTTGGCCATCCCTACCTGTTGCAACAGCCATCTTGAAAACACAGGAAGCCCAAAGATACAGGAACCAAAAAAAGCAAGATTACATATACCACTTTAAAAGGTATAAACACAGGCAATACACAAGAGTATTTGGGTATGGCCTTCCCTGGGAGTAGATTGTAAAGAGTGCAAATAATAGGCAATTCAGACCTGAAATAAAAGTATGAAAGGAATGGCTGTTAGGTGTCAAGCTGAGTATTAGATACTTTGATTCCCCCCTTCCCTTTCACATATGGTATATGCAATATTTGTCAAATGATCTTGTTATTCACAAGTCAGACACTATGCAAGTACAGCTGTAGAACAAGAAGGCATTATAACACAAAAATCCATCCTCTTTAGAGTTTTGTGCACACTTCGGTATTTTTTTAAAAATAATTGTACTGTAGCTATTAGAAGGAGATATATAGCTTACTGTTTTAATAGAGCTAAATGAAAGAGGATCAATATTATTTTAATTTTTAAAGGTCTGTTTATGAAATGCAATCATCCTTCATTAAAAATGCAAGCTGTGCTTCACAAGAGGTTAGTGTAAATGATTCATAGTTTGGTATCTCTCCAGTATAATCATCCTCTCTCAGGAGGGCCCATTGGATGCTTCATCACACCACTCAAGCTGGTATTATTAAAAAATACTTGCCCATGACAAAAAAATAACACATTTTTTAAAAATCCTGTCCCACACATTCTTCATCCCAGATACCTATAGATCTCCTACATATGTATTATCAGATGGTTGCCTATTTGGTTAGATTATCTGTGGCTAAAACAGAACTATCAATCCAGCCACAGTTTTCCTTTTACTATCTTTGAAAAGCCCAAACAGAAAAACCCACCACAATAAAAGAAGGCCACACACACTGCATTAAAGAAACACCTTTTACTTACAGAAAAAAAAAATTAACAAAAAAACCCCTACCACCACACATTCCACCCTCAATGTCGGGGGGGGGAGGGGGGGGGGGGCAGGACAAGAATAAACCTCAAATTGTTCAAATTCACTTACCTAGCCTGAAATTTCAGTATGATTACTGCCTTTCATTAGAATAAAAAGAAAATTTACCTTCAACATTGGACTTCAATAGCTTCTAAAGACTGAAATCTCCAAAGTTGAGCCTATACAGCATTAAATGCAAGACCCTTCTGTTTGAAAACACTAATTGCAGCTAACTGTTTCAAAATAGCAGCATCTGGCTAATTATAACATGAGGTTTTAACTAATAAATTCTTAATTATTTAACTCCAGTGTTCAATTTCCTTCACACAAACAAAACAGCATTGTATTAGACCACTTACAAACACTATGGATATACCAGTTACAAAAAACTTGTATCACAGAAAAACCCTTTTAAAAAGCTCACCAGCTGCTACATTAAAGCACAGAATAAAATGCTTACATTATAACAATGTCTACAGAAGAAGTGTCCTTATGAGCTATTATACACAGATGTATACAGCCTTTATATGGCTACGAGATATTTCACCTTGCTATCTGCGCATGCATAACACCCAGCAGTTCTGTTTGTGCCCATTACAAGGTATCTGCCAATAATTTTCATCTTCATTCTTTTCTCTCCAAATACACGCCTTGGAATTTAATATAACTGTACCACCATCACCCAGTGTATTTATGTATGTGATGCTGCAAATATATTTAATCAAGGCAATATTACACACTGTAGTGTCTGAGCTCCTGAAGTTCCCTAGAGAATACATTTGGTTTAGGCTTTCGTACCTGACAGGGACACCCCTCCCCTAAAAAAAATAAAATCAGAAATATAGCAGATCTGACAGAATATTTTACAATGGAGTTGCACAGTATATGCATTCAATCGCTCTATTTCCCAGAAGATTCATTACAGTTACATTAGAAAGTCAAATCAGGCAATTCTGCAGTCTAGTGAAAGCTAGCATATGAAAGCAGGTTAATACAAAAGAATTTCATTTTAAATAGAGGACATTTAGGACTTTTAAAAGCAACATTATGATAAAAATTTCAGGGTGTTTGTTCTGGCTTCAGAGCATGCTTTTCAAGTCTTGTTTCAATGATGTAGCTGATTTTCTAAGGAAAGAGGGAGGGGATGTTGGATCTCCAAGGTTTGCCATCTTAATTACCCTACTGCTTCCACACGTTGCTAAGAATCACATTGCAGATACACTTCCCTACTCAACAGCCAGCACATAGTTGGTATCAACTCCTAGCAGTAAAAATTCTAAATGCATTAGTTAGCATTTACAGAGGCTATGTATTACACACTAACAAATCACTGGGGATTGCATTTTAGACAAAGGTATTAAGTACACGATACAGCCCATTTGAAGTTTTCTGCTTACCTTACAAACAGAAGTATTAGACGTAATTACCACCATTTAAAACCTTGCCTTCATTTCAGCAAGTAAAATGCAGATAGGGAATGTAATTACTTACTAAACTAATAATGTAAGAATTGATTGACAGGATGGAAGAAAAAAAATTGTTCAAACCACTATTAACTTAAGAGTATAAGTGTATGTGAATGAAGCCAACTATTTTTAAAGCATTCTTTACTATAAGCAAGACACCTACAAACACACAAGCCATACACACGCACAGTTACAACACCAAAAAACCCACAGAACCCAAAAAGTAGTTGTCAACAGCACCAGCTTTGGCAACATTAAAGATTAACTTCATGCACCCCTGCCTATGTTTAATTTAATACAAAACTAAACACAGTCAAAACATCTGGTGCATTATTGATAGTTATCATGATAAATGAAATCTGACACTTCACAGGAACTCATTAGACATTCTACTTATACCCCATACTTACAAAGCAGAAGACCTACATTTGCTTCCAATTTTACATCTTTCTGGAAAACATGCATTGTGTGGATAACCGAGACTTCATGAAAAGGCAGATGCTTGTATTAGGAACTCTTATTCCGAAACAAGATTTAGAGCACATAAAAGAAATACTTGCATCTTTTACATTGGGGGAGGCAGGCAGCTCTTAGTTTCTTTTTCTCTTGCTTACACAGCAGCTACAAGGCATTACATTTGTATCACTGGAAGGCAGGGGAAGGTACTTAACATCAAATCATCTAACTTCCAGAGTTCTGACTTTCTGACAAGACAGACCCATTTCTTTCTTGTTTTCCTCTCATCTCATTTCACAATTTGTTTTTTTCCCTCATTCATCCCACAGGTTTCAGGAAAAAAAATTCTAATCATTGCCCCCCCCCCCCAGTTATTTAAGTAGTCACCTTCTTTTTTCCTCACTTTCCATTTGCAGTATTACGGAAAACCTGTAAGTTAGGTTACCCAGACAGAAACAAAAAAACAAGCTTTTACTCAAGTTTAGTTCAAGAATACTGTTTACCGCTATCGCTACATAAATTTCTCAGTCAGGCGTATAACGTTGTTCCTAACAATACAATTAAGTCTCTTTTTTTTATTATTTTTGCATGAATATTTGCATGCACTTGATTAAGTCTGTTACATTCACTATCTCTTAAATTTTTCTGAGACAAACTAGAGTCCCAGAAGTACTCAAGAACCCAGCATGTTCACCTGTTATTGTCTGAATTAACGGGGGGGGGGGGGGGGGGGCAGGGAGAATCAAGACTCACAAGTTTTCATACCAATCTCCACTTGATCTTAATAGAAGCAAAATACCATCAACTACTATATCGGACTACCAGAAGAAGTTGAGCTGATATTCCTGGCCCCCATACTGCAAAGGAATCAGCTTGCACAGTTGATGACTAATATTAACCTGCTGGTACAACCTAGGAAAATTAAATGTAAAGCATTTTATGTCAGCCACATTACATTACAGTGTGAAGCAGGTATACCAAAACTGGTAAATGAATATTAATGTGACCATGAAAAAGTCTGGAAAAACACGGGTTATCCTCTTTCCCAGCCTCTGATGGAAAGGACAAGAAATTAAGCACCACAGACCACTTTTTATTTTTATTTTTTTTTACCCTCTACTAAACCCAATGCTACTGAAAATCAAGATATTTTTAATAGCATTTTGCTCCATTTGAAGGGCAGAGATCACAAGTAGGGGCAATAAGGATACAGGGTCATGTGACCCCTGAACAGAGATTAGAAAATGAACTCACACCTCTCTTACAGCACTACTACAGCAAGCCACACAACGAGGTTTCATGCAGCCTTTTTACATGTCTGCACAAGATAATACCATACATCAGGTATAAGTACACTGCAGCCGAACTAAGAACTGTGTTTCCCTTTAATTTCCAACATCTTGACTCAAGAGCTGTACAAAAAGTTATTAAAATTAATGCAATCTATCATAACTCTGTCTTTTTTATTACTGGTAATATTCCTTCTAAAATATTAGTCTCCTTGGCTGAACCAGCATGTCTTTTTGAAAGTTGCCTTTGAAGATCAGAAACTCTTTAGCATAAAAAGTGAAACATGCAATCATGTTAATTTGACAAGGTAAAGGGAAAAAAAAAAAAATCACTTCAGTTTAGTATTTCTAAAACTCAAGCTATTCTTTCATTTTTAAAAAAGCATTTTTCTTTCCTGGTTCCTACTGCAGTAATCGAAGTGAGGATGTAACAAAGTCTTTTGGTACTCCGAGCATTTTAAAAGCAAAACAAGACAGTATGAAACTTGGCAAGTGACCTAAGTAAACACTTCCCATATGCAACAAAATGAGTAGGTTAGAATAAATTGCTGAAGCACGAACAACCCTAGCAATCCAGTGAGTACTCATTTTTCCTTGTTTGCATAATAAATACCACAGTTATATACATGCATGTATATACATATATGAAGGAGGCGAGAACAAGAGCATGAGCACACACGTGTTTTATAAACAAGAAATTCAAGCTGGAATTTCTCACTCTTCCTTCTAAATTTAAGCGAGCTGTGTGCCTAGCCAAAACACTGTATTATCCAGAACTATTTTGTCAAAAGCAAAAACAGAACAACCACACATTTCAAAGTTTTGTACACACAAAACAAAAATCAGGAACTTCACGAGTTGGCAGAAGTATTACAGTTTCCAATATTCAAGTACAGTTTATGATAACACTTCATGTCTGTGAATGTTACACGCTCTAATCATTTGTTACTCTTTCATCTGCTTTGCACCTGGAAAAACAGGTACTGCACTTGAAAGACTTTGAATAGCCCATTCCTCACTACTCCCAGGTACCACTGTTCTTGCTAAGCAATCCATGTTACTTACCATTACTGTTCCTAAATATTTATGAATACCTTTGCAGTCAATAACAGGCTCTAGATTCCAGAGTTCTAGTATAGTACATCTGCGGTACTATAAGCACTGTATAGTGTAAGCACTACATACTATAAGCACTTTGATAACTGCTTACTTTTCAGAGACAACCTAAATGCCAAAATTCAAGAATGAAAAAGATGCTGGTAGATAATTGTATTTATCCGAAGTTATATTTTGCAGAGGTATTCCCTTTGAAACTGGAAGTTCTACCTCTATACATTTGTTAAGCTTTCTTCAGGACAGACATCCACATTTTACAGACATGCAAATCAACACACACCAAGTCCTAAGTCACAAAATAAATACATAAACAGAAATTCTGTGATTGCTATGACTGCTGACTCCCCAATGCTTGTTCAAATACTGAATACTCAACTCTGACAAAAGGAACCATTTACAGAAGCGGCAACTAGCCTTTTCATAATTGCTCACTCAATTTTTAAAAGAATGTTCCTCTCCCTTACAGTTATAGAATTATTTCAAAAGCAAGAACCCATTAAACATTTGCCTCAGTCTGCCCTCAACAATAGCCTCAAGAGATAAAAATTCTCATTCATTTCAACAGAGGCCCTATTGATTCCACCGTCACAGAATATGACTATTTTCTCCTCACGCTGCTTCAGAACAGAGCATTCTCTCATGGAGCTATACATTTATTTCCTCTCCTGTTTCTTTACAGAAGCTTTGTAGCAGTGGTTTCTCACAGCCCACCACCCTCCTCTACCCCAGCAGATAGCTTACAGCAATTAAGATGCAGATAAGTCTACTACACATGCACACACACACACTAACACACAGGAGAGTTAATGCAAAAAAGCAACAACAGGTGGGCTTTAATCTGCAGGCATTCATATCCAAATTGAGGGGGAATACCAAAACTCTCTTCACTACCATACATACTGCTCCATACTATCTAGTAAGAACAACCAAGAGTCTAGGAGCCAGTTGGAGATGAACTACCCACCTTAAAGAAACCACCCACCACATCACACAGATGCTTACGGTTCTTTAGAAAAAGAAGGTCAGAAGACTTACTACTTGCAATTCTGTAAATGTGAAAGTCTCCGAGGCATGATGCTTGGCTGTCACTGTAGAGCTGCCAAGTTTTATTAGAATTGGGCAGTATCGACTGCATTCTGTCCCCTGAATGTCAATGATCTGATCCTTCAAGTCAAGTCAAGCGCAATTTCCATTTCCAATGATGCAGTCAGCTGATGAATTCATGTCATGCTTACAGAAGCTTAAGAACAGCTGTTTAGGAAAGCCAGTACTACTTATCACAACTGGATGTAACTAAAGGTGTCCTTTACTCAGCCTCCAGTCCACATCAAAAATTGGGACTGTCTAGTCCCTACAAATCATTCAGGCACGTTTTTTCCCAGGAAGCAAGCCACAACATCCAAGAAAAAAAAAAAAAAAAAAAAAAAAGAGTTATTATGTGAGCATCAAAGGCAACAAACCGAAGCACCTTCTGATAGACCTTTGGCTCTTATTAGAGGGGAAGGGAGGTTGTTTTTGAACAAGATCACAATGAAACCTTTCTGTTTACCTCCACAGATACCTGTGAGGTACCCCACACTTGTTTTTTCTAAAATCCTCTAAAAACAAACAAGTATGCTCAACAGGAAAAACATAGATGAGATCGAGTTTCTACAAACAAGCTTACCATTATCCAAACATTACGCTCTCTCCTTCATACCTCTCAAACATAACTAGTTGGCCCAGTTATCAAGACATACAAAGACAAGTTAAAGAATCAGGTACACCTGCTACTGCAGAAAACCAAGCTACTGAGACAAGACTAAAAACTGCACTCAGCACTAGTAATTCTCTCTCCACCCAGAATTAAAAAAAAAAATTTGATTACTCTCTAAGAACAAGAGGATTTGTGGTTTTCGGTTCCACATCTCCCCAAATACTTCAAACACCACCACTGGTTTAATTTTTATTGCTCTATCATTTCTTGATGGACTTAAGTTCACCACAGATGCTGAATTTCCAAATTAAGTGCTATCTTTCCCCCTCTGATTTTTGCCAATATTTAAAGTACTTCGCATTCTTCCTTCTCAAGAAGAGATATTACTTTGTTTCATTTGATTTGTTTTTAAATGCGAAACATTACATTGGACACTCAGTTTCCACTCTTGATATTTTACCACCCAGAAGTATTTACTCATCATTCTACATTACAAACTAACAAAAAAATAGGAAAGGGAAATGGCAGAAAGACAGGTGGGGAAGTCTCCATCAAATTAAAACCAAAAGAAAGCTATGTGATAGGTACTTATTGTACAAACTGCTTGCAGAAGAGCAAACAAACTAAGCAGAAAGATCAACAGCCACAATTCAGAAGAGATCTCCCTGCTGAGTGGGCTTGACATTGAAGAGCAAAAGCTATTACTAGTTTCTACAAAAAAAAAAAAATCAAGGAAGTTTTTAGAACTACTGGTTTAGAGGGAAACCACAGGGTATCATTACAGATGTTTAAATCTGCATCCCACCTCAATGGTACAGTCTAGCCAGGTAGATAAACCACTACACAACCAAAAAGAATGTTTTCAGTATTGATCTTAATTTGGCCTCTAAAAGACTAACTATCTAATGAAGCTTAAAGGCAACTTGAGCAAACACTAACTTTAGTTAAGTTTCAGGTTCTCTCCGATATCTGCTTTCCCCATTGCAAGATATGAGGTGAGCAGAACGCATGGAGAAGTACAAAGGAGAAAAATTGTCACAACAGAACCAACTTCTCATAGCACTCAATTCAACACTGTCATCAAGTTACAATAAGCTAAAACACATACAGAATGAGTGATCTTCTGTGCGTCTTAGAAACCTTGAACCTTTGACTATCCACTCGGAGATAAAGCTGCAAAAACATATACACATACATACAAGACAGCCAAACAATACAACAGAAGAGAAGGCACTGTACTTTCAATCACGTCATCTTGACTGGGGTTGACAACCTGAGTAGTCAGTTTGCTACAGTACTTCCTAAAAACACAAACAAACAAACAAAAAAACCACCAAACAAAAACAAAACAAAAAAAACCACATGCAAACAAACCAGCCACCGACAACCCACAAAAAGCAAGGCAATAAAACTTAGAAATTTAAGAAAAAAAAAATCAGTTTGCTAATACCACAATAAGGACTAAGTAAAGACATCAGAATTTAGCAGACTATTTTACAGAACTTACAGTTGGACCTAGAAACATTTTCAGTTATATTCCAACTCCACTTTAGTTATAATGCTGCACACTGCCACCTTTAGCTCGCTAAAAAGAGATTCTGTTAGGTATTGTGAAATTTCAGCTTCTTTGATAGTACAGAAAGAGCATTTAGTGAATCCATTTCATAAATACAAGTTAGCTTATAGATGTGAGATATTTGGGGATGGGCTAAGCTAATTCAAAGAGCTACATGAAGCTGCTTAGCCTCAGAAGCCAATAATGACAAAATAAGAATTCTTCATAAACTTGCTACTACCGTGAGACAGACTACCTGTACACTCTACCATTAGAGCCAAATGATTTTCTGTAGTAGGCAGCTCACTGTCCTACCGAATTCCAGTGTTTCCAGTCCTAGCAGAACATTCTGAAAGCCTTGTAAATCTCCTCTTAACCTCTCTACTTTCCTAATCCTCAGAAGTGTAAGAACTTTTTTCCAGTATCCTGAACAGTTTCAGTGGTACATAACTCACACTTGAGAGCTAACATATGGTTCAAACAAGCATCAGATTGTTGCATGGTTTTCATACCAGCCCTCATAATCCCCGGGTTCCTAACATCTGTCTTTCATTTGTGATATAATTACACATTTATTTTCCATTTTACTAGTTTAATTTCATATACTGTTTACTTGATCTCAGGTATGATTTTGCTACAGCCAAGGGACATCATGCTCCTTCTTACCAATATGAACATGTTTCACTCGAGCTTACTAAGTTCTGAAGTTTTCTTGTTCACACACAGATTCACCTATGTAGACAAGAAAATTGCCTATACAGTTTTTTCCCCCTAAACTACAAACATAAGCTCTTAATTCATCATAAAAATCTAGTGGAAAAAATTACAGAAGCTTGACCAGTTCTTCTATAAAAACTTAAAAACAACTGCAAAAGCTTTAAGAGTGTACTGGAAGGTGAGGGGAGAGAAAGAGGTATCAATATTTAATCTACTGCTAAAACTGTAGCATCAAAGCTGCATCAGGGTGGCATAATATTGCAGCTGGTTCCATTTTCATGTTCTTACATTAAGAAACCAGATTTTCCTTTTGCATTATGTATTAAATAGTACATATTTTAGAATCTCTGAAAATAATCTCTAAGCCTTGCTAAGCCTTTATAATTGAAAAAATTGCATTGAGCATTTTACCAGCTAGAAATGCATGCAATACTAAATTCAAAGACAGAGCCTAACGTTAATTTCTTGATAGTCCCTTCTGATACATACCCCTTCTCAAACTCACTACATCTGGAAAACAGTGATCAATGTAGCTAATATGCCTAACTTAAAGCATGCTTGCATTCTTCATGTTTGAGCAAAGAAAGTTCAGACCTATCCACACAAATTCCTTTACTGAGAAAATTGCCACCACGTGGTGACTAGCTATCATGTATATACTGCCTATCTGTAAGAACATTAGAAAAAGCATATGTTATGTTTCAAAACACAGTGATGCATTCATCAGAAGTTCTGTAATGAAAATCTGGCTTTGCAGGTTGCTACAGACAGCAATTGTGTTTTCCCAGTTCAAAGCAGAACACTAGGAACGGTCACCGCTTTACAAGCTTTCAAATTAAACTCACACATATCTCACTGAATGCATGACCTCTAAATACAGTCACGTAACACAAAGTCTTTCTGTAAATTCAGTAAGCTAGGCACATGTTTACACTGACAACATAACGCAACCATCATTATGGGGCAGAAGGAAAGCTGGATGAAGATAAATTGGACATATTGTTAACAGAATACACTTCTGGCAACCAAAGAGCAATTAACATTAGAACTCTTAATCATCTCAAACATCTCCAAATTTGAGATAACTGCATTAGCATGTGGAAGTTAGTGGTAATGTCAAGTTTCGCAGTCATCATCAGTTTGAAACAGCAGGCTTAGCATTAGTATTGCACAATGTTGGCGCAAGTCTGCTATGATGCACTAACTCAAATCTATTCACGTACAGATAGATCTTCTCTTCCTCCAGCTACAAGGGAAGTTCTTGTTAAAAATGGGAGGGGAAAATAGTTTTTAGAAGACATACAGAGCAGAATAGTGCAATACATTTCTGTAGCATCACAGAATGCGCTGGAAACTGGTTTTGCTATATCCATTAACATGTTACTCTACACACAAAAATTCATCCCACAGATTACCTTTCAAAATAATAGGTCACATTTCCGCAGTATATCCGTGCATAACCAGACAAAGCAGAAGTTCGCTATACAGTCTCCTGTATTTGTTCTTCCTTGTTGTAGCCAAAATACATGCAACTGCAGCTAAAAGTTCCACAACCTGCCTGGTATCCATTATTAAAAGCTAAACAGATGTTTATTCAAACTGTAACATCATTGTTTGTAAAGCATATAGGAACTGTTTATATCAGCACAGAATGGATGCCATTTACTTATACTGCTCTAGGATGAATCAGAAAGCATAACAATGAAAGCCATTCAAGCACAGCAAAACTTGCTAATGGATTTTGATAACAGCAGAGACACCCACTGTATTCTTCATTACTGCTGCAACGTATTTCACAGTTAATTCTAGACAGATCTAGATGCATACAATCATACTAAGCACTGTATTTCAATACATTATTTATCTAAGCACAGGATTCCTTCAACACCTTTCCCTATATTGACTAACTGACCAATACAGCAAGGATTTACAAGTCCACTATAATGGAAGCTATCTTCTCCAGAATCTCCTCTTCAGTTCCCTATGCTCATTTGTGCCCTCCACGCTTTAAGTGATTTTTCATTCTTTAATAAAACACCTTTCTGGTCACACCATTAAGAGTATCACCACAAAGTAACAGCACAGAGACACTGAAAAAACTATTCTTCCACTCAGTATTTCTAAACAGCTAAACATCACATCAAAAAAAATAATAATAAAAAAGACAATCACTCCAAAATACAGCTTGGTTTTCTCAGCTAGTGTAGATTTCAAAATTCAGATGCTTGCATTTTACTTGTCTGCCATTATGGCAAATTAAAGCTATGAGCAAATGCTGCGTAGGCAACAAATAATTCTACTAACATGCCAACAATCACTTTAATCTCTTCCACTTAGCAACTCATGAACCTTTTATGAACGTAATCTTCTAGAAGGTAACTGGTAATACAAGATAATCCCAGTACAAGTTTAATTAAAAATACAAACTACATATAGCTCCATGCTTACCAACTCCTTCATCCTGAAAAAGCAAGAGTGGCTATTATTAATAGCTCTGTTAATCTGGCAAGCTGAAGTGCAGAAAAACAAGCTAAAGAAGCATTCAACAGACCATTTCACACTGAAAAAACAGTTTTCACAAATTATAACTTGCCTTAGCATAAGCATTAAAAAAAGCTATTTTAAATT
Organism: Buteo buteo; assembly: GCF_964188355.1. Taxonomy (NCBI): domain Eukaryota; kingdom Metazoa; phylum Chordata; class Aves; order Accipitriformes; family Accipitridae; genus Buteo; species Buteo buteo. The sequence goes on from NC_134175.1 coordinate 5,004,898, forward strand.
GCTGAACTGAAACATGCTTGCAGAGTTGCAGATCCTACTCTTTTAAAGAAAATCCAGTACAAGATTATTCCTTGTTACAGGCTACAATGGAATTAATCTAAAAATCAAAAAAGCCATTTTCCTTCAAGAAACATAGAATTTGAGTCACTTGGCTGTCAGATGGAAGTCAACATAGATTTCATTTGAGTTTTGAATGCCAAGTACTTTATTTGACTGGGCATAAAATACATTTGCTATTTTTAAACATACCTCATATAATCATTTAACCAGAGCCCTGTAATTCAAACTGGGGCGCTCTTTTCACATTAAAAAGCTGATCAGAAGACAGGTCTTTACAGTTCTGTTGAAGTGTTGGCTTGTTTCCATAAATACATTTTGCACTCCCAAGCTCCCCTAGTAATCATCTCCACAGCTCTTTCCCCTTCTTCTAAACCCAGTTAGAAATATTTCAAACTGCCTGAAAGCCTCCAGAACACTTTTTCTGCTTACCTTTACCACAGCCACTACCTCATACCTGTGGCAAGCAGTAACTATTCAGGTCAACAGCGACCACACAATGGACACTCAATAGGCTATGTGCATATCCATCTCTCCGCTACTCTGACCAAGAATAATGAAGTCCAAAGTTTTACTCTACCATTTTACGTGGTGCTAACAATCACATCCGTCACCAGCACAGAAGTGGCATCTAACTGTATCCCAAATCTGAATTAATTTCTCACCTCAAAGACTTCAGCTGTGTAATTCTGAGCTTTATAGTTATTCAAAGTCACAGAAGGAATTCTCTTTAACATATAAAAGTAAATATATCTATAACGAACTATCCTGACACACACAAAATGAAGTGATGTGTAGGTGAGCTGTGACATTCTTCTTGTTCAGAAGCACATTCCCCAAACCAGTAAGTTTTTCATATTAATCTCCTTTTGGATTAGACTATGCCATGATGAAAGGCATTGTATTGGCTCTTTTCACACTGAGAAAATAGCAAGAAAACTCACGTTGGAGAAAAAAATTGTGCGCAAGCAAGCAAAATTAAACCTTGTAATCTAATGCATATTTCTTTAAACATGTTTCAACTACGACACTTCACTGAGAACTAAACGCATAGCAAATATTTTTGCCTTCTACAAGACAGCATCAAATTTTAGACACAGCCGAATGAGTTACCACTACAGAGAAATGTGTTTCCTCAAGCTCAGGATCATCAAAAAAGCCAGACTATACAAAGCCTTTATCTTTTCAGGAATATACTCAACTAATCATAACAGACAAACGTAATTCGGATGGATACCCAGCTCCTAAAGGAATCGGAGAAGGGTGCTATTGTCCATAGGAGGTTCTTTCACGTTTTGAAACCAGCTCCTTTAGATGTTGCACCGTAAGAGCATAGATCAGCTCCCTGCTCTTAAATGATTTGATGCATTTCATTACCAAGAGCTACCCCCAAATGTTAGACTTTCTGCACACCCTTCATCTCTAAGCAGTTTCTCGCTAATATGAAAACTTCCAATTCAAGCTTCTGCAGCATTCAGTCCCCATAGTAGCAGAGGTTTGTTTTGATACCAGTGGTTAAAAAAAAAAATAAAAAAAAAAAAATTGTACTGTGCTATAGAGACAACACTTACAGCCCACTCTGACAGCCAATTTATCTACAGTCCAAATTCATAGCTAATCAAGTCACTAGAGCAAGCATATCATCCACGTACCATGCTCTGCAAGTTCCTTCTGACAAACACTTAACATCTGCAGTCTTTTGAAACACAAGACATTTTTCCACAGCTACAGAAGTCAGACTGTGCTATGGATGACTGGCCCCTGAAGTCCTATTTCTGCAAGTAGGAACTGATGACCTGAGAACTGTTAACATCAAGGAACTAAGCAGGCAACAATCTCAAAGGGATGTTTAAGTGATGCTACCCAAATAGTTTCTTCCCACATAAAAATCTACTACTTTCAAGATTTACAATACTTTTTATCAATAAGGCATTTGCCTGAACTTAAAACACCGAAGACAAGGGCTCTGCTGCTACACTGAAGCAGTACTTTTAAGGTACCTTTTAAGTCTGATGTCTGTCTGTATTGTCCTAGTGTGGAAAATGAACACAGTTGACATTATCTTCATTTTCTCTCAAAAAAAACCCAAAACACTAGCAAGGGGGAAAAAAAAAAAAAAAAAAAAAACAATCATATTCAACAATTCATGTATGCTCATACACATGCCTAAGAAACCCTCTTCCCCCCAGAGATGCTCCCCAATAATTGTTGGTATGATGTCAACTTTTATTTTAAAGTTTAAAGAATATTTTGGTTTTACTTGTGACACCAGCTCACTACAGCCTCCACCTCTTCTACTAATCACAGACTAGACAGAAAGGCTACACGAGCTCAAAAACACATCTAACCACACAGAGAATAGACCTGATTGGACTTCAAACAGAAACTTAAGATCACAGAAGAATCAGTCTATTTTTTGCACTGGCAGTATTAACCATTTCTGCCTAATTTTCTTCTCTGGAGCTCTTCCTTCCTCTCACCTGGGGGCAGCGGGGGAAAGCAACCTAGAGAGAATACTATTCTACTCTTCATACACCCACTGAACCACAGACTGACTTTAAAGAACCATATTTAAATGAGGTTCAAATTACGTTCCTACTGAACTAGATTCTAAAGAACATATTTTTATTAAAAGCGAACACGTACATAGGACATAACCTTCCGGCTTTCCTTAGCTTATTAATGGGTGACACCACCTCTTTCCATCTTGGAAGGCTCAATCAACATTTATATCTTCACCTTTGTACACCTGAAAGCAAAATCCCAATTTCATTCACTTTAAGGAGGCAGAGAGAATGTTACTCAGAACATATTTCCAGTATTGATTCAGAACTGTTCTCTGAATGAGCAAATAGTCAATTAATAACAAGAGGGAGACTAAGTATAGGGAGGTCTCCATTTGTAATACCTAGAGACATCCTGCTATCACAAAGCATAAAGGCATATATTTTCTTCTAAAAGTACAAGTGAGTAAACCAGGGAGTAAGAAGTTACAGTAATTCCTACAAAGTTTATTTTAAAAGCAAACTTGATTCAGGACAAGAATTGTAGCATAAAACAGTTCTGAGAACCATGGAAAATAGCAAGCTAGAAGTTTATTCTAAAACTTCAAGAAGAAAATTTAATATCGCTCAAATTAGGCAGGTAACAGAACAGGCATTTACAAAACAATAAGAGTAATTTCCATTCAGTATTGAAGAACTAGATATTTTCTACAGCTGCTGTTATCACAAGATCCTTAACTACTTTGATATGGACAAGTAACACCAAATAGATATTGATGATGCATCAAGACACAAAATAACAAGTGCAAAGATACAACAGAAAGTTGCCATCAGAGTTAGACTTCCAAGTAAAAGAGCAACCATGTCTTAAATTACAAGATACAGTAAAAAAAGTGATGATCTATAGTCACACAGAACAGAGCTCACTAGTGCCTTGATGAAAATATACCACCTAATGTATATCAATCTTCAGACATCAATATAGGAAAAAAAAAAAACCCACACCAAAACAACATCCAACCTTTAAAAGCACACCTTACCTCCCTGCTATGTTCCAACAGGAAAAAAAAGGTAACATGGTAAAATACCAGAACAACTTCATTCTTCACTGGGGGAGAAAAGGTGCAAGTAACCACAATAAACTGAAAAGAGAGCTGCCCAAATTATATTTTTGAAATATCGTCATTTCTAAACCAGTAGAACAACAGGTTCCTGAGAGTTTACCTATTGTTCCTGCAACCCACTGTTGAGCACAAACTGCAATTAAAAAAAATTTTTAAATCCCCACTTATTTCATCATTATTTTATAGCTCACCGGTCCTCTATGCCAAACAATAACATACCATAGAAAGAAAGCTAAAGGTTTGCAACAGCACAGATTTTCATGGTTCTGAGCTATCAAGTCAAATTCTCTCTATATTGGGAGGTGGCCAAGCTGCCAGGTTTGGGAAGATTTTTTGTGTTGTTTTTAAAGCATTAACTAGCTATTTCATGATAGTTGCAGAGGAAGCACGTAATGTCTAACTAAGTTAACATATGTTTTCAGATTAGCAAAGTAAACAGAGATTAAAAATTAGCATTTTCATACTGCTTAACATCTATAAAACTTCCTGATAACAATGACAAAAGTATCATCACACCTATTTCATAAGCAGAAAAGCACAATTGCAATGAGATGTTCAGGTCGAGGTCATGCAACAAGTCGTGTGTTTTTTTAAAGTTCCTGGAGCACAATCCAAATATTGTGATACCAATGACACCTAAATTCTTGTTATGAATTAACGACATGCAATCTTTCCAGTCTCTCTTCTTGTCCTTGTAGCAGGACCCTTCATCATCTTCAGGAATTAAATATATGACCTAATTAAAATATCTTTGGGATTTAATACAGGAAACCTGTTTAATTTCAAACAGAATGTCATAAACAAGAGGCCTCATTCATTAATAATCTCTCCCAGCTTTTGTTTCTATTCAAGAATATCTAACATGTGCATTAGGGCCTCAGAGAAGTCCCAGCAAGGAAAAGTGTAAATTTAACTTATCAGGACTCAGAAGACTTCACTAAACATACACAAAAGTAATTACTTTCCACATCTTACTGAACTTGTACTTTGGGACAAAAGCTATAGAAGTAGTTATTTGATGAATAATTAGTGTAGGGAAGAGAACAGGGCTCTCATTAATTGAAGCAAGCCTGCACAGAGAGAAGTGACATACAATGAGAACACAAGTGGAGCCAGTTTCTTTTTTCATATATTACAGACATGGAAAGAGAAGCATGCAGTTAGACAATAAAATTCAACAATAAAAGACTAAGTCTATTCAACATGAAGAGAAGCAGGAAATAAGAATCAAATGACTTTTTCCAACCAGAAGAATGAGCAGATATGCTGTTTACAGAACTGTGTTTAACAAAACCACCCCTGGAAGGTAAGCTGTGATAGTGACTGAGACTCACAGAAAAAGAGACATATCCTCAAATGCTCACATTAATCACCAAAAAAGAATAACGGCAGGTACAATCCTAAAGTCTACAGTAGGCATAATTGGCATAATTATGAAAAAAATATAAGCAGAGGTACAAAATCAGTATGCTACAAGCCACATACTTTTCTACTGACCTGCTAAAGGACATTTGAGATATAGCAAGATGTCATTGATAATTCCAGCGCCTCCCTAACAATTAGTGCAATAAAAAAAAAATAATATTACTAGACTACGTGCACCACTACCTTTTCACCTACTGCACTCCCACAATATCTCAAAACTTTGTTGAAGACATTCAAACAGCAACCAGGACTGTTTCAGCAGGTCAGAAGAGAACTTGGATTCTGCCTCTAAGTTTTCTGTAGAGAGCATACGGTAACAGTCAACTTGGCCCTTTTCTAATCCAAGTATTATTCAGACTTGCATCCAGAAGCATGCATTGCAACCTCCCCCCCAACACCAAGAGACTCCCCATAAACAGAAAATCCCTAAACCCATATTCCCTTTAGTCAGACATTAGGCTGTTTTATTTGCATCTCTGCCCTAGGAGAACTACTTGCGTTACCATACTCCACCCATGTTTCTTCACAAACATTCACCTTCATTGAATTATCCACATTTGCCCCTTTTCACTCAATTCCTTTGATTTGAAGCCTAACCTCCAAAACAATACCCTACTCTAGCTTTGGCCAGCCAACACAAGAGCAGCCTTAAACAGTTTTTCTACTGTCATCGTCTGAAAGCCTTCCGTAGCTTCTGCCCTGAGTTCAGCCGAATTAAGCAGCAGGGAATATAAAATTTACCATGGAAACTGAGTCACAGAAAACACTGTGAACAAGAAAGCGGGAGGAGATTTCCCTGACTAACCACAGATATAAGGGGCAAATCACAACAAGTTCTCAAAAAAAGAAGATAAAATGGATTTTATTTCACTAAAAAAAATGCACATTTCAATTTTATTCCCAGTAACAGCAAACAAACTTGTGTATGTGATAATAAAAAACTTAAACTATAAGTCTTACAAATAAAATACATTAGACATTAAATGCACAGCCCAAACCAGTCTTAAAGTAAGACAGTTTATTTCCTGATGACTCTTACTAGCTGGGCATTTGACTCACAGAAATCTTTAAGTGTACACACACCTTTAAGTTCATTCTATCATTGGGTAAAGTTCCTCATCTTAAGGGTTCACATTAGAAGGCAAGTAGCATAATTCAGTGGTTTAAGGAGCAGTCAGAGGCAGGTCTATTAAGTTTTGTGAAAATTAATGGCCTTGGAGACATAAATTAGATTTCCTGCATCTCACTTCCAGTTTGTAAAAATGAGGATTAAGTGCTTAAGTCTCCTGCACCAACCTCATTAGAAGACCTCTAATGGAGCCATTGCACTCCTTTTTATAGAATATGTACCACCCTGGCACAGAGATAACAGGTACCAGAAGGACACACAACTACTGTTAAACTGCACGTGTTTTGCTGACCTAAAGAACCTGTGGCCTTTGCCATTTTGAAATTTACTAAGAACAAGGAGCAAGGCAAAGCTTTCTTTGCAGAATCTTGTCAAGATACTGGGCCTTAACCAGATAAATTTTAAGCAACTTCACCAATATAAGAAGTTCATACTTCTGCTTCCACACTTCAAAGTTTCTTTCATACTTCCAATTTCATACTTCAGTTCTAGATCATACTGAAGTACAATCACAGTGAACCTGATGCACCCGAACAAGAGGTGAAGTACCTGAATTAAAGCTATTGCAGACAGAGAGAATGGGAAAACAAGTTGAAGAATTATGAAGGAACACAGCTAGAATTCCAAGAGACAGGTTAAGTCGTTCTTGTGGGCAAGAAAAACTTCCAAAGAACAGATGAGCACCACTACTAAAAAACACACACAGAGTGGAAGACAGAAGTTTAAGAGAAAAGCAGCTCCCTTCAACTCAAAGCTTTCCAAGCTCAGAGCCACTCTTCAATTACCATGCCCTATCACCATGAAGCATTTGCTCTGAAGAACCTTCCCACATGCCAAGTACTCTTTCTTAAGTCAAAGCAAATCTGGAGGTTCCAATTGCCTGGGCACCATGACTTTTACTGGGTATAATTTCTATAATTCAATGAAGAAATACAACCCTTAAAGCACTAGAGTTCTATGACGTACCACCAGTTACTTCTTTCATATTGATGACACTTTTCATGATAACATACATGAATGAATGAAGACTCCTAAATCAAGGAAAAGATAAAAAGAGGCTTTTTAGCATCAACACCATGTGCTCTAGTCCCTTGTGGTTGTTTGTATCAGCAGACTAATGTCATATACACACTTGTTTAAGAAGATTCATAATCCTTAAACACATATATTTAGTAACTCTGATATTTAGCCCAAAGCTTCTGATCCTCTAACATCCTATAATAGTTAATTACTAACTGAACTTGCCATTTTTCTTGAAACCAGGGAATAAACTGGTTGCCAGAATAGTAAGCTTTGACAGAAACCATCATATTCTGTTTTAATTCTCTATTCCACCACACCAACACACTCAAGCCTAGATCATCCTGCTTTACATAGCAATGCAACCACATAATTACCATAAGTGCTCAGGTTTAAAACAAAGTACAATCTTACAAGCTCCCCCTAGACCATAGCGATTTCAGTCGCAGTATAGAAAAGACCTCTCTCTGGCATCACAAGTCTCACTCAATGCCTTTAGCTGCAACTGTTAACACTAAAAGTCTACTATTCACTACGCATTTTAGCTCTCCCACAGCCTATACAGGCTCTGAACTGTTTCTCACTTAAAGGAAACTTAAAACCTCCCTTCACTAGAAATTCTATTGCCAAAATAACAATATCTTTTGTTAAATTTTTTTAAGATATTAGCTAAAACAAGACAATTTGTCAGTTTATGTAATACATGGGTGGCTATGGAACGAGTAGTACTACACAGACTGCTGACTCAGGGTATAAATGCACAGATGAGGTCCCATGAGTCACAGTCACTCTACCTTAAGTGCCCAGAGCCATTTACTGAAGGAGAGAAGTAAACAGGACTGCTTGAAGTTACCTGTCCTTCAGGGAAAGAAAACCGGCATCTCTCACATATGCTGCCACTGAGAGTGAACACTGGCTGTGTATCTAACGTTAATTTACACAGCAACTTACCTTACGCTAACTCATTAATGTGCCCCTACCTCACGTTAGGCACAAATATATACATATAAGTTACATGCATCACAATGCACACGATCAACAGTCCCCCCCCCGCCCCCAGGTAGATTCCCCCATCCATTCGTCTACACACATTCAGACTACCATGATTCCATGCACAGAAATGTGACTATAAGATCAAGAGTTTAATATACAGCATCTGCCTAAGAATTTAATATATACCACTTGCAAGATATCCGAGATCAAATAAGATCTATCATTTTTTAGTCCCCTCAATGAATTAGGCTTACTCCAGATAAGGATTCGTTTGTGGGAGAACTGGTATAAACACACACACCAAGAGCCATGTCAAAGCAAACAAAAGCTTGATTTTCTAAAATTTTAACAGTGATTTCTCCCTAGTAAGAAATTCTGCTCCTTAATGTTTTTATTCATTTTTATCATCAGGTACAACAAGAACATTCCCCGTACGTGTCTTCACCAACAGTTGTATGAGATGCCTGCTCCCAGACCAGCTGATCACTAAGAATGCTTCCAAACAGCTCCAAAAAAAAAAAAAAGGGAAAGAAGATCCACAGGAAGGTGGGCCAAGTGCCCAAGAACTTGTCTGTTTCCACCCCAAAACAGTTGGCCATATGAAAAAGACAAACATAAAGGAGAAACTGCTCATCACACAGAGAGAGATATTTATTAGCACTAGATGACAGAACTTCCTTTCTCCTTCTTTAACCTGGTTTCTCAGAGAAAATAAACTCCTTAATTCACCTCACTTCCCCCTCTCCCGCCCTCCCCAACTCCCTCATTTCATGCCAGTACCTTCTAGCGCGTAATGAATTTCAAACCAGCCTGCCACAACAGTCATCTCAGCAATAACCAACATTCCTGAAAGTTTTGTGCAAACCAGCAGATGGATAGGAAAAAACTCTCTAATTAATTACATCCCCACTAAGGCACGGCCAGACAGAAACCAGGATTTTAAGTTTTGCTTGGCAGCCAGCTAGTCCACAGGCACAATACATGCTACTCGCCCATTCAACTGTTATGAAGGACAGGGGAAAAAGAGGAATTAACTGGTTACAGGGATGGAGGGGGCAAGCTTCAGGACTTACAAGCTCTTGTCTCCTCAGAAGAACTACTAGCACATAAGCTTCATTACTACCACTGGTCATGAAACTAAGTTTACACTACAACCTTCATTGCGGGCACTAGAAAAGACCACGTAACACCCATCGCTATAAAACAGAACACCTGTTGCATATTTGAAACAGGCCAAAACTGACTCTCAGTATCAGGGATTGATAATACCACGATAATGATTTTTTTTTTTTAATATAGACAAGTAGATTAAATGCGTAGATTAACTAAGACCTCAAAATTAACGAGCACATTTTCTTCCACTTACCTTGAATCTTAAAATAGTGAACTAGCCTCTCATTCGTGTTCTGTAGGAAGAACAAAACAGAACCTACATGTTCAAAGAATGATTCGTTTTTCAATAACTCAATCAGAAAAATTTACTTTTTAATCTATCAAATTTATGCAATACCTAAACTGATCTACATAGTCAGGGTTGCACTTTTAACAGAATTAAGATGCCAAATACAAATGCCATCCTTTATGCCTAGAATTCAGAGAAACACCATCAGCTCCAATACAGTGCATTTCATGCACACACCTCTAAGAATTTCACAAAAAAAGGCCATCATTATCCCCATTAGGCATAGAGGAAAAACTGATGTTTGTATTCAAGCTGATTTCACTTTTCTCTAGGTCAACGTACTATTCTGGATGCTCAGTGAACTAAACAGACATTTATAGTAAACAAAAAAAAAAAAAACCAGAAACGCCACTATTGAAACAGGAATAGTCAGCTAATATTTCGATCTGTTTGGTTTTTTCAGTCACTTAGAGCAATTCCTTGCCCCAGTGGACTTTTAAATGAAAAGGAGCCAGGGTAGTATTCATATCTTCTTTGCTCCTTTGTTCATACATCAGCCTCTCTGAAAAGAGCAGTTGGGCACAGCTACCAACATTATAAAAGCTTGTGTAAAATGCTGCTGGCAAAGCAACATAAAGAGCACAATACTGCGTTGTAGATCCTGCTCCCTAACACCTCCTATCACTCCAAGAAGTGGCTAGATTTTCTTCCCAGCAACTTGCTGGAAACGCCATTTCCAAACTGCATCTAATCACACTCACCTCCTTCAGATACCTTCCATACCACCAATGACCATCTCACATACCTTCCAATTTCCTTATTGCAGTAAACCAACTTAACATCAGTAGAGTACAAGCTTCATTTCAAGCAGCTTTAAAAAAAAAGCACGCAAAATAAACAGGCCTCCAATCAATAGGGGTTTTGTCCTGTTTTGGTTCCAACATAGGTCTTTTTTAAAAATATGTTGTATTTTAAGCCTATTGATTTAAATATAAGCTCTGAGCTAAAATCAGATACTATGCATCCCTATAAGTCAAGCAGGATGATTTGTTTAGACTTCATGCAACCGAAACAACTGCAATATATTTCCATAGCAAAACCAGAGTGAAAAATAGCTGAACGTTAAAAATAGCTAGTCTAACCAGGATATCATCCTGAAAAAAACCAAATAACCTGTACATTAGAAAGTTAGAGTGTTGTTTTGTGGTTTTTTTAATGGTTAACTTCAACCCCAACCACCCCTTTTAAATTTACATAGTTCCTCACTCATCTCAGGATCACATAATAATTAATTGTTTTCCAATTGTCATTATTTTTTAAACTAGAAATTAACTACAATTAGAGTACTGTATTCATATGCCAACAACACAGAGCGTAACCTGTTACCGAAGCTTACAGTGTCCTTAAATATGGCACGTAATGAAATCAAAGCTACCCTCAGGCAATCTTAATGTACGAACAGCTCTGCTGAGAGGATAACACCGGTTCTGCTGTGCCATTACACAGCCAGTAACACATACTTGCAAAATTCTATATGCTCATAGCACGCTTCTTTCCTCCCACTCCCAAAAGCGAAATAACTTCTTTATGGGCAAAACAACTACCCAGTACGGCTAGAACAGAGAGATGCATTTTGTAGCTACGACAGTAAATTTACAAATAGCGTGTTATTAAAAAAAAGTCAATTACTAAACTGCAACATCAGAATGCCATTTTTCTCACCTAAGCTGTAATCAGCATTAAGAATTATACACGCCATATCTCTTCACATTCACGAATGTTGTTGATTATTAGCCTTTTGCTGCAGCGGCACCGAATCTATACCCACAACTCCACAGGATGGGCTTCTGCATGCATACAAAACCCCCACTAAGGTGAAACCAACCCCTGGATGCAAAGAAATCACTATCTGTTAAACCAGCTACATAATTACCATTTAAGGCAGGTCTGTCTCCTAGCTCCACTTACCTTTTTTGCCCAAGAAACGCTTCCCATTTTGCATAAGGATATGAAGAGCTTTGTCCAGACGGAGAGTTATCATCCCTCTCTGGGTCACTCCATAGTATAAATTCACATGCCATAGGATTCATAAAGCCACAGAGAGGCAGCATAAGTATTTCACTGTACCTCTCTGTGAACTCAAATCATAGCATTCATGCAGACAACAACTTTAACATTATTGTAGGCTATCACGAGCCACACCAAAGCTAAACGAGTGGTAGAAAGATAAAAAAAGAAAGCATCCTCAACCCAGAAGCAATCACCACATTTTATTCAAGCAAGGAAACTGAAGTCATTTACCCCAATTATACACTGAAGTCAGCTAAAGAGTCAAAAACAAAAAACTTGGAGCCCTCACGATTAAACTATGACAGTCACTGCTGCCTATTTTCCAAAGGATCTAGCGCACTGGCATCTTTTCCTCAACATCCACAAGTTTTTTTTTCCCCCCCCCTTCTGCATACCTCAGTATCACCAGCTAGTTGAAGTTTTCAGCAAGCTAACTGAGATTTTACCGTACCTCAATAACCCAAAAGCTCAAGCCCTTGTGCAGCAGTTGCTCTTTTACAGCTTCAGCACACACTGTAGTAGTAGTCCTGGGAGAAGCAAGGAGTTGGACACGATGATCTTTATGGGTTCCTTCCAACTCGAGACATGCTACGATTCCACAATTGGGTTTGGTTTTGGGGTGGGTTTTTTTGGTTTTTTGTTTGGTTTTTTTATAGATGCTGCCGTAAAAACAGAAACATTAAACAATCATCAGGAAAGGAAACTATGTATACACCGAGATTGACCTCTGCACACTTCCTTTTACTTTTGTGATCCCAGTGCATTTATTTATCTTAAGTATTCTCCTTTGACAGTAGTTTTCCTTGCACACTGCCTTCACACCAAACAACCCAAAGCTAATACACAAATCTGAAGTGTAGTCATTTTTATTTGAAGCCGGCTGGGCTTTTCATTTGGGGGGGAGAAGGTAGAACATGAAAGAAAGTTGAGAGGGGTTCAAAAGAGTGTACTTCCGAGCCTCACCTCATGTGCTCCCTCTCTCTTTATATATTCACTTACAGACAGAGAAAGAAGCAGAGCCAGCACTGGGAGGGGAGGAAGAAAGAACATACAGAGTGTTTTGGCGCCCTTTACCTTCTAATTTACTATTTTGCTTTTTTGCAAGGTTACCAAAAGGCCATTCTGGGGGAAGGAGGAAAGAGCTAGAAAAATGCTTCCCATTCTCTATCTTTCACTTCTCAAAAGAAAAAGATACCGTGCTTGAGTGAGAGCACGGTCCCAAACACAGCAGAGTGTACGGCAAAGAACAATGAGCTCCCAAGCCTGGGCATTGTGTGCATCTACCTCCTTCTCTTCCCTCCAGACCTCATCCACCGACAAGACAAATCTCTAAAATCGCTATTCATCTGAACCAGGCCACTGAAATCAACCCCAGTTCGTAGTTTATGGTACAAACTCAAGGAGTAAAACCAAGATGAGATGTATTTACCAGAAGTGCTTTTATTATGATAGAAACGCTTCCACCCCTCTTAACCACCACGGATTTCTCAATTCTAAGGGAGCAGTGTACAAAAAAACCAAAACGTTTGCCTGGTAATACTAGAACTACAAGAAAAATATTATACATCGCACATTAATCGGAAATTTGACATGCGCCTTTTACAACCAACAACTACTTCTTTTGACACAGTGTTCTTTTTTATCTGGTTAAAATTCATATTTAAGAACAGGCATACTATTTGCATTATGTCACTTCAGAATTGTTCTGAGAAAGCATTTTTATTAAATTGTGACAGTAAGAACTAATGGCTGAGGCTCCTCATTTCAGTTACATTGGCACACAAGCAAAAAAATATCTTTGTTTTCAATAATTGGTCAATGTAACTCAGGAGTAAACAGACATCAGACAGTAGCCTGCTGACTGCACAAAAACGTTCTGAGCTTCTAATCTCCAAGAACATTACAGCTTCGAGGAAAAACTCAGCATAAGAAGTCAGTAAATCAAAAGAACTGCAACCAGCGTGTAAAAATAAATCTAATGGAAAAGACACTTCAACAATGAATTGTATTGTTTTCTTCCCAGCAATTTCTTGAACAGCCAGTCTCAGCAATGAAGCATCTAATGTTGTCTACCTCTGACTACTTTTCTGATTCTGGTCATCTTCTTTCCACACTTTAGAAACAAAAAGGTGGGGGGGGGGGGGGGAGAGAAGAAAAAACCCCACCCCTTCCTACGCTACTGAAAATGTTATGATTAAATTCATCTGCATAAAATCTTCATTTCACAATTCCATACCTACCACGCAAGAAAATAAGTGCATCTTTGAAACACCTAAGCCGATTTCCTCTATGCGTCCATTTAAGTTCAGTATTTCCCAACCTCGCTTTTATTCAAAAGGTTAACAACTTAAACCCGGAGAACCTTTCCTCTACCGAGCATTAGACACGACACTAACAAAAACAAACAAACAAAACCACAAAAAACCCACCCAAACACACACACACACACACACACACACAAAATCAGACCCAGCACCCCCGCGCACGCACCCTCCCAAAGCAAGAGCAGACAGGAGCAAGAAGAAGTCTGACGACCCACTTTATATTTTTATATACATGTATATATCCCCCCCTCCTCCCCGTTGCCCCCCCAGAGCCTCACGCCTGCAGACACACACACACCCCCCCCCCCGCCTTTCCCGCGTCAAGCCCCGGGCATTCTTCCCGGAGTTCCCTCAGCCACCTCTTCCTTGCCTCCCGCACTTATTAATACCGATCAACAATTAAACACACACACACAAGGAAGAGGAGGGGGGGGGAGGACGGGCCTCACACCTCACACCCACCCACCCACGGCCACAACAAAACCCCGGTAAGTTGCCCCGCTCCGCGCCCACCTACCTCGGCGGTCCGCTACACCATCCACGGCGGCTGCCTCTCACTGCCGGGACAAAGCGGCGGCGGCGGGGCCGCTGGGCGGGAGACGGAGAAGGAGGAGGAGGATGAGGAGGAGACGGCGGGGAAGCAGCTCCCCTCTTGCCCGGGCGGCGGCGGCGAGCGGCAGGTTCCCCGCGCGGTACCTCAAGAGCGGCAGCCCAGGGGCATTTTTGAACGGGGAGAGACAAGGAACGGGGCGGCGACCGGGGCGGGGGAGCGTGGGGAGGGGGGGAAGGAGGAGGAGGAGGAGGAAGAGGAGGAGGAGGAGGAGGAGGGGCGGCGGCGGGCTGAGGGTCCAGGCAGCCGAGCGCTGCCTCCGCCTGCCTTCCCTCACGCACGCACGCACCGAACGGGCACCCAGCAACGCAGCCAGGCCGGAGCCGCATACCAGTATCCGCTCTTGCCATTGGAGGACGGAGGACACCCCGTGACCCGGCAGGAGGTGGGAACCAATCGGCAAAGTGGATGGAAGTGATTTAAAAGAATAGGGGGAAGGCGTGAGGGGGGGGAGGGTGAGGGGGAGTCGGGCCGCCGCCGCCGCCGCAGGGTCGCTGGGCCCCGGTGGCACAAAGGCGGCTGAACTGCCTCCCCCCCGCTCCCTTCCCCGGCCTGGAGGGGGTGTTCGCCGGGTTCACCCCGCCGGTACGGCCCGGGGAGGGTGGCCGGGCCTTCCCCTCCCACCCCCCCCAACCCACCACCACACCACCACCACCACCACCATCATCATCATCAGGGCGTGTGGAGGGAGATCACCCAGACACCTCCACCCCTTAATTGTTCTGCGGGTTGGTTTAACAATTAAACATCAGAAGCGCTGGGGGGGGGGGGGGGATTGTTTTTAGGTCGCCTTCATCCCCCCGCTGCCGTGGCACGCTGGGCATGAGGAAAATAATGGGGAGGGTGAGCTCCCCACGGCCTCGTCCAAAGCCCCGGCACCCCCACGGCCCACGCAGGCGGGTGGGCATCGGCCACGCGGCCCAGCCCCGGGAGACACACGAGGCCTGGCACGAAGGCGGAGCGGCACCGGTGTCGGTGAACGGCACAGCGCCCTTCGGCCGGGGCTCCGCGGCGGTGTTTTGTACGCGAGTGTTTCTTCCCAGTCGTCTCCTCCTCCTGAATAAGTAAACGGTTATCGGCATTACGAGTAAACGCGATGGCGGTGTCTTCAATGGGAGACGAGGGGCAAAATTTTATGGCTCTCGTCAGAAGCTTTTGGCTGTACCGTGGCTCCAGTCCATCGGACCTCTTAGGTCCACGCTCCATGTTAGTCACATTAAGCCGCCGTTCCTGGTCTTCCGCAGAACGTTGAGATTATGCGTAAGTGCGTTGCTAGAGAAAGCTGACGCTGCTTCTAACTGCTCTGTGCGGTGAGGAAATTGTCACAACGGTAGAATTCCAAATTACCGAGTAGCAATTAATAAAATACTTGGTCACTGAAGAGATTTTTAAGCTGCTTCGTCTCTGAGCTATCACATAGTTAGAAAAGATAGCATGAAGGTACCAGTGCCGAAAATAGAGCAAACTTGTTGTTTAACATTAACCTCACCTTTCATCTGCAGAACACAGGCCAGCAAAATAAATCACATGGCGGTAAAGCAAGTCACACATTCTTCCTGGGGATCTGAGAAATTTCATGTGGAATTATATCTTGTTTTTGAAAAAGCACTAGGATATGTCAGGACAGATTTTGCCCTCAATTACACTTGTGTAACCTCAACTGTTTGCTGTCTCTGTAAACTCTCTTCATGGCTGGTTCTACTAGTATCACAGGAGATAAGTTTGAGGCTGTTAACATTATTGCCTTTAGCAGAGGGAAGTGGGAACAGTTTTCACTGAAGAGAAAGGCACACACAAGGAGATTTGAGGTCTGTACATCAGAGGAAGTTAGTTCTTTGCCCAGAACACATAGGACAAATTTATCCCTAGCATAACTTCAGGGACATTACCGCCAGAGGTTGAGACACAGAGTTGATTGTGTTCTAATAACTAATTTAGATAAGCGTCTAAAAATGCACATCAGTTAAATGTCTGACACAGCCATTTTGGAGGCTACACTTAAGCTGTCCTTGATAGAGTCTGATTCCATCTCTCCTATTTTCTCTGCTAATTACAATTTCATGTTCCTTGGACTCTGGATGTACGCATTAAAAACTGTACAAATTGCTACAGCGGCAGGCTTGCCTTCAGCTTTCCCCAGTCACTATCGCTGTGATGGGAAAATTCTCCATAGCAGCCTTTCCTTCTCTCTCTTTCTCTCCGTCTTTCCTCTCCTACTAACCTCCTGGTGATCACGTCACCACACAAGGATTAGAAGTATTTACTCACAATGTTTTGATGCCATATTTTGTCGTTAAACAAGAATAAGCATGTCTGGGGGGAATTTCTTCCTATATTGTATAACTAACGTCTGTGTACCCCCTGAAATGCACACAAGTTGAACTGCAGAAGTAGGTGATTATTCACAGCCAGTTATGGCAGGCATATCCACATCCTCATACCATGCACAAGTGATCCAATTATAAGTTTGCTTCTTAACCAGAGGATTGTTGCAGGAATAACACATGAATCTGCTGCCCTTTTGGTTTTGGGGTTGGTTTTTTTTTGGCAAAGATGCAGCCATGCCTGTGGACAATAATAAGCAAAGCTGCAGAGCTTGTCCTGTAATCTTCTACCGGCTAAAGCTACAAGGTTTAATTAACACAAGGAAGATCAAGGAAGACCCGAACACCCAAACGCTGCAGAGAGAAATCATTGCTCCTCTGTCTGGTGACTGCAGATTTTCATGGTTCACATCCCAGTGGAGAGAGATTGATGGTGAAATGACGGGGCATGTTCTCCATGTAAAATATTTTACGTACATATAGATTGTCTATATGAGATACTAGTAGGTCTCTAACAAGGCAGTTTCTGACATCTTTGCAATGTTTCGTGCGTCTATCCCGCAACGCTCCTGGGAGGTATAAAATTGCTGATGCAGAGAAAGGCTAATTGGCCAAATCCACAAAGAGACTTAAATTCCAACATGCCACATAAGGTATCTACACACAAAATGTTAATCCTCAAAATCCTGTTCCTTACCCCTGGATATTTCTAAAGAACTGATGCAGCAACATTTCTGCTATCTGAGTATTCTGGATCTGAAGCACTGCTTTTGCTAGCAGCTGGAAATACCTCTGTCTTGACCGCAAACAGGGTCACACCAGAGTCCCATCAGTATTCACAACCCCACTGGCAGGGCTGCCTGTCCCCGGTGCACGCGTAGGTGTCCATCGTGGAGCTCACTCAGCCTGGAGCACGCTCTGGGGTGCTCCAGGAGCCTTGCTGAAGGCTGCAACGTGCCTTTCAGGTTAGCAGAAACCACACAGTGTTGCTCCTGCCTCGTCTGCCGCTTTCGCAGCTTCCACGCTCGCACAGACCTCCTGTCCCGAGTCGTTCTGCCAGGTCCCCTTCGAGTCTCTCAGATACAGAGTTCTCTTCTGCTGCTCATGCATCCGGCATCCACTGAAGCAAAAGACATAGCAGAAACTTCAGTTGTTTATTATTATTACGATGCTACGGAAAAATCATACTGTGTTTTGTCTGTTATCATTTCATCTTCTTCATTACAGGGGGAAAAAAAAAAAAACCAACAGCGGCAAAATACCATTTAGTGAATGGACAGAAAGCAGGCACTGATGCAAAAGGAAAATTGCTTTCAGACAAAACAGGTCAGCAATGAGTGAAGAGTTAAAATGTTTCATGGCAACTTTGCTGCCAAATCCACGTAACACTCGTGTGGGTAGAGAAAAGTATCTGTAGTGCATCCAGCAAACCTTAGAAACACTCTTGAAGGGAATAAATGCATTTGCATAATAATGACACAAAGCATTTCTGGATTTATGAGTGTGATGCAAGAAGAATTCTTACCCTGGGTAAAGGAGGATTCTGCAGACAACTTTTGACTCCTTTCAGATGCTGATCTGTTTCCTCCATGTGCATAAAACTTTTCTGATGCTTCCCTTTTGCTGCAAAGTTTACTGTCAGTCTATTACAGAGACCATGAACTTATCTGTTCAGTTAGTAGCCATGGAGGTTTATTACATGGACAGTTGACTCAGTTCTGGCCTCAGTTTTTTTTTCTTTGTAGTTTTAGACAATATTTCTTTCTTTCTCCCTTTGTTAGCCCTTGCATCTCTCATATTTGACATCTATATGTCAGCGTATGTAGTATATTTAACTTTTTAAAATTAGCTCTTTACAAATGTGTTTTAACATGTCTCTTTTTTTAATAACTGTCACTTTGCCAACTGAATGAAACAAAAATCTATGAGAAGAAATCTAACTAGGAACTATGAAAACAAAACACACCAATAATGAGAATTTTGTGAACACCATTTCAACCCAACTAGTTAAAATATGGGAGAGATTTTTTTTTATTTTTTTTTTTTTTTATTCTGCAGTCATGAAATTACAAACCAGTCCTTGACCATGACAGATGAGTCAGGTTCTAACCTCAGCAATGCAGTAAAAACTCAGCTCTAATGAAACAGGCAAATGTCAATACAGCGATTAGCTTGGAAGATAATATTCTGAGAGGCTTTTACAGATGACCTAACTCCACTCACAAAAAGGGATTATATTCTTTCTTTCCCTTTGTAATACCTGAATACCAGCCCTTTAGCTGAAAACTGTTTGCTTTGGGGGTTTTTTCCGTTTTGTTTTGTTTACTGTAGAAATCTCAGGAATTTAAAACCTCATTTTCACACATATTACTAGAGAACTTTTCAGAAGTCTTATACCACTTGAAGGACAATACACTGGATGGTTGTGAACTCCTCCTGGACACAGTTATCTCTATTTAAAACTGGCTGTATGGGTTGCAATGAAAGCAAAAGTCACGTAAATGAGATTTAAATCAATTTGAGCATATTCACACATTCAAGCGCACACAAAATTACAGTGGCTCAACAGAATCTGTGAAAAAGAGTCATGTTATTTGTTAACCTGATGCAACTTTTTAGAAGCTGGAGAAACAAGTTAGCAGCGGGATAGGCACAAAACACAAGCTACTGGGTATCAGCTACCGCATGGCGACTGTGGTACAGACGCTCTCGCAGGGCCACTGGAAGAGGAAGAAGTTACTGGTTATTTATCATGGGATAAAAACATGCCCGCTGCGGAGATCACGGCGTCAGTGGCACGCAGCATGTTCGCATCCAGCTTCCACCTTGGTGGCTTCTTTCAGATTCTTTAACATTAGGCTCCAAAGTCACCTCTGAATACCTTTTCTGTGATCTAAAAAGGTGTCTCGTCTGTATCTTTGCACATGGCTCAATCATTGTATCTTTGCTGTGAAGTTTTGAATACCTTGATAGCACATACAACCCTGAAATTTCTGGTTTTAATATTCTAAAACATCCTAGAAATGTGAAGTGTTATAAATTAGTTTCCTCATTAAAAAATAAAAAAAATCCTTTTTATCTTTTAAAGGTTTTCCATTTCCCTGACTCAGACCATTTCCTAGTGGGTTCTGCATAATGAATATTAGCAGAGGTTGGCTTACCACAGTGTCTAGTGAGACTCATTTATCAAAGCCCAGGATGTGCGCCATGCAAAGAAAAAAAATCCCATTGAAAATGAACAAAAAATTTCAGCCCTAACAATCGTTCCCCTCATTTTTGTATACTTGGGCATGTTCCAGTGCATGCAGCGAGAAGACAAAATGGCCATCTGCAGAACATGAAATGTATCTAACGAGAGATTTGTACACCTTGAAAGTCACCAGTGCTGAAGCTGCAAATGACTAATGACAGTCTTTCCTCATGAGTGGGATTAATTGCATCACCCCTTGATGCTTATTTCTGTATCCCGTTTATACCTAGGGATAGTTACAAGGTAATTCATTCTGTGATTTACATACCAGATAAAATCTGGCAAGTAAAGAAAATATAACAAACTTACCTTCAACCCAAAACAGCTTTTGGCTAGTAATACTATAAAAAGGATCCTAAGCTCTAGAGGGTTTTGTTTATGTTTTTCTTGTGTATTATGGTACCTTTTTACTTTCAAGTATCAGCCTAGTGTCTGAGAAGTAACAGCCACTGGGCATCAAGCAGTAACGGAGTACGTGCACATTCACACACGCGAATACGCGGGCGTGTTTAGATCTACTTCTATAGCCACACACAAAGAAGCCAGAGGCACGTCAATCTGCTGCTTTCCAGTCGAAAAGTGCCAGTTTTGCATAAGGTCGTATCCTGCAGACACACATGTGCGCATGGACGAGGCGTAAGCCACAGCGGTGATGTAACACAGCTCCGAAGTGGGTGCGTTTCCCATTTCGTCTAAAATCTTGGGCTTCTGTAAAGGGACTTCGCTGTCAGTGACAAGCTTGGCAGATGCTGGCACGTGCACGGAATTGGCTCGTTTCTACGTTCCTTATGGTTAACATCAATTGATTGCTCATAACAGAAGCGTATGTAAAAACCAGTTGAATGTGAAATTACAGACTGGAAAGCTGGCTGCCCCCGACACACCAAAAGCATGACGGTTTTGGTACGGGCTCGCTGGCCTTGCAGGAAAGGGAGCTCTGGAATCACAGCGTTGGTCCGACAAAGCACGGGGTCTTGCTGAACGAGGCAGAAAAGTGGTTTCCAGGTGCAGTCGAGAACAGGGGCGATGGGAGGGAATTCAGATGTTCGCAACGCCTGCCGCTAAGCCCGCTGAGCCGTAAGCAGATTCGCCGCTCTGGGAAGGACCCCCGTTATTTTTGATGCAGCTGGCCGTCCCCACGGTGGCAGGGGAGGTTTCAGGGGCAACGACAATAAGGCTGGTGCTGCCAGCACAATGGAACCACAAACAAAGGGGGAAACGAAAGGAGACGTGGCGCAGACACCTCTGTGCCTTTGATGAAAAGTCGGAGCCAGGGCGGTGGAGGGAAGATGAGGCCACAAAGCTGTTTGATACGTCTGGCTCCCAAGGCCTACGTGCTTTTCTGTTTGTTCAAAGGTTTGCTCTGATATTTTTGAGCCATCCTCTACCGCTAATGTGGAACACCTCATCTGTGCACTTACTGCATTTCCACTATAAATTCACTGCTTCTCCTTTAGTGCAGAGAGTAGTAAATGGATTTACAAGCTTCTCTTCTTGTCCTCAGTGACTGACTTCACTTTAAACTGTTATAAATGGCTAAAGCGTTCAAGGGAGAGAGAGAGATGGATTGATTTCAGATTTGCATTTCTGTCCTTCCCACTGCAAATCTGCTCCTCCAGGAGGAGTTTTCTGGCTTCCACCCCCCCATTGTAGCTGCTCTTTCCCTGGTGTTGCAACACTGCTACCTTTGATGGTACATTTGAATGTACTTTTTTTAAAAGAGAGAAAATATAGTGACAGAAATGGGAAAATTTCCATTTCAAGCACCATCTCTTTTTTCCCCTCAGCACTTGTTATCTTCAAAGCACTGTACAAAATCGACTGATGAATTCTCCCCACCTTACTGGAAAGTGTCATTCTTCCCCTGGGACAGGTGAGACAAGTGAGCAATAGAGAAATGGAACAACACATCCGAGGACTCAGGATAGGTCCAGGGCTGAGGACCTGGCACCTGCTTGGGGACTCTCTCCACTGGAGAGCCTGTTCTTAACACTCTTCACCCTGAACAGCTGGGCAAGAGGGTTTTAGTTTGTGTTAAGCAGTAGCCTTCCTAAAGACATATACCTCTCCTGTCTAGAGGCTGAAGACAGGTTTAGGCTGTACACACCTAGAAATACCTGCTCTCCGGATTTTGATGGGACAGTAGACTTTTAGGCTCTGAATTCAGCTATTCCCACTGTCAGTGATTTTATAGCCTACATAGAAGCCATGATATGCATCTTTCAATCACTGTTTATTGCAGGGGATGAGAGAAGAACCTGAGTACTACAGACCATAAACACCGCAGGTTAGGACTTATTTAAAGCAGTGCAGTAAAATGGATCAGTCAGCTTTGCAACGGAGGAGCAGTGCAGCAGCCTGTGAGCTTTTCTTCCCCAGCTTTTGTTTGCAGACCTGCTTCAATGAGAAGACAAATCAAAAAATAAAATAGTGTGGAGGTAAGAGCACATCCTGGTTCCTGCCTTCACAAAAGCCCTGCAGCTCCACTCTGATTAGCAAGCGTGTCTTTTTCAGGCATTTGTCACCTACCCTCCAAAGTACTGGCTTAGGAGCTTCAGCACACACTGCTTTTTTCAGCGTCTTTCTGATTTTGCATGTACTCACAATAGTGCAAATGAGACACGGTTGGCATTAGGCTTCTGATGCAAAAATCCCCAAGCTCCACCTATATTAATATTCACCCACCAGGCTGGTGCCTCTGGAGCCATGGCAAGGTTGGGACGTCGGCAGGGCACTTTCTAGGCAGGACTCCATTCTGCACAGCCACACAGCAACGCTTCAGACAGACACCTAAAAACTATGAGGACTCCGGTCACAGTGAGAAGGAAGCAAAAGGACAGCACGAATGTTTGTTCTCCCCTGCAAAATCCTACCCCTCTTTCCTTCTTGGTGTAAGCAATGTTTGGGGAGAAAGTAGCCTCAGATTCAGCCCATTGGCATAGCTTTGGGGGTTGTCTCTGTTGGGGACAGCGGTTAAGTTAAACCAATTTAATCCAGTCAGGTTATAGTGGTGCTTTCTGTCCTTGAAATCTATGAATACCCATCACCTAGGCTGATACTGGAAGTTTCTGATCAGCAGCAGACTGACATTTACCTGGTCAGCTCGATGAACATTCATCCTGTCACTCTGAGTAAGCGAGAGGGTCAGATCGCCATAAGCTACCAAAACTGAGGTCTACACACTTTGCTGCAGAGCTTTCAGAAGCAGATTGAAAACTTTCAGTGGAGACGTTTTCCCCATGCCCTCTCCCAAGGTCGCCCTCGCCCCACACCTTCTCCCCCCACCCCGCCTGGTAGCAGGGGCTGAGCTGCTCTGCTCTCTCTGCTCAGCTGCAGGGATTTCACTGCTGGGACTTACACCGAAAAGCATCTTAACTTGCATTTTAGTTCCAATACCTGCATAGGTAGTTGAATTACAGAATCAGTCCTCTTATTTTTCAGCACTAGATGCCTGTTTAATGCAATATATATTATTCAAGACCCTTCTGCAAAATTTCAGGGAGCAAGAACGAGCACTCAGAATGAGACATGGATAAAGCCAACAGCAACCAGCTGAGGCATATTGGCATCTTGATGTATGAAGTTCTATCTGCGTCTTGGTTTGACTAATGCAGCTGCTATAGGACATTGGTGCCTTCGTGACTGACACTGTTTGCAAGCATTTTGTAAGCAAAAGTCAGCTAGTGGTTTCGGATGACTTCTCAGATTAAAACACACCATAAAATGCTTGCTATTAAACAGAGACTCGACAATAAAAGTAAGTGGATTTTGTGGGGTGAGGGGTTCAGGCAACTCGTGTGCTGGAAGTTAAATGCACACAAAAATCAAAGTTTCTGTTTCCCTGTCCACACACAAATTGTGTTGTGTCACCCTGAAACCCAGACACTCAGCAACGTGCAACATTAGCAAAGAAAGTGTTTTGTCTGGCAGGAAGTGTTTGGCTTCCTTGCCAGTTCATTTTAAAAGCTTTCTTAAGGAATTATCAAAAGAAGCATCCCTTCAAAACAAACTATGTTAGTGAAAGTGTTTTGTTCTCAAAGTACTAAAACAAAACACACCATCATGCAAATAATATTTTGAGCTCAAATCAATTTGCAAGTTTGTAAACACTTCCAGGTGGGCAGAAGTGATCTTTGCCATTCATCACTGCTAGCAGGAGTTTGATCTGTCTGAAGTGAAGCATCTGGCAGAGAAGGAGCCACCACTTCTGAA
This sequence comes from Buteo buteo, assembly GCF_964188355.1. NCBI lineage: Eukaryota > Metazoa > Chordata > Aves > Accipitriformes > Accipitridae > Buteo > Buteo buteo. The sequence goes on from NC_134175.1 coordinate 5,029,342, forward strand.
AAAAAACCTTTTTGAACAGCACAAGATGATGCTTGCTTGAAACAGTTCTGGCCCTTGCAAAGAAACCAAGGAAGACCACATATTCTGCTTTTGAAATGCACCAATCCAGGTGCTTTCCCAGCTCATTTTCAGAGGGAACACTACACACACCCCCCCACACCCCCCATCACAGAACTCCCTCATTCTCAAACTACTCTTTGGATGACGAGGTTAACCTCATACGCCTTGTTACACTAGTAAAATTGCTGGTTGGTGACAGCCAGCATCAGCGAGGGGAGATGCTGAACCAGAGCTGAACTTAGCTGGACTGCAAGCACGGTCAAAGAGAAGGAGGTTCAGCCCCACTGGAAGCAAGAGGTGACGGCTCAGGGATGCTCAGTGCTGGTCACGGTGCCTCCGCTGCAGACACCGTTGTCAGCACGGTGTCATTTTGCCTGGGCTTTGTCCAGGGTCTTTACTTTGCAGAACTACTTTGTATTTCTTTTCTCTCCTGTAACTTAAGCCTGTAACTGCCACCCTTGAGGATTAAACATATGTGTTTCTAGACAGAGCTAAGTCTGTGCATTGTATTATAGACGTGAGATTTCACCACACGCAAACTTCAACTGTGGCACAAGGAGGTGATCTGGACCTTGTGATTATTTTCTTCCTTATAGTTCTGTATCTCATTTTTATCATCAGAGTTCTTCACTCAACCCTTTTTCTTCCTCCCTGCCTCAGTTCTCTTCCTTGGTTTTGTTTTTTTTTTTTTTTTCCCCTTCCTTTTTTACTTTCAGCTTTCCTTAGCACAGTTGAGTGCTGCAGCTGGTATGGCTTTATTTCTCCTTCTTCTTACCCTCCTCCACACCCTGCACTTCCAGTCTCTGCGACTGCGTCTATCCATGGAGCACAAAGTACACGTAGAGTGCGTCAGATCTGATAGCACTTCAGTCCCTCTTGGGGAACAAGAGAAGGAACACAAATGGATAACTCTCTCACTGTAGGAATGACCAAACCTGGGCTCCCCAGGATGGGACAGCTTGAGCTCCATCATGGTGACCCCAGCAGCCAGCCGCAGGGAGAGGCTCTGTTCCCATGTGCTGAGAGAGGAGCAGGGTTCTTGCGTTTTATTCTCACACCCACCCACAGTTCATATCTACAAGGAAATCATTTCACCCAGCAATACAAAGAGAACAGTAATAAAAGCTTTCCAAGGGAGTGGTGGGACTAAGCTGGTGCCTGGCACAGTTCTTTAAATCCTGCTGTGAAAGGGAGCATGAGGCCATAGCCTGAGATACTGCTGCAGGGCAGGCAGGGCTGGCTGGCTGCCCAGCAGAGATCCTCTCTCCCTGCATCCACCCTCATGTCTCCTTGCAGTCGACACAGCCGCAGGAAAGCCAAATATCCTCCTTCGAGTGGGGAAAACGCAGCAGCTACACTCCCTTCACCTGCTCTTACTGGTCCCGTGCGCCCAGCAGCGTGCGAGCCTGTTTACACAAGTCTTTGTGTCTGTGAATGACTGAGCGGGTGTTGACGAAGCACTGCAGTCAATCAATTTCCTTCAAAGAAAGATGGCTCACTCCTACAGCTTCTGCCTCTCCAGAGACGGGGAAATGTGGCATGGCTCGTGGAGGTCCCTTCCTGGGGACATCAGAGGGCACAGCAGCCCAGGGCGAGTAGTGCATGCCACCGGCTCCCTCAGGATGATCATGCTGGCTGCACACAATAAGACAGGGACTTTTTTATACCCAGGAGAAGCAAGCAGGAGGGAAAAAAAGCATTGGGTGTAAAATTCTTCTCACCCACGTTAGAGGCAGTAAAATCTCCTACCTGGCAAGTCTGAAGATTTCACTGAGCTGAGCAGTTCCTGCAAGGAACAGGGTCGATCCACTGTTCAACTGTAGTTTTGTTTCTTTTTAAAATCAACAATCTAAGAAAAAAATATAATTTCTAATATTTTTGAATGACACAAAAATTGGGGAAGGAAGGTGAACAGGATGAAACGTGGGCGCTGAGCAATCCAGACCATCATCCCAGCCAGCATCACATTATGGATGCATGTAAAGTCAGGTCCGTGCTCAAGGGACAAAGCTGTCCTCACCAGGTAGGTGACCTGACAGCGAGCTTCTGACAGTACCAAACAGAACTAGGAACGTTACGGTATTGCTACGTTTGACACCGTCGCTGCTGCTGGAAGATAGGGCCCAGTTTTGATGCCCACGATACTAGAAAATGAGTGAGCAGGCTCTATAGGTGGTTCAAAATAACCAAAGGGTTGGAAAACACGCGTTGCACTGGCAGCTTCAGTTTCTGAGAGCAAAAGTTATTACGTGCCTACTCCCTACCAGGGGTTAATATCTAGCGAGAAAGCCAAAGGTTGAATCATTTGGTTTGTCATTGATTATACAGAGATGGCAACATTCCTTTCTGTCCAGAACAAACTCTTCAAGACAGGGCCTGTACGAGACCTAGTAGCCATGATATTAGGAAATTGATACCAAGAGCAGGCTGGGCTACAAAGCAGAAAAGCTACCTCTACGAACCTAGAAATAAAGCCAGTGGGTAATGGGAGATCTTTCCCACTCCAGTCCCTTGCACCACTCCATTATATATCCTGTTACCTGAATAGCTCCCAAAAGTGCCACCTGCCTCTCCTCTCAGCTCATCAGTCATCTCTTCTGCCTGCTTCTTACTTCAGATCCGCTTTGAAGGCTGCCTGCTATTCTCAGAATAGCCTCCCAGTTCGTGTTTGCTAAGCTGATGCCTCCTTCTGCTCCAAAGAGTGCCATCCCTGCAAATTATTACAGTAATAAAGCCACTGGCTGTGCTACATTTGCACTCTGTTATAAAGCACAGCCTTTCGAGTAGGAGCTCCATGGGGATAGTACAGAAAGGTGAAGAGCTATACAGCGGGATTCAAGCCCTGATTAAGGAGCAGGCACATCTCCCCCCCCTCTAGCACTGCAGGTTTAGGTCTTGATTTTCAGCAATCAAATCTTGTTCCCTATTCAGTTATTCCCCTCTCTCCAAACACACACACACAGAGTTACCAATCATTCACTTTTCTCTAACACACTTTAAATCCTTATCTACAAACCACAGTCCCGCGTTTCAGCACTTACCCATTCTGGTCTCTTTTCTTCTTTTGCAAGTAACTCCTTTCAATGCTCTAGCCTCATTAGGCAGAGCCTGAATCCTCTGCAGCTGGAAGCACCTTGCTGATCTGGCCCAAATACTCTCTGAGATTTAACTTGAAAGCTTTATATAGCTCTGGTTTGATGGGACAGGTGAGCACAGCATCTGACATTGTGGAATTGATTTCCCGGTGTAGGAAGGAGCATACAGTTCAACAGCATCTGACTTTAGCTTTTGACTTTACAGCCCAAGCAACGTTCTTCTAACCCTGCCATTTTGCATGCTATGTCCCGATTACTTAAGACACGACACATCTGGTAATTGTACCTGTAACACTTCTCCATCACGCACTGACAACAAGGTGTGTGCAATAATACCTGGGCTTCACTTGCAGCTTTGTTAACCAGCAGAAGTAGAAGGGTCTTTTGTCAGAGCTGGGACCAAACTATTCGTCTGAACAGAGGAAGATTCCAGCTCAGTGCACTGGCTTACTTTTTCCCCCAGGTTTATGTAGCTGCACACAAGTACAGCAGCCTAGGTGCCAGCCACTACTCACGTCAGTCATTTCATCACAGCTGTACTGCCACTTAGGACTTTGTCAATTTACAGCAACCAGTGACCCGATTTCCCAGCTCTTTTTGCTTTCTGATGCCTATTAAAAGCAAACCACCAGGTGTAAATAGAGGCCCAGGTAAGGTGGGTTGAGAATTTGGACTTCACTTTCTGAAATACCAGGTGAGAAACAGCCATGCTATTGCTTCCCAAGATGGTTCTGCTAAAAAGCTTTCTAAACCACTTTGCATATATTACAAGCTTGCCTCTTTGACAGAAGAAGAAAAATCCCTTGATAGGATTTATGAGCAATTAGTTGGTTTATTCATTTAACAGGTCTAATTCAGAGATCAGCTATGTGTGAAAAGTGCACCAGGTTTCAAATCTGCATGGAGTACAACCAGCTTAGACCAATGCCTTATGAAAGGACAACTGTGTGTGAGAGGAGGCATTTACCATGTGCTGAGCTTGGGCTGGAAATTTGGTATTTATAGCAAAGCTCTTCTGAAGAAGGGCTTGACAGTGGAGATAAATCTCATAAGGAGAAACAGTTGCCAACTGCCCAACAAAGGGATGTTTTCATTGCACTGATTATTGTCTTTGCAGGGAGGTTTGTTTCAAGTAGCCAGCTGTGCCTGCATGTGCTTTCAGACTCCATCTGCTGAACTGGCTGCAGGGGCCAGGGAAGCCTGAACTGCAATTGGGGTCTGCATTCACTTATTCCCAAGGGATGCTGGTCCATGCTCCTTTGGACACCATAAAACACAGACCTGGATCCAAACATACCCACATCTCAGGTGACAGGAGTTCAATATTCCTCCTGAATATTGAATGTAGGCAAGCTCATGGGACTGGGGGTCACATTCCCTCAAGACATAAGCTTTAGTCTACTACTCGCATCAGAAAACACTGCATTATACAAGAGACATTATTTTCCTCCCTCCATGGTTTCAGTTATAGTGAAGATGCCAAAACCTCTTTCTTTCCCATGTGAGGGGTGTTTAGCATTCTTGGTGTTGCAGCTTTATACAAGACAAGATACTTTAGAAATGCCAACAGATGAGTCTTTCTAGTTAAAAAACATTGATCAATAGACACTGTGGAAGCCAGGCTTTCCCATAAACAGTTCCCTGTGTGCTAAATCCTTTCATTAGCTATTACTCACACTAGTACTAGGCAGACCCAGCATCTCTCAGCAGCTCACAAACATCTCTGTTCTGGCTTTACTCCTCATAGGGCCACCTCATACCTCTTGTCCTCTGATGGCAGAGCACTGGTGTACAGGTTTGTTTAAAGATAGAACACACAGTCCTTACCCCTCAGCATTTTATAGCTCTGTACATTGTAACTGCAGCTTACAAAATAAAATCTGTGTTGTTTTTTCCCAAACTAGAACTAAAGATGTTCTTTAAAATCCAGTCTTTAAGGTAAATCATGACACGTACCCTGCAGCATCACTGGCTTTAAATGCGCTGTTTCCATCTCACTGATTTAAAACCCTCAGACAGATAAAATTGACTTCCAACACCACAATGCAACACATGCAACGCCCACAGCGGGGCACTGTTGGGCTCCTCACAGATAATAAAAATTTCCAGCCACAGGTGATTTAGTTTCCTGGAGTTAAAAGACTGCTAGAATAGTCATGGAAGTGAATCAGAAATTAGTCTTCTCCTTACAAATCTGCCATTATGGAAAAAGCCACATAAGCAACAAGAACTGGCTTAAACGACCGCTCCATCAATTGTGTAATAATTTGCTTTTTCCTGCCTGCTAAGGGACTAACATGACAACTCTGCTCCCCACTCCGAGGGTGCTGCTCTGACAATGACTACACAGAGTAATAGAACCACAACGGTGACAGAGCCACTGAACGCTCTCTTGCCAAACCCCAAGAAAAAGGAATTCTTCCTCCTCATCTTCAAGAACAAACACTGACTGAGGATGAGCCATATGCTCTACAATACCTCACTACCTTCCCTTCCCTGCCCAGCCAAACCAGCAGAGCTGCAAACTGAACAAAACAAAGGGGTTTAGAAATATAAATATTTGCCCATGAGCCTTTTGTTTATGACCATCTGCTCCCACACAGCTGGAAATCCCCTGAAGTGTTTTCTTCTCCCATGTGAAATATGCTACCTAGATACTAATAGGATAAAAATTAAAGTGCAGCTATCGGCTCAACTTTCAATTACACCTTATATTAGAGTGCTATTAACAAAGCACAAGGGTTCAGGAATAGTACTGTTCCACAACTTGCATGCTGTTGATCTACATCTTCTCATAGCAACAGATCAAGATGGAGGCTACAAATTCACTTTCAACATGGTTAACACTGTGCCAAGCCTTTTGCTAAAAAAGCCAAGGCTACTACTGAATTTCAGTAATACTGTGACAAGACTGACAAGCAGACATTTGCAACAGTCCATGATAAAGGTTAATAGCGGCACTTGTCAGGATACACCTCATCTTTGATAAATGAAAACCTCTGAGCTTTTTCTCTCCCCCTGCAGGATCACAGTTGATCTAAGGATTAGAAATCTATTCTTAGTCCCCTTTCCAAATGACTAAACATATACTTGAAGGCCACCTCTTGACAGCAGGCACGTACATTCAGCCAATTCTTTGTCTATTTGTCACAAAGAAACTTAAGTCCAACCCATGGCCACAGCAACAGCAGTCCAACTCTTGCTTGCTGCAACAGCTTTAAAACAGGGTATGATTACACAGAGGTAGGTATCCCTGCTCCTCCGTCTCCCCCAAAGTAACTCAAAGCCACACTTTGTTGGGTTGTTTGATGCTTTTATTTATCACATGTAAAAACACTACTATTTCTGTTTGCAGGTACCTCTTGCTGCACTGCAAGTCACACAGCTCCAAACATCGAAGACCAGACAGGCAGAGAAAGGAATTAAAGTGTTTATGCCCAGACAAGGTCATGATCCCAGAGGGTGTTTAATACACAGAACCCCCCCCACAGGAACTGTTCTACAAAAGCAGTAGAGCATTACAAGTAACAGATCAGAGTTGGTGAAAACACTACATGAAGGAATCGTCTCAGGGGGAGAGGACCTGCAAACTGGTCTTTTTCTTTCAGCTGCCCTTATCTTTCTAGTATAGGTAATTGTGATCTAAGTAGATGACTAGTGCTTTAAACCAGAACAGGGTTGACTGATCCACACAGCTTAGTGGATACAAGGGTTCCTGAAGTTCCTTCCAGCAAAACGGGCCTTGCTGCCAAGCTCCTCTTCAATTCTGATGGAAAGGGAAGAGAGTGCCGGGTGTCAGCAGACAGCGTATAACTCCTGCATTAGCACAGCTGCTGACCTTACACTAAGTCACCCGATCTACCTGGTACTGAAGATACTACCACAGAGTCCCACCAAGCAACTTCAGTAATACACATGTTTAACTGCACTGGTCAGTATCACCCACCTTACATAGCTTTGCCCGAACATTTTAAGTGCTTGCCCAAGGGAACAGCATCATGCAGATAGGACAATGTCTCAGATCTAGTATCGCAGGATGCCTTGTATGATGCTCCTCTTGAGCATACCTGTTATGGGCATTACCCATTCAACTCATCATTTCGCCTACAGTCAGGTCAGCAAGTGCAGCACCAGCCCAAAGCCACCTCTGCCAGTGCCAGTTTGTCCTTAAGCTGCAAAGTGTTTGAGATGCAGAAGACCAAGCTGTTCCCCAAATGCATTAGTGGAACAGCCATTCTATGTCAGACTTAACCCTCAACCCTTTTCCCCCTGAAAGTCTCACCTCAGCAGCTGGTTATACTTGGCTAGACGCTCAGATCGGCAAGGGGCACCAGTTTTGATCTGAAAGGGAAATCAGAAAGTTAGAACTACAGCAGAAATAAGGACACAAAACTATTCTACTCTGTTGAGATTTATAAGCATAATCACAAGCTTGGTTTCAGCATCAGACTCTAAATATCTGTATACTCACAACTGGATAGGGCTTGGGAGCAATAAAGTGTTCATCTGCTAGCAGCTTCCGTATCAGGAAAACCTGATATACCCACTGGAGTTCACTAAGATTTTTTTTAAATTAGTGGTTAAAGGTGAGTTTACACAAGATAACATGTTCCCTTGTCACATTCCCATTAGACAAATCAGCTTCCTCCATACAGAGACAGCAAATATACACGCCTTAAGTCAGAGCAGACCCCATCTACTGTGCAGCATGGCTTCATCACCATATTAACTCATCAAGCAAAGAGGCAAACTACAGCAGCCACAGATACCAACCTGACCGGTGCAGAGACCAACTACCAGATCAGCAATGAAGGTATCTTCTGTTTCTCCAGAGCGATGACTCACCATCACACCCCAGCCATTGGACTGGGCAAGCTTGCAGCTAGAAGATATAAACAGATAAAGCCTCACACCATCCCTGTTTGCTTAGCAGCCTTTGCTCTAGCTATGATGCCAAGTGGCAGGCATTCCTTGCTTTGGCAAGACAGAACTGCCCCTTGGTACCTCTTAGGATTACGTGACAACACAGTGATAAAGAGCTGCTTTTACACATGCTTAGACCCAGTAAAGTTGTTTGATATGCCTATAGGACTTCAAGACCACAAAAGGTACAGGTTTACTTGTCGATATCCTCTATTAGTTAACAATTGTTCTCCCTCACAGATGGCCAAGCAACAGATTTCTATTCCAATAACTCTGGTCTATATGTTCATCTCCCTCAATTAGACCATCACCCTCCCTGGCATTGCCAAGAGGGGAGAACTTACGCTTGCAGAGACTCTGTCACTGAGCCAATCTGGTTGACCTTAAGGAGGAGGCAGTTGCAGGATTTCTCCTCCACAGCCTTGGCAATACGCTTAGGATTGGTCACAGTCAGATCATCACCAACCACCTGGATGCCAACACTGCCAGTGAACTTCTTCCAGGCAGCCCAGTCATCCTGGTCAAACGGATCTTCAATGGACACCACTGTAGAGAGATACAAGGAGCTTTAAGACAATGCCACCCTGAAAGGTCTTGTTTGAAATCAGTGGCACCAAAGTGCTGCAGCCAAGTATTATCCACCTCCAAGAACATTCTTAAGACTCCTAAAAGGCTAGCTGTTTGTTCTGCTCTTGATCCCTCTTATAAGGGAGGCTGCACCCTAACTCCTTCCTTCAGCAATCAATCCCTACTCACCACTACTACCATGCTTCTTGTTGACAAACAACTTACAGGGGTAGTTCTTGACAAAGCCCTTGTACAGGTCAGCCAGCTGATCAGGAGAAATGTATCTGCTGGGATCATCAGGGGATTTGAAGTCCAGGTCATACTTTCCATCACGGTAGAACTCTGAGGCAGCCACATCCATGCCAATGACAACCTTTTCAGTGTAGCCAGCCTTGCTGATAGCAGTCTTCAGCAACTCCAAAGCTGAAACATGGAAGGGTACTTCTGAGTTCCCACCAAACATCTCAACTCAGGAGCTATTCATTTACCAGCAACACTACATTCACTTGGCAAAGAATCTTCATTACCCCCTAAAGAAAGCCCAAAGACCCCACAGAAGAGGTTCTTAAACTCTCCCACTTCTCAAGTAACTGGAACAAGATTTTACTTCTAATACTGCTTTTAGCTTTTAATACTCTTGAGATACCATTATGGGATTCATAATCTCTTCAGGCAGGACTACATGTCAGCCCAGAAAGCTTAATACTAGATGGTAATACATCCTCTTTCAGCTTTATGAACATGGGCAGGAAGTAGTGACTGCGCTTTAGTCCCTTTCAGCTCCAGATCACGTGTTGACCATGAAAGTGGTAAGCATCCAAACCTGACAGGCAATGTGATGCACAGCCTGCCTCTGCACAGGGCACCCTCTCTTTGCATCTACCCGTTTTCCACTTGCATGTTTATATGCAGGACTAGAACTACTCAGTAGACACATCTGAATACTACCCACTATGCTACCATGTTTGGCAGAGTCCAAGCAAGGAAATTCAGTATGGTCACAACCAGTAAGACCCTCCCAATCACCCCTGACTCAAAGCCAAGCAGCTGGATCAACCAGGCTTTTTACAGTAGGAAGCTTAGATCAAGTGTTCTTGTTCAGGGTTTTTTTGTGGGTTTGGGTTTTGGAGAGTTTTTGCTTTGTTTTTTTGTTTTGTTTTGTTTTTTAAAAGATGTTAATGTAGTCCACAGTGCAAAAGCAGCTGCTGCCAGCAACACAAATTCCTTGGACTATAATGGTCATTCAAGGTCATATTCACTGATGTCTGCTAGGGTACAGACCTAGCAAGAGCTGCATGTGACTGTGGTATTCAGAAACACCCTGATTTCTGGTGCTGGCTCAGTACCTTCAGTGTCAGGCAAAACAGTTCAGAGGCCACCTTCAACAATAATATAACTAGCAGCTTTAAAGTAACAAGTAACTTAAGAGTTCTAGTACTCTACTGGCTTATTAGCAGCTTCATTTCTGCTGAAGAGGCAGAAAAACAGCTCTCCTGGTACAGTTTCTGTAGGAACAGGCATTTCACTTTCCACAAGACAAACTGCCTCCCTCCTCCAACAGGTTTCTGAACAGAACTGTTTGGCTGCAGAAGCAACAGAAGCTTCAACTTCCCAGGGAAGCCTTCGTGCACTCCCACACACTACCAGGCACAGATGAAACTGTTTTCCTCCTTTGTCAGCAGAACAACAAACGCCACTGAACTTAGACTACTGACTTCTGGGAAACCTGCAATGCATGCAGACATTCCCATACCACTTTTCAACTGGGAGGAGGTAAGATTCCCTTAAGCTGCTACAGGAATGAAACAGTAATGAGGTACTGAAGTCAAAGCCATCCTCTCAAGCTGCATAAACTGATGTTCAAGGGAATAGCTCTGTGATCCTGTACTGGACCACACCAGTGTGGCTTCTTGGAAAGTCTGTCAGAACAAGCAGAGCAAAGAAACAGCAGCAAGTCCTACAACCTACTCATCTTGCTTTCCAGTCATACTGGACAGGTATGGTCTTCATTCTCTGGCTAACAGTTACACCTCCTCCCACACTTAGCTCATTCTTACCTTCTTTATTTTCCAGGATGTTGGGGGCAAAGCCACCCTCATCGCCCACGTTGGTTGCATCCTTGCCATACTTCTCCTTGATTACATTCTTTAGATTGTGATAGACCTCTGCACCAATGCGCATTGCCTCCTTGAAACTGTCAGCACCCACAGGGAGGATCATGAACTCCTGCATAGCCAGCTTATTGCCAGCATGGGAGCCACCATTGATCACATTGAAAGCCTTGGAGTAACCAAAAACAAAAGTCAAGTTAGAATGTTTCAGGGTAAATTGATACCAGCATTTATGTTAAGACTCTTCATTCTCTAGGAAACTTGATCCAAGACCACAAAGACATCATGAAGCACCTGGTCAGATCAAGTCTTGAGCTAGCCCTACCAAGAGACTTACAGGAACTGGAAGAATGACTTCTGCATTTCCAGCAAGGTCAGCAATGTGACGGTACAAGGGGACACCCTTCTCAGCAGCACCAGCTTTGCATACAGCCAGAGATACACCCAAGATGGCATTGGCACCAAATTTGGCTGAAATAAGAAGAAATTTTTTACATAAATGTTAAGTCTTCATAAAGAGACTCAGCAATACCAGCACCACGGTCTTGATTATGGAAGCGCACAGCATATGCCATGCACTGCCCATTGTTTCTGATACGGCAAGATAGAATTCTATAAACCAAAATCCATCTTTTCACACCTCACTGCAACACAAAGCCTACTTACATTTGTTCTCTGATCCGTCCATTTCCAGCATCAGTTTGTCAATCTTTTCTTGCTCCACAACGTTGACATTCTGCAGAGAGAAGCAAGCAAAGCACTGCTTGACACCAAACATGGCTCTCCAAACTCTTACCTACCCACTGCATTTTTTATTTCCCTGGCAGGCACCAAGACTTGCTTAAGGGCAACTACCAACAGCTGAAGAGACTAGTTCTTGTCATTATCACACAGCAGCATCTTCTGTAAGGCTACTGTGTCCCTTGACTTCCTGACATTTACACCACTATCTGCCTGGCATAGCATAGGAGAAAGGCCCAGTTTATGCCCCCTGCCCTTTCAGTGCAAGCTCAAAGACAACCAGCTTGATCACAACATACACACATTCATAACTTAATACATAATGTTTGGAATTGTGACTAAGCATGTGCAATCACTTTATGCATTAACACTTAGTTTTACACCATCCTTTCTAGCTAGCCATTAGTGCCCACAAAGCACATGGGAATCTCGCTCAAGCAGACTTTACTAAGATCCCCTCAGATTCCCCTCCAAATTAGCCAGCTTGGATAAAACCCAGTCCCTCCCCATCACTCAGCCACCCTTTTAAGCACAAAGCAGCTTGTATTTTAACTGCACACCACTGAAGTTCCCAGGTGCTTAAGTATTTTTGCACACAACACTAGGCTACTAGAGATTGTTTTGATTAAGTGTCAGATATGCAGCCATTAAGTAAAGCAATTCCTGTAGGTAAGTTTGTTCACATGCACTCCAATACACAGGCTAACACCCCCCACCTTGTAATACAGTTCCTGTAACTGTCTCTAGAGAGACAACCCATTAGTTAGGACACACTGGACCAGCATTAGCTCATGTTAGCAGAAGACAGATTGCTCCTACCTTGCTAATCAGTGCAGGTGCAATTGTTTTATTGACGTGCTCAACAGCTTTTGAGACACCTGGAAGGAACAAGCAAATCAGACACAGGTCAACCACACTGACTACACAGGCATTAGTAGGTGATCTCAGTAACAATAAAAATCAAGAATACCACCTCATGCTAGTCAAACCCCAATCCAACCTGAGCTTACAGCCAAATCTGAACACTTATAGAGGTCACCTCAATTGAATGGAAGTTGCATGAAGTAAGCATCGTCTAGGAATGCCTGCTGCAATGTTAGTTTGCAAGACCATGCACTGGAGAAATTCATCCAAGTGACAAGGTTGCACTGAAAGCACATCCATTACCTGTGTACACAATGCTGTCCCCAGGAACTCGTTAACATATTTAACAGCTCTGGATACACCTGACAGAAGCGAAATGGACAAGAGAATCAAGGAAGAGATGAAGACTCAGCCAAAAACAAAGCCAGTCATGCAAGAAAAAGAAAAGGACACAAATAGGTAAACAGACCTACAAGTCAGCAAGTGCCTGATACTGAGCAGCAGACTAGAAACAAAAGGGTTCAAAGGGTAGAGGAAACTGTGCATCAGCCAGCAAGGCTGTATTTGGTCTTTCCATCCAGGTTTCCATACTATTGCAAACACCATTGTGGACCCAAGCCTCAAGTGGCTGAACGACAGCATTTAGAAAAGGTTTTAGGATAGGCTATTCCTATCCATTCATAGAATGGATGAGTAAGGGGAAAGAAAAAGGTTTCCCCAGAAGTTAAGCATGCAGCAGCTCAGGCATTTCACTATCTGCTATTATTCTGTAACATTGCTAACACATCACCTTAGCATATGTTTTATGCTTGATACAACGCTGAAGTACACTGTCTCTTGCACCTGGATGCAGGAACAGAAATTACCTGCTCCTGGCTTCAGACAGGGCATAAAGCATGAACACAGCACCATCCTTTTAATTTATGTGGACCTACCATTGTGCAAACCAGAAGTTCCAGTATGAACTTGCTTTTTGCCCCATAAGCAGAGACCATCATTAGCCAGCTACCGATATTAGCCTAAGGAATACAGTCATCCCTGCATGGTGGTTAAAGATTTCCAAAGACTTAAGCCTCAGAACTGGTGAATGCTAATTAAGTGCACCCTGAAACACATTAATTGTCTTTTAAATGGTCTAAGTCTGCAGATTTATGTTACAGAAGACCAAACAGCTATCTGCAAGTCATTCCATTTGGCAATTATTTTTTCATAACTCATGTTACTCCCTAGCTGACAAAAATGTTCAGCTGTGATAGTCTGTTGTAGAAACTCAGACTACCATCTAAGTGCCACGAAAAACTGCCTGTAGGATCAGATTTAACAGGTCTAAACACACACATATTTAGCACACATTTACTCTTCTCAAGGAAAAGTGCCCTAGGACAACAGCATAAGCTCTTCAGCTCTGGGACATTCAGTCATCTAAGAGTTTATTCTGTGTTAAAGTAGTAACAACCATGAATCTTCTCAGACAAGGCTCTCCGAGTTCAATTCAGCAGTTACCCACTCTAACCACTCTTCCTTAATATGCACAAAATATTTCAGCTTCCTATTACTGGACTGGCAGAAAAGTTTGAAGACAAGTAATTTCCTCTCCCAGCCAAAAGTTAAATTGATTGCATATACTTGGAAAGCATCACCAATGCTTTTACAGCAGCAAGCTGAAAAGGAGTCCTATCTGTCCAAGCTCTCAGAATTGTCATAAGAATTACTATTAGGATGTTTACTAGGTAATGACACCTTGTATGCAGCTATTTGTTTTCCCCCATACTTGTTCCCAAGCCAATCTGGTGACCACTGTGTTCAGTTTCCTTTCAGAACATACAACCAGTCCCCAACCAACTAAAATATTACACCACTAACATGAACTTCAGTACCCTGGCTACCTATCATGACAGACAAAAAGCTAAAAGTGGCTTTATTATGCAGTCTGAAACAAAAGTATCTTCCGTGATTACCAGTGTCAAGCTGCACACAAGCTGTTGTCAGCAGCTGGCCTAAACCTCAGGTTCAGAATTTAACATGCTGGGATCGAAGGAGCCTATAGTACCAGAGCAGATACATTTAACAGTTCTATGAAAATTTGGTGGATGAAGAGATCTTGTGACTAGCTGCAGTATCACCCAACCTTTAGGAGGAGGTGGTTCAGATGCTCTTACAACACGCTACTGAAGCACTCTGTACTCTGACATGCACCAACATGCAGGGCAACAAGAGTGGCCTAACAAAGTATGTTGGGGTATACTGTACTAGAGACATGATCACCTAGCTAACATGCCTGAGCTCCACATACCCACCTACAGAAGTACAGTGATCTCCACCACTACGTAGCTGCGCTGCTGGAGGCAGAGTCACTCTCCATATTCTCCCCTGGAAAATCCAGCAGTCTGTGCTTTACATCTGCCCCAGCCATACAGCCGATGTGTGGTATGCATTGCTATCATCTTACTGTTACTCTCCATTGCTTTTGCTTAAGTGCCATACCTTGTACAGAATGTGGACAGCAGTAAAGGAGCCCCTGTGTCCTCTGCTACAATTTGGCATAAACATACACAGCAGCACAGTCATTATAACGTGCCAAGCTGGGTACCAAAATTCAGGTTTACCTTTCCCCATGTAGCGTGTCTTGTCATTGTCACGAAGCTCCAGAGCTTCATAGATGCCAGTTGAAGCACCGCTGGGAACAGCAGCTCTAAACAGACCTGTTTACAACAGAAACAAGAACTCTCTTAGCACATTCAAACCCTCAAAAGCATTGTCCACTCATACACCATCCCAACCTACCACATACTTCCATCCCTGGAGATGGGAGAGGTGATCTCTAAGCCACATCTCTGCTCACTTATACACTGATCCCAAGAGAGCTGTCTGCTCCTTCACAGCATCACCAACTCATCAGTGTCTCCCTCATGCTGATCAACAGCAAGATGACTCACTCCTTCTCTTCCACTGTGCATTTCAAGTGGTTTAAGTTAGAAAATTCATCCATTGCCCTTCCAAAAAGGGTAGCTTTATTCACTGAATCTACTTTTGAGCTCAGTTTGGCAGGCAAGCTCTTAAAATGCTTCTAAGATGCAGTATAAAAGGGATGATTAGGAGGCCTATTTTGTTAATATGAGTTCTGAGCTCTTCCAACAACAGCACAGTCACCCAGACAGCCCATTCTTCCAACCAAGGATGCTGAACTTTGAGCAAGTCAGTACACTAGAGTCTGTTCTGCCTGTGCTTCAAGATGCCAGTCTCCAGTCCTTCCCTTATGCCACTACAGCAAAGAGCTTAGTAGGGGCAATCTCATTAAATGACTGCATTAATCTTTTGAGGCAGAAAGATCAGCTATTTAGTTAGTGTATTACAGCTATTGTGTTTGCTCATTCCACCAAACCACACTGGTATGTGTTTGCACAATGCCTTTGTCAGATCCTATCAGATATGAGATGAACAACTAACAAACCAAGGGAAAGTCCTGCAATAATTAAAAATATAAGATGTTATATGTGAAAACCCAATTAGACAAGTTTAGTCATGCCTGAGCACTTACAGAAAGAAGAAACCATTACCCAAGATTCAACTCTGCAGCAGAAAACTGTTTCATTACACAAAGTTACTGCTAGACAAATCAAGAATTAAACCTCAAGCGCAGTCACACAGAGTTTAGGGAACACTGAAAACTAAGACCATTAGCAGCTGCTTAAGGACAGGAACGAAGGCCTTATTAACATTGAGTTTGTAAGCGCTATCCCAGTTTACGCTCAGGGCAAGGGGAGGACAGCAGGTTTGGATTAACACTTGCACAATTTAGACTGTAAGCAGCAGCACACTTCAAAAAATGCTTCACTGTCCAGGCCAGTATCTTGAGCTCAGCAAATTCATCCCAGTAGAATGGGGTAGAGGTTTTTCCTCCAAGTCCCATAGCAAGCTCTGCAATATGTTATAGGTATGAAGGAAAGAGTAAGGACAATTGCACTGCTGGAACAGGACAGTTTGTATACTTCTGACTGTCTCTTCAGTTTTATCAGATACAAGAAAGGAATAAACATCTACAGCTAAGGACTCACCTTTGTTGGTAAAGAGGTCTACCTCGACAGTGGGATTCCCACGAGAGTCAAAGATTTCACGGGCATGGATCTTGAGAATCGACATCTTTAATACCTGAAAAGAAGAGTTTAGCATTAATCATAGAATGATTTGGAAGGGACCTTCAAAGATCATCTACTTCAACACCCCTGCCATGGGTAGGGACATCTTTCGCTAGATCAGGTTGCTCAAAGCACCATCCAACCCGAGTTTGAACACTTCCAATGATGGGGCATACACGACTTCTCTGGGCAACCTCATCCAGTGTCTCGTCATCCTCATCATAAAAAATTTCTTCCTTATATCCAAACTAAATCGACCCTCTCTCAGTTTAAAACTTCCAGTTTCAACTTGTTCATCAATATTCTTCAAACACAGCTCTGTGCAATCAATCTTTCTTTAAACACATAAAGGACAATCCCCACACCTCTCCTTCCTTGCCTGTCCCTCCTCAACAGCTTAGAGCCATTGATGCCAGCACTCCAGTCATGTGATTCATCCCACCAACCTCCAGCAATAGCAATTATATCATAGCTTTCCAGGTGCACAAGGGCTTCCACCTCCTTCTGTTTGCTACCCATGCTGCATGCATTGGTATAGAGACACTTCAGTTGGGCTACAGACCCTGCCAACTTTTTAGAACAAGCCTGAATTCCTTTGAGGCATTTCACAACTGTTTCCCTGTTGGTTCCTAATATATCAGTAGCATCTCACTCTTCTATGTTACTCAAAACTCCACCTCTTTCCCCCTAACTAAGTCTAGTTTAAAGGTCTCCTCATAAGTCTGGCCAGCTTGTTGGTGAAAATGCTCTTGCCCCACTTCATCAGGTGAATCCCATCAGCTACCAAAAGACCCAGCTTCTCAAAGGTTGATCCATGATCATAAAAGCCAAAATCCTGAGGATGGCACCAGCTAGGCAGCCAGGCAATCACCTGTTGAATTCATCTCCTCCATCCTCCACCCCTTCCTCTGACTGGGAAGATAGAGGAGAACACAGGAAGATAGAGAACACCACCTGTGCTCCTCATCCTCTTAACATTGCTCCAAAGGACATAGTCTCCTTTAATGTTTTGAAGTTACCTCATTGCAGTATCATTAGACCCTACACAGAATATCAGGAGCAGATAATTCATAGGGTTCACCAGGCTTGGCAGCCTCTCAGTGACATCACGAATGCAAGCTTCTGGTAGGGCAGCAAACTTCTCTAGAGAAATTGTCTCAATGGAAAATGGGCACTTCAGTGCCCCTCTGTGAGGAATCTCTAATTACTAATACATTACATGCTTTTCTGGTGGCACCAGTTCTAATGCAGGCGGGTGGCTGGATCAACTTTGCATGGTTTGCTTTTCCTGGATCCCATCTGTTACTCACATGCTCTTCATTCTTCGATCCCAGAGCATCATGCCTGTTATACAGGAGTATTTCAGAGGACTAGGGAAGATTCTTCCACCCCAGGCGGTGACAAGGGTCCAGCCTCCATCTCATGAACTACTGCTACTTGCATCAGTTAGCTCAAGGTTGAAGTCAGGCTCACCTTCCCCTTGCACAGCATTAAAGCAGGGCTGTTGCTTAGCCTGGGGCAGTGCACAATACCATCTATCTTCCTCCTGCTCACATCTATTGCAGTGCCTGTTGAGCTTCTTCTGTAGCTTAGCTACTTGTTTGAGGAGTTTTTCTCATGATGGCACTTGCAGCTATGACATCCACTGCTGCCTTCATGTGCCAGGGGGATTTCCAGTTACTGAAGCTCTATGCAACCCAAGGTCTGGACAGCTATTCCAGTCCTCGAGAGGACTGTTTGGGTAGAAACATCAGCATAGTTAAGTTGTAGTGCTTCTGTTCGGGTTTCAGCCACAACCTTGCAGTTGCAGCAGGTGGACACCATTTTCTTTCAGCAGGTCACAGTCTCCTTATAGTTCAGGGAGGGGGGGTAGGGGGTGGAGAGTCCACTAATAAAGTGGTAATTCTTTTGCAAAGGTGCCATCCTTCTAATTACCTGGAGACCTCAAGCTTCTGGGTAGGCTTGCACAGCCACCAGTTGAGCTGGGGTGACCATGAGGTTGCAGCCTAAGCCTGCAGGTGAACAGAGCAAGCAGCAGCACAAAAACTGGCACACCCTTCCCACAAGAGCTGCCATGCAAACTGCTGACGCTGCTCCCAACAGACACCTCTCCCTGTTTCCACGCTGGTTATCGGTGCTCCCTAGAGGCTTCCAGCAGCTTGAACTGGCCACTGGCACAGCTGGCATCACCCAACTCTCACTCAACCCTCTTGAGACCTGCTGCCTGGTCCCTCTCCCACACAGCCCAAGGGTGCCAAGGACACAGAAATCCCCTCAGACACCCTCCCCAGGGACCTCACAAGCCTTGCACTCCCTCTCAGCATGCAGCAGCTGCTCCTGCTACCATCAGCTTGACATTCATATCCTGTAGTAACACCTGCAGTCATACGAACAGTTCAAAAACATCACATCACACTACTTCAACTGGGAAAACTTTTTATACTTGGTGAGAGTTAAGAGTCTTACGTTGAGGACAGAATTCTTAACCTAGGTGGGAAGAACAGTCTAAAACCAGAAGCCTTGTTTCCAGAGAGATCTGAGGGAATGTCACCTCACCACATAAGAGCAGCCAAGTAATCCTAATACAGGAAATCTCTGCTACTAGTTAGAATTCTTTCTGATAAAAGACTAAAGTGCAACAGTTCTTGGTATGCACAGCAGCTGTTCAGAGCTGAATGTAACCTATCTTGAAATAGAAACAGACAGTCACAGCTCTAATTAAGAGCTCGCATTAATAGTTACACCGTCTTGAGTACTTACAGAAATAGTTTTTCCTCCTAAAAGAAAAAAAATCACCACAATCTTTTGAACACTTCCTTTTCCCCCTTTCTCACATATCTACACACTTTTCCTTAATAAAACTGCAGTAAGCTCAGCTACATTTTAAAAATTAAGTCATACAAATGCCTGTAAGCCATCGACTGGCACCAAACCCAGCTCATCTGCAGAGAAGCTCAGCCTCAGAAGCAGAACTGTCTGGAAGCCAGCTTTTTGGCAAGCCAGTGTGGGTGGTAACCCTGTTTACAGAAATGGGTATGAATCTCTCTGCAGTTACTGCAAAGTTAAGAAAACAGGACCATAGAAATACTGCTGCTTGTACAGAGCAGGGATGTAACTACATACACTATTCTTCCTCCACCACAAATTTTCCCTCCCCGTGTTAAAAACACAGGTAGCCATTTGGTTTGTCCCCTTGGCTTTAGAGTGTCTCTCCCAGTTGTCCTGCCTCTAAGCAGCATATTGTATAGGCAGCTCAAAGACTTTAGCTATTGCCTGCTTTACAGTAAGACCCACACACTGACATATGACTAACCTAAGCAGCAAGACAACTTGGTTCAAGCTGGCCTTCATGCTGCCACTACTTAACTTTAATCAGTGGATATGCAAGCTAGAAAAAAATCCCTGCAACTCTCCAGTTATCAGTCTCTACCATACTAACACTTATCTCTCGGCACTTGCACTGAGCAATGGCTAATAGGAAGAATCTCCATTTATCTGAAAAGGACTTTCAGAGGTTATTACACTGGCACCTGCTATGCCTTACTTCCATTTTCAGAACCATAGCTCTGCGACAAAACATTAGGTGCCTTACTCTTCGAAAGCATAGCCAGCTCACAGGAAGTCTTAGTACAATGCAAGAACTGTTTGTTCACCCTCACAAAGAAGGTGGCACTTTAGGAATACACACTGCAAGAGCTTCCGTTGGGAATATCTGCCAGGTTTGACAGGATACTCAAGTGTCCTTGACAAATGACCTTTCCAGCAGTCCCTCCCTTTTCTTTAGAAGGAGGCATTTCACAGCACTGCGCCATTCCAGAGATTCCTCACACCATTGGTTTGGGGTTTTTTTGGCTCATTTTACAAACCCACCCACTTCTGTGTTCAAGAAACAGTTTTCCCACTGAGCTATTCCTGGGTAAAAATCTGACGCTGTTTAGCTCATCAGAAGCTGAGCATTATGTATTCTGCCTCAACCAATTCAGTCAACTCATCTAGAAAGTGAGTCAGCCCACACACAGGTCTAGTTGTAGAAATGCTAACTGAACTCAAAAGAGCTCATCAGTGGCACTGCCTGCTCCAGACCTTTGTACTTAGTGATGGAGCTAGCCAAACACACACAAATGCATGCATTGCCTTAAACCTTTTATTTGGCAGTATGATCTGCTGTCAAGGTCAGTGTCTCCCTTTAGGAGAAGGGCCACACACACCAGCTTTGCTGGCCTTCCCAGCAGCACACGTTGTTACCTACATCAAGGCTAAGTTACAGCCCAGTGCGCCACTGCCAGTTCTGGGTACTAGCTTTGCTATCAACTGAAATCCAAGAATTCACCACTTAACTCCCTGTTTAATCCCATCCTCTGCACAGCGCATGCAGTACTCTAACACCAATGCAGGCTACTCCAACTTAAAATCATTTCCAGAGGTTTTGTTTACAGCCAACTTTACCACCAAAAACTGTATTTGTGAGTTATTCTGTAGCCACATTTCTCTAAGACAGGGTTAAGACTGAGCACTGCAAGCATCTGAATGGACATTAAAAAACAAGAGTAAAGTTTGGCCATAGAAAGAACTATCCTAGTCAGTGTCTCGTTACAGAACTGCCATACAGTTATCAGTGTAAGTCTTACATGACACTTCAAAGTCCCATAAGGCTACAAGTCACACACTATCACCACTCTGAAAAAAAGTTTACTGCTCCTTAGAGTATTGACCTCACTGTATTAGATCCTAACATACCAATCCTACTGCTGAAGCACTCCTGAAAACTGGATAAACGTCGACCAAAAAGGGCACCTTCCAATCTTACTGCCTTGTGTTCCACATGGTATTAATTCACCTCTATGCTCTGCAACACAATGCAACGTGTTTTAAATAATGCCTGGCAGGGAGTAAGTCACAGACATGTTGAACTACTTTCTCTCTTGTTGTTTAATAAGATGGAGGCCTGAAACTGCATTGCCTCAATCTGTGGGTTTGGATGACAAACTTCACTACTTCCTGCCAGGCTCAGAAAGTCATAGCCCTGCCCTGTGACTCAGCAGTCAAGTAACGGAACAGGAGAAAGACCAAGATCCTCTCCTGCAACCCTGCACGAGGCAAGCTGGTTAAGAGGCAATATTTCTTCCACACCTTAACATCCAGAGACACACACCAAGTCGTCAGGTGCTACTCCCCACGACTGCTGCCTCGATAACTAGCACTTAATTAACCCCACTGGGAGACCTAAGGCACACAGATCTGCGTGCTGACATCAAACATCAAATATTTGAGATGCGTAGCTGAAGGACATCCACTGCCACTAGAGAGGGGAAGGTCCAAATCATGACACGCAATCTGAGAGCGACTGTTAATGATTAAGAGAGAGAGGTTAAACCCTGCCTTTGAAAGAAGCCTTGACCCATCCCATTCCCCGGAAGGTTTTACACCCACCCATCCACCCACCACCCCCACCTCCACCCCCCCCCCCCCGCTGCGCACGCTGACGGTGCTATGGCCGGCGCAGGCCTCCCGCCGCCCCTGCGATGCGGCTGGCGCGCTGCGTGGCAGAAAGCACGCCCACAGCGGCCAGCGCCCCCCCCCCCCGGAGACCGCCCAGGCCCGGCCTGGCCCCCGGGCAGAACCGGCGCGGCCCCATCTCACGGGGCCGGCGGGGCCTTCGGAACTGCTGCCCGGAGAAGGAAATGAGGGGAAACCGCGGCCCCACCGGGACCTCTCGCCCCGCGTACAACTGCGGGGGGGAGTGTGACTGGGCCGCTGAGGCCACTGGCGGCCGGCAGGCCCTGCCGCCGCCACACTCACCTTCGGCCCAGCAGCCCCGCTCCGCACCTCAGCCCCGCTCGCCGCCTCACCTCCGACTGGGACCGAGCGGCTCCGCGGACGGCAGGCTATAGCCCACCCCATGCAGATGAGCCGCCCTCCTCCCGCCCTCCATTGGTCGGCTCAGCTCCTCTCCGGTTTCCCATTGGCCCGCCGGGCCTTTCACCGCTCTTCCATTGGCTACCCGCTCCTCGCGCCAGAGGCGGGCTCGCGTGCGTGCGCTACGTGCCGCGGCGGCCCTGTCGGCTCTGCCGTTCGCCTCGTGGAAAATCCCGGCGGGGGGGGAGGCGGAGCCGCGCGCCCCTCCTCCCCGGCGCGTGCTGCGGGGCGAGCGGGCGGTCCTGAGGAAAGGCGGGAGGGCGCTGAGGAGATTTCTCCTCCTGTGGCAAACCCCGGAGGCAGCGACAGCCGGGGGGGCTTCTCTGCTGGCCTGTGGGGACAAAGAAAACGGGTCTTTGGTGCGCGGGAGAGATTCTTGGGGTACATGGAGTGTACACGTCCCTCTGTGAACATAGACCCGGGCCGGTGGGGAGAGAGAGGAGGAACGGCCTGTGGTCGTTGTCACTAAAACTGGAAGCTGAGCCTTGATTTTGCCAAGGCCCCACAAGCGCGTGGTTCAGCTCAGTGCTGCCGCGTCGCTGAAATCCCATCCCTGCTTGCTCGGAAGGAAGGTACAGATGCGCTTGCACACACGGGGTGGGCGTAGAAACGGCGACTGAAATCGGCAGGAAGGCGGCACGCTGCCAAGAGGAAGGCTGGGAGGAGAGGCGGGGGGTTATTAGTTCTAAGGAAAGGTTAATTACAAATACAATAAATTTTTACTTTGATTTTGGAGTGAATATCCATTACACTTCCTGGGGTGGAGAAGGAGCACTTATGCAATTGATTATGACACCTCAGATACTAGTGTGCCAACAGGAACAAAAACCTTTTCAAGTGTTTTGCCTGGATCTGCACAAGGGCATCTGATGCCCCAAGACACATGCTTGAAGACTGTATTATGACCAAAAGATAATGGAGCAGAACAGAGCTCACCACTAGGCCACAGATTTAAAGCCACTGCCAAAATGGAGTGACTCATGCTCCTGAAAAGCTCCGATCCCGCCATGGATGTTGAAAAAAACATCACATTATTCATTGATAATTATTTAGTCTGCTGCATTATGGTGAAGTATGAACCATGCACCACTGAATGAACTGGGTGCTTTGTGATTGGCAAAGCCTCCATCTCTGGAAAGTAATACTCAACTTTCTACGGACTCAGCGGTAACCACGTGTCGTGGAGTTTAATAAGAACATGACCACCCACATGAGTTGTTCCCAGCTGCGGCATTGCAGAGGGATCCTGTTCCTTCGTGGACCTATCTATCCAACTCCCCCCTGGTAGCTGTTCCCTGCAACCGGCTTGGCAAGGCCCCACTCCATCTCCCCCTTTGTGCTGGAGCATTGGACCCTGGGGGGGTGTGGTGCTGGTGGGGGGGCATGCCTCCTTCCCCCTCAGCCCTTGTTGCCACCAGTCCTCCAGGCTCTCCCTGGTGGTATGGCTGCCAGGGAATATTCTGCTTTGGTTACGTTAGATAAGTTGGAGTTGTACCACAAGGTCTTTGTGGGTTTATTATGGAGAATAGCTGTGTCCATGCTTCCCATAAGCCTGTTTTTCTTCCAGGATTTTTTAACTGGGGGATAGTCACACATTGCACTGCGGAAGGGAGTCTGCAATGAGGGGAATCCCATTGCAAGGTCAAAACATTTGAAGAGGGCCATAGGCTGACCTGGGAAATGCACGGTCTTGTCCCTTCTCACATTCCCATGCCCTCAGCCTTTACTCCTGGACACAATTGCTCCCATTCACGGCAGAGTACCATCCCCAGCCGTGAGTGTGTGAAGCCCTGAGCAGGGACTGATGCTTTGTCTTGCTGCGACAATGCAGAGCCCAGATCTATGTGTGTAATCCCATGGGGACTCCCAATTCCCCTGGGTTTGCTTCCTCCCATTTCACCTGACACTACACAGCCTGTGTTCAGACTGATGGAGGCCTGGCTCTGCAGTATTTGAGGTACATAAAATCAAACCTGTGGGGTCTAGGGGCTCCAGTGGTTTGACAGTGCCCAGTTCCTCCTGACTGCACCATTCAAAACCATTTTGTTGCTTGCAAAGTTAGTTATGTTTGTGCTTGCTCCAAACTGCCTCGCCCTTCTAGCCTGAGTATGACTGATCATTTCTTCTGGGCACATTTTTCTTTCCTTCCTGAGAACATGCCCCCGAGACAAGCTTTAAGTCTAATAAAAAGCAAAGGAAATCTGTTGAACTGACCGCCTTCCCTAGGCACGCCATGCTGACACAGTACCCCACGAGGCCCCCCCCGCATGACTCCTAGGCTCTTAGCAAGGAGACGCCATTTGAAACCCAAGTGCAATGTGGCCCACATGCTCACAACGGCACTGCATGCTGGTTTTTTGTGCTTTTTCTGCCTCGCTGGGGGTGCAGATTCATGTGGGCTGCACAGCCATCAATCAGGTTGAAATGCTGCTGGGTTGCACACAGATGAAATAAAGCAATATTGGCCAGGAAAAGCCCTTGGAATTAAACTGTCACTTTGTAGGTAGATGATTCTTTGCAGTGCCAACCTCCCCAAAACTGCACGTTATACCTCTTATAGCTGTGTCCTTGGCAGTAGTTCCTGACTTATCCTGGAGACTTACCCTTCCTGGTGCAAAGGGGAGCATTCCCTGCAAAAACATGCTCCTGAGCGATCAGACGCTGGAAATCATAAAACTGGATTTTTTATGCTGGGTAACTGCTCGATTGGAGATGCTCCACCACCACTGCACTTTGTAAAAGTCCCTTGATTGCTATGCATGGAAAATCACATAGAGGTACTAAGTCTTACAATGAACTAGGGAAGATGGAGCACAAGAAAGCCTAAGGCCAGGGGAACTTCAACATTGTAGTAGTTGAGCAAAAGACTGATGGTGAAGTATGGTAGGGTGCTCTTTGGGAATAGAAGACGTATTATGAAAGGCCATAATTAGCTTGGTGGCAGGTAGAAGTGGCGTGTAAAGCAAATCCTCTGGCCTGGGAAGCTGAGCACTGAGCCTGTTGCAGCTCCATATTCCTGTTCAACAGAACCAAAGCTGTGAGAGAGAACTGGCTGTAGAAGACCAGCCTAGTCTTTCACTTGTCCCTTGCCTAGGCTCTTCTTTCCTTGTGACCACAAAACCAGCACAAAGCAAGCAAATGTCCTTTGCAGGAGCGTGAGCAACAAGCTGCGTGCTGAGAACCTGCATCCCCTCCTACTCGCACGGTCCCATCCCCGGCAGGCAGGACTCACTCGTGGTTCTGGCCGCAGACGCCGTGCCAAGAGCCGTGTCCGCTCCACTGAATCGTGTGTCTGCGAGAGAGGGCGCAGCTGAAGGCACTGGCCCTACAGTAGCTAGAGGCAGCATTGATCAGGCATCCATGATCAGAAGTCTGGCACTGTTCAGGTGTTGGTATAATTTTTCCTAGATCAGCAGTTTTAAAATTGCACTGTACCATACATATTAAAATAAAATTCAGAGCTGATGTTAAAAATGCCACTACTCAGTCATGTATCCTGCCTGATTTTTCTTTTTCTCTTTCTTTAAAGAAAAGGTTGAGCATCCTTAAGGCTATGAGATAGCTAGCTGACTTGAGTTTCTGTGGGAACCCAGACTTGTTACCAGTTAATCAAATACTCAATGCACTCTTTTAAAATAATATATTTCTTTCATGGTTTGTGAGGAAGATATATGGCTAATAGGGTGGACACTGGGAACAGAGAGTTTCAGGAAAATGTGAAGCCAGTGTAGCTAGTAATCCAGTTTGACAGCCCACACAAGTACACTAACACATCGGTGTAACATGCTGATGGCGCAGATGGAGAAAAAACACCAACACAGTTCTAGCTTAGAGGCATCCACCACCCAGAAATGTAAAACACTTCTCACGATCAAAATCCCCTTCCATTGCAAGGCCTAGTCATTTCTTATGTTTTACAGGCCATAGTAGAATAATAAGTGTAATATATATATTAGGTTTTTTGATTGCTTGCAACATGCTCATGAGCACAGAAGCTGACTAGGCCAGCCTTTTCCTTCCCTGTTTAAAGTGGTTGGGCAGGAGAGTTCAGAGCTTTGCAGAGTGGGAAATCACTGCTTCAAACGGCTAAGGATGCCAAGGCAGGGAGCAGAACCACCACAGATCAGGACTTGTTTGCCAGTGGATTAATATGCTTAGTAACCATTATGCAGTGTAGGGTGCATTCCAGGGCGTGAGCTTTTGTAGCACCTTGAAAGCACTTCCTGAATACTCAGGGACTTCTCTTTCTCCCCAGTGCCTCACAAAACACCTGAAGAACATGTGTCTGGGACGCTGTGTATGCACCACCCTCACCTACTCTATCCGACGGTTCTGCAAGTGCCAGCCTGTTTATGTTTTGGTAAGTTTCTTTTAAAAAAGCAGTCCTCCATCTAAGTGGCCTTATGAATGAGGCTTTCTGACTGCGCTACTACGTCACTGCAGTTGAGGCAAGATCTCCGGAGGAAAGCGATCGGATGCAGAAGTCAGCACTCTGTCACTCAGATTTCTTCTCTTCATTGACTCTGCAGATCGTGGTATTTTTAAGGAACGTTCATTGGAAAGGTAACGGCAGTCTGACTAACGCTGGTTTTGGGTGTCTATTAAAATTATTGAATGACTATTTAAGATGCCTTCTTCCAGGCATTCAAAATCTCCTCTGACTTCACATCCTTCTCTCTTTCTTCTCATCCCCCTTTTCTGTCATGCTTTTGTCTTACAGCTTAACTCTGCGATTAACCACCACAGGTTTTAGGCACATGAACGATGAAATGACTTGAGATGACAGACCTGATGTCTCTCTTAACGCTTGTAACTTACACTGCTTCTCTTAATTCTTCTGTCTTCTCCCAGGATTTTAGAGATGGACTGGTTAGTGTCCTGAAAATTATTTAAAAGCTACCAGTTCCTGCGTTTAACAGCCAGTCTGAAAGTAACTTCAGTACAATGACTGGGGTAAGGGAAGGACCTAGACTCAATTAGATCTTTTAAGGTCTCCTTATAGAAAACTCTCAACTACAGCACAAAAATTAAACTAAGAGTTGTCACTGAGGATCTGCTATGAGAATGACAAACCCTGCATGGCTGCAGGGACCTCAGCCTGCTCTCTCACCTCACAGTCTGATTTCTGATTTTCTCCAACTCCAGCTGGCTTCAGATGGTTTGGGATTTGAATTTTCTATGGAAATTACTGCCCCCAGTTTGCAAGGCAGCAGGGACAGGGCAAGGAGCTTACAGACCTTGGCCAGAGAATTTTGTCTGACTTTCTACGAAATAGGCGTTCAGAATTTATTCGGTACTAAAGGGAGTTTAACAGATGCTGAAGATGTAGGTAACATTAGACTAACTGGCCATTTTTGAGAAGTGATTCTATGGACACAGGTTTGCATGTAGCTATGAATATGCAGCATGGGTCAATCATCAGCCTACATGAGTATACAGGAGCTGTGTTACACACTCGTGTATTAGGCAGAATACTTTGAACATGTTTTATTTAAAATGAAACAGTACTGCACAACAACCATGGCAACAACAAAAAAGCAGGTAAGGTAACTGGAATAGGGAAAATATATACTACTTGTTAACTACTGTAAATGCTAACCTACGTATAAAACTACTACATCCATTTTCATGGGATGGTGACGGGTTATTTGGAAGTGAACCAACACACAAATCAGGGTGCTAATACCAAAGAATACATTTCCCAGCAGCTCATAATCTGATATGATGATTTGAGATGAGGCTGAAAGCTTTTAAACCAGCTGGATATTAATTGCCAGGAATTGTGCATCCAAAGGCCATAGCTGCTCATTCAAACCATGACAAAACCATTAAGTAATCCCCTTTACAGAGGTCAGTGTGCAAGTCTTGCACTACCTCTTACAGGGTGTTCAAGACTCCTTGCTGAGCAGGTCTTTCCCTCTCACTTCAAAATATATTCTGCTATAAAGGGGAAAGCAAGCTAGGAATCAATTAGCCATTAAGAAATTATATTTAGTATTTAGGGTTTTTTTAGAAAGGAAACCTGAAAAAAACCAGTATGAGTAAACCAATAACAACTCATTTGTTTTCTTAATGAATGCGTAATGCTTATGTAAAGCATAAGAGTTATCAAGCAGGATTCTCTTGCCACAGAACAGGTACAGCACAGACAGTAGGATTTAAATTTCCTTCATGTTGTCTTCCTGCCTTAAAAATCGACCTCATTCTCATGGGAATCACTTTTAGCTCCTATCATCTTCCCCTCTCTTGCACATGCAGAGTACAGTGACGATGAGCTACTGGGCGAGGAGGGGCTGTGGGCGCTTCTGCTCTTGCCGAATGGCCCTGCATGGACCTTGCCTGCAGCAAAAAAACACCGCAGGTCTGAGCAAGCCAACACTGGGGGACAGAGGACTTGAGGAAAGCAGGGACTGATTTCCTGGTCTCTGAAACTGAATGCATCTGTCCATAGTTTGGATCTCTGAGTCATGCAAGTCCGCTTTTATAATCAAAATGAAACAGGCATGTCTGGATTGATCTCAAAGATACCCATATAAAACGCAGCATCTGTATCAAGGCTGTTTCTCTGCATGGGCTAGAAAGGAAGCTTAAGGTGGCAAAGTCATACCTAGACACACAATTTCTACGTGTCTTCCTGGATCTTACACTCTATGGAGTAATTGCTCCTGTAACACTCACTGAAGACTAACTCTCACGGGCTGTAAGCAGTTCAGCAAACACACTCTGGCCCACACACTTAGCTCTCTCGGCACATACCTCAAGCACAGTCAAGGAGTTGAGCAAAATCTGAAATGCAGCAGATGCACTAAATGCTGTGATTAAACCTCTGTCGAAGACTTTATACTCACTATCCTTCCCCATTAACGTGGGCCTGTGAAAACCCTTCTCTTGGTCTATTTTTTTCTTTCTTTCTTTGTGGAATAAATGTTTGCTAGCATCAACGTGGGATGCCCTGCTCCATGGGTGAGACGCAGCTCCTCTTTTCCACTGATTTGTTTTCTTTACCTTCCAATTTACCTGACATAAGCGGAATCCCAGTTAACTACTGGGATCTCATTACAGTCACATTTCTTTGATTCCACCACTGTATTTCTTAATGCAAATCCATGTTTGTGCTCCTTTCCCTACCTTTTACATCTATCAAGAAAGTCCTCTGACATCTTCAGAAAATCACTGCACAAGCCTTTTCCTCTGGCCAGGCCTCTGACAAAGCATCTTTTCCAAACCAGCTCTGCTCCTGCTTTGTCTTCTCATATAGCTTTCCCCAATCCCTAACCACAGGCTCTCTTGCTCTAGGGAAAAAGAGCACAACCCTTCCCTCAGGTGTGGCCTCTTCTTCAGGATGCTGAATGAGCTCCACCTTTCTGATCCCTTATTTGTCAGCAGCTACTCTCTGCAGTGGTGGGTGAAGGTCCTGTACTGTGACCCTAGGGCAGGGTCTTCATCACTCTAGAGAGCTGCTTGCCATGCTTGTGGAAAGCTTGGAGAGTGGTTTCCCCTCCTCACGTGTACTTTTAGTGTCACTACATTGATCTGCCCCACTGAGCTGTGTAGGGGTTAATGAATTACTGTTTGTACAGCTCTTTGAAGATGAAAAGTGCAATGGAAGGGCTCTGTTATTGTTACCATGTATGAAGAGTTCTGTACCAAACCCAACTGTATTGTGTTTGGCCACTGGATGTCACAGCTGCTCAACACACAATGCAGCTGAAATAAGAAAGGAAAAGTGCTTACCCAGCAGTGGGCAACAGCCATGTTTCCAGAGCCATTTTTTGTTTTGTGAAGAGTGTTTGTTTGTTAAGGGGCTTGGGGACTTCTTTTGTGTATATGTGCTGCTAATATTGATTTTCAGAGAGACTGAGCAGCAACTGTGCTTCCTTTGCGTGCTATTACGCTGGGAGATCAGGAGCAAAATGAGTATTTTTATGGAAGGAGGTGCAGATATGTATAAAATACTAATAACGCAGTGTCTGAGAAGGTGGACGGGTATTTGCACATGCTGACAAGCTGTCCTGTCACTGAATTACTCCTCCTTTATCCCACCACCATCCAGTCCACAGCGTAGAGCCCTGGTATGATGGAAAAATTTCTCCCAGGCCAGCTCTCGACAGCACTCCTTCAATCCTCACACTCAGGCTACATTCCTGTGTACCTCACACTAAATGCAGAGGGAAGATTGACCTCCCCTTTCCTAATCCTCCCTTCACACTTTGTTTTTTTCAAAGTCTCAAGTAGAGATCCAGAACATGAAGTCACTTTCAGCAAAGTCTGTAGAGCAGACCAACATAGACGTTACAAGAACTGTAATTACGTTTCCTGGAAATGAAAATGAAAAGGGATTATTTGGCCATGTTCTCTTCCTTTTATAGCATCACATTGTCCTTTTCGCCACCTTGGGGAAATGGCGAGTGAAAGGCTGCTCATGCTTGTGGTGCAGTGAGGTGATAACCACACCAGAAGTGATAGGAACATTAAAGAGTGAAAAGTATTTTAAGATCATCCAAGGGCTACAGCTATAACTAAGAGTAATTGGCTGAAACGAAGCAAAAGAAAATTTAGGTTGACAATGAACGGCAAGCAGCTAATGCTGAGATCTGTTAGACCGTGAAATGGAATTTGCAGAGGAAACCTCTCTGCTTTAGAATGGACAAATCCTGCTTTTAGGAACACTGGTGTAAACCTCTGGTGTCTATCTCTGACTGCCTCAAAGCCCATTTCTATCACAAAGCTTCAGTAGAATCAACAAATGTATGTGAATTTATGTTGGTGGAAGGTGAATTTAGCCAAGCACATCAAAATATTATATAAGAGGAAGGAGGCCTAAAGGGATTCTGTGAACTGGAGAAATGAATTCTAGTGCTTTTCTACCTCTGACTTCTGTGATCTCTGTATGTAGTTGAAAGCCAGGGGGCAAAAAGGGGAAAAAAAAAAAAAAAAAAAAGCATGGGCAAAATTTCAAAGAAGCGAGGGCCAGTTTTGCAAGGAAGATGTAAAAACATTACAGGAATTGTTGAATAAAAGGATCTCATGTTTCAGTCCGCACAGCTATTGCCAGCTTTCCTCATGGGCTTGGGCCTACCAGCACTATCTGCTTTTTGTCTTTCATAAAACTTGTGTAGGCTCTGAATACTTTTATTCATCGAGCATGACTTCAGCAGCAAAAGCTCTGTTTGAAGAGGTTTTAGACTCACTTACAAAAATAGGCTGATTGAAGGCAATCTGTCCATCTCGTATCAAACAGCCTGCTCCTGGTCAAATGTTTGCTGGACTTGGGAGTGATGGAGCTATTACTGCAACCCCTGATGAAATTCCCACTGATTCAGAGGGAAAGGAGTTAACCCTTTCAAGTTCTGGGTCAAAGGAGCACTGAGGTATTGAGCCAGCTACTTCAATGCTATGTCAAGGTTTTAATGTGGCTACCAATACTCAGAATGGATCTGAAAGTCAGACTTGAGCTGAGCTTTAGGCCAGCGAGGACAGAAGGAATAGCCTGGGAGAAGCAGGATTTAAAAGATGGCAGAGAGTCAGGGAAAACTGTAGAGATAAAAGTGAAGTGCATGGAAGCCAATGATGTGGGATAAAAGGCTTATTTCCTACTGTAGTCGAGGCGGGAGGGGGGAGGCTGAAGTCTACGTAACTGCATCTGTGTGAAAGTAGCCTGCCTTTGTGAAGAAATCATGCCAAGAATATTCATGGCTGAGATACCCAACATTAGATTTTCCCACTGGCTAAATCTGGGTGCAGAGATGAGTCCTGTTAGACCTACGATCTTCTTCACTTGTAAAACACCAGTTTACTTCAAGCACGGTCCTGCTGTGATACCTGGAGTTCCTAGGCACTACGTCTGTACTTCTCTCTAGCAATTATACTGAGGTAGCAAAACAGATGACTAACAAAGACAAACCTCAAGACAGCCAGGTTTAATACTATATACACTAAAAATGCTATAGCTCCAAGAACCAATAAGCAATGGTTGATGTGTGCAATACTTTATACAGGAGGAGGACTCCTTCCGTACTATTCAGCTTGTAGTTAGAAGCTTAATATTCAAATACATTTAAAGAGTTTCATTAAAATTATTGTTCAGTCGTAACTCCAAAACAAATTCATACTTAGTGCCCTTAGTAAGTCCTCTCCCCAGATTTCCGTGTCTTCCAGAGTAGCCACTAATTTGGGGGAAGCTAACAGACATGTGTTTTTTGGATGTGCTGAGCACCCACAGCGCTTGCGGATGTCAAGTGAAATGTCACAATTTTAGCATGTTGCAAAAGCTCCATTAAAAATTAATTCACTGTCATCTCCAGTTTCCTGGCACCAGTACATTCTGAAATGGGCTTTCTTTCAAATCCTTTGTGCAGACTGGGCTAGCTGATCGATAAAGCACAGGCAAGAGAAACAGCTTGTCCCTGAATGACATCAATTTAAACACTCTTGGCGTGCACACACAGGCAGGGTGGCAGGAGGGATGCTTTGGTGCAGAGATGACCTCCTGTTCTGGACTCTTGTTCACACCCTCATGTGCTGCTGTGTGGAATCCTGGAGTATAAACAGGTATAAACCCCCCAGATTTCTCCCTCAGCTAATTTCAAAGCTTATTTACCCAACTGGATACACAAGGATTATGAACTGCATTACAGGGCATGTTTGATTAGTTTAGTCCTTACACAGTTCAGTGCAACTGTCAGAATAAATGACTTCTTCAGGGGAGAGAGGGGAAAATACACATTTGGTTAATCAACTCAATATTACAGCAGTTTCCAAAGATTAAATATGCACCACACAAAACAGCAAACCAGGAGGGGCCTTTTAATGTTAACAATTCACTTGCAAAGAATAAGATTTTGAATAAAAACCTGCTTCTGTTCTTCAGCACAGTCTAATCCTAGAAACCTGAGTTCACGTGAAATCTGTAACCCACCTCTGGCTCTCATGGTTGAATTGCTGTTATTATGTACCTTATTGCTGAAAATAATAATTGCAAATATTATTGCAAGTGGCAGGGGCATTGCAAACAGAAGTGCTGAGATTTCACTGATGTGAGCTTTCTTGCCAAATGTTTCATATTGCTGCCTGTCACCCCAAATCAACTGCAAAGTTGATTTGCATTTGGTGTAGGCTGTAGCTCTTCTCAGCACCAGGTAAAAATTCCATTCCTGCGGAGACAGAGACTTCTGCTCCCCTTTTATTATTAAATTGTGGGTTTATGGGTTGGGAAGCAGTGCTGGGCAGAAAGGGCTGTTGGTAGTGTGTCATTCTTGGGGGTGGGGAGAAGGCTTTTCAAAGGGAATGACATTTGCCTAGAAACAGGATACAAAAAGGCAGGCACAAGATCCATGGTCTGTTCCCTGGTTTGCCGAATGACTTTTTTTACTGGACCTTGGGCAATTATTTGGTTGGGACACATTTTTAAGGAAATCAAGTGGCTGAATACGTACAGAGCCAGTACTGAAGTCCACAAGAGCATTTAGACATTGACACCTGCTAGTTTTTATTTGAATTCCCATATGTTTTTTAAGAAGTCATCAGGGTTTCAGTATCTTCTTTCATGCCTGTATCTTTCAACAGTCTAAAGAGTTTTTCAGAGCGCTGAATTTTCCAATGATTGCAACTCTCTCACATTCAAAACTAGATTTTCAGTGACTAGGGAAGGTGTTGAAAGCAACATGCTTTGAAATACTGGGCTTGTGGGTGTGGAACACTTTTAGATCTGGCCTGAGAAGTCCAATTTTCAAAGGAACTAAGTCTCTACAATTTTGACTTCTAATAAGATTGTGAATACTCAGCACTTTTGAAAACCAGCCCCTTAAATGCCTTCTGCCTTGGCTCCTTCCTCTGTGTAACAAGGAAACAGTTGGCCACCTCAGGACAGTGTTTTGAGATCTGTTAGGTGTCTTTGCTTACAAAGCACTGTTTTAAGGATACTTGCAAGGAAGCTTTTCTACCTGCTCATCAGGAATGAATGGACAGGAAAAGTGCGCAGAGAGCATGCAGCAGCTGGGGTCAGACAGTGACTCCGAGGCCATCAGCTTTGTCCATCGGGGGAAACCTGTTCCATTTGCACAGGCGGCTTGGTTCAAAGAATCAGTGAAGTACCTTTAGCGTTTAAAGTTGGCTGTCCAAATAAAATATCTCTATGGCAATAATGTTTTGGATGGGTGAGGAGAAGGGTGGAACGGGTGCTGGAAAGGCCATACCTGGAGTAAATTGGTATTTACACTTCCTGAGGATTTTTAAAGAAATGAACTCTCCACTTTGGTTCTGACTGCAGATACAGCGAGAGACATGTGGATCACAGCTGTCTTGTTCCAGCTGCTCCTGGTGCATCTGGGCTGCTCTCACCTAGTGCACTGGACATACAAAGGTAATGAAAAATGAGGCTGTTTGGGGATTGCTACTGTTTGTTAAAAGACGCTCCCATCCTTTTTGTGCTGCAGAAACAACACTCAGCTTGACTCTTTTTCCGTTAGTGAAAGATCTCCACAGAGCAGCTAATTTATTCCACTTTATTGATGCCTGTGTGTCTTGAAAATTATTCTCTTCAATATTCCCCCTTTTTACGCCTTTGTGTGGTTAGGACACATTGTCAGAGTTGGCAGACCAATGAGGTTCAAACAATGGGTGAAATCTTTACAATGTGTTAGAATAAAAGCTGCCCTTTGGATGATACTGGAAGGAAAAGCTTTAAAAACTGGCTGTTTATTATTTTATTGTCATATTCCATGCAGTACAGCTCACTAAGAATTACTTATTCATGTATTTATATTTTCTGTGAAATTTTATCTGATTTTCATTTGTTTTAGGGGGTTGTTTGCAGAGCTCATTGAAGTAAATGGTAGTCCTTGTATGATCTTCACTGGGCTGGGAATCAAGCTAAAACAAAGGATATTGTTGACTAGATGCAACATCGCAATTAGGACACTAAGCTGTTTGCGGAAGTTCTCTCTGGATTTTCTTTTGGCCAGGCTGCCTGCAGCTCCTAAGCCTCCCCTATTTAATCAATGTCAGGAAACAAATACTTGCAAACTGACATTACTTAAACGAAATAAAAAGAAAAGAATTAGCAAATAGTAACAAATCCTTAGGTGTGGCCGTAATTATAATAATTTGAAAATTAGAAAGATGTTGAAGTAGTATTGAACTATTTTCTTTTCACAACAATCACCTCTCCTTCCAAACCATCTCTGCAGGATTTGAAGTCAGTGAGTTTAACAATCACGTGATGATTACTCCTTAGCTCTAGCTCTGTTTGTCTCAGACAGACATGACTCTGACATTGATCAATATATTGCAGTTCTGGGGTGAAGAAGAAAAGGTTTCCTTACTGATTGTCAGTCACAGCCATGACAGAGATGGCATCAAAATTCCTACTTATCCTTGAAGTCCTAAATATAGCAC
Source organism: Buteo buteo (assembly GCF_964188355.1). NCBI lineage: Eukaryota > Metazoa > Chordata > Aves > Accipitriformes > Accipitridae > Buteo > Buteo buteo. The sequence continues at coordinate 5,065,150 of NC_134175.1, forward strand.
TATGGAGAGGGAAAATAGCCTTGAAAGGTTCAAGCATTTGTTAAGAGTTTCAGCAGCACCCAGACAGCTGCAGGAAAGATTCAAATTAGGACTAAGAGGCTTAAAGCTATTAGAAAAAGGCTAGCATCCAGCATGCCAGGTCTCTTACACATTTGCTTCCTCCATAGGTGACCACAAGAGAATTTTAGTATTAAATACTTGCAGAAATTATAAGTATGTGCAGGTGAAGCTAAGGCCTTTAGTTCTTAGTCCCATGTCAAAGGTTTGTGTCTGAGCCAGTGACACTGAGCAGGAAAAGGAGCTGGTATGAACACTTAGCGTGACCTTTAGGGTCTATTAGACCTGGGGGCTGGAAGGGCATCAAAAGCTCAGAGCAATCAACCAAATCCAGAAATTGGGATGCCCAGGTCCTATTCCACACAAGGATGTGTCTCACAAAAGCAATGAATCACTTTCTCATTATTTGTTGTATGTAAAAAGGGGGCACCAGGAAGAGGCATAGCACTGTGCTGAGGAAAGGGGTGGGTTTTGTTAATAAAAACACACCCAGGACATCAAAGCCACCCCAGACCACTCTTATCCCAGAAAACATATAATAAAAGGTTCCATTTATTTAAACCATTTCATTCCTATTCTTCTTTTGTTAGTTCTCTCCCTAGTTAAAAATAGGATCAGGAACTGGCAGCAAATTTGCTAAGCAGAGACTTCCCACCCATTGCCCTGGTCCTATTCACTCTCACATCAGTTGAGAACCCGATTCCACAACTTTGGCAGTTGAGACGCATTTAAATCCCCATTTCTATATGAACACTGCTTCTCTTTTGGTGGAGGTTCAATCTCCAGTGATCAGTAAGCTATTACTGCAATGCAGGTTTCTTGTTTTGCAGCACAGTTGTCCTGCAGACAGAATAACATATATTTTCACTCTAAGGAAGGCAGAGAACCTTTTATTGCTGCAAGTCCTAGTGTTATAACAACTAGATTGACACGCCCTGCTAGCAAATGAGGAGAGTTTTCTGACTCCTGAGCTAACAGCAGTTCTCACCATGTCCTAATAACCTGGTTTGTTTCTCCTCCACACAGAAGGAGAGCTGGATGAAGAGCACTGGGGAAAGCACTTTGCAGACTGTGCTGGCAAACACCAATCTCCAATTGACATCCAGAGGAAAAAAGTGAGGTACAACCCCCAGTTGCTGCAGCTGGAGCTGAGTGGTTATGACGGGCCTTTGCAGGGGGATTTCACAATGACCAACAACGGTCACTCTGGTAAGACTAGGGGGATCCTTCTCATTACCTACCTAAAAAGAGGAGCTGGTCAAGAAGTTATTGCTGACAAAGCAGCAGCCTGAAACAGAAATCAGGGCATAGAGCTCAAGGAGTTTATTTGGTCCTGCAACAGCTCGAGCTGCCAGTCATCTTTCAGTCAGCAAGAGAAGCTCTAAGGCACAAGGAAGCAAGTGCTGCCTGTCCGCTCCAGCTGCATTTTGCCCCAAGCCATGGCTTCGTACATGCATGGATCACTGCACATGCAGCACCCAGGGCCCTCCCATGCACTGCTTCCATGACAGTCGGTGATGCTGGCAGCCAAGCGTGCAGGGAACAGCCCACCAGCAGCAAAGCAAAGGCCTTACATTTTTGAAATGCAGATGTCTTTAACAGTAGGGCTGTCCTGAAAACCCAACCCTTTTTATCCACACCTCTTTGTTAGCGTCCTGCACTGCTGAGTTCAGCTTTCTGTGCCATCATATCGGGTTGAGTACTGCAGTGCATTCGGTGGGAAAAAGAACATACCTTCCTGCTGAGACAACTGATGGAAAAGATACCTGAACCTGACAGCTTTCTGCTTTTAAGCTTTGAAGCAGGCTGTAGTGCATCCTCTGGAGGCTTCCACCAGGCAGTGTAGCATGCACTTATTACATTGTGTTTGGGATATAAAGGAGACTTTATGACTTCAGATATGTATTTTCCCAGCACGTGCAGGATATGGGAACAGCTCCTGTGTGTTCATCTCAACACTCTGCCGTAGCTAGAACATGATCACAAATCTTTTGTGGCTAGGAAGTCACACTAGGTTGAAATGCGATGGAATGAGCAAACTTTGCTGTAGTAGTAGGCGATTTTTTATTCCCTGGCTGAGCAGATGTCCTGGGAGTATGTCAAGCTCATGACAGTGCAGAAACAGATTATTCATTTTAGCTGATTGAAGTGCTATACACAGACAAAGCCCCCCCCCCCTTTTTTTTTTTTTTTACACTCACCTTACTTTACTATCTCACCTCATTCTGCTCTCCTAGTTTTGGTGTTTTCCCCAATCACACATGAAAGCTTTCCAGAAACACATATATAAACCAGAGAAAAAAAAAGGCAGTTAGATTTCCGCAAGATATTTTCTCTGTTAGACATTAAAAAGGGATGAAAGGCAGCTAAAACATTATAGATTGACCCTTTCTTTCAGTGAACTACAAGACTGCAGGACAATAGTAAGGAGTAGTATTTTGGTCATACTGACTCCTCTCTGCATTCAGAAAATGCATCTTTTTTCCCCTGTGCAATAATAAAAACTAGAAGTGATAGGAATAGAGAACCATAGTTCAGTAGCAAGTTTGCATGCAAGGTTTGGTTAGATACAGTTCATACAATGTACAACACTGAGGAGAATCCCTCCCTTATAGTCAGAGGACTGGTATTTCAGGTCTCAGGAAGGCAAGCTGAAGCACAGCATGGGTTAAAAGCCTTGCTTTGGGCCACACAGTCTCAGGGCAAGGCTTATCATTTAGGAGGTCCTGGATTCCCCTGCTGCAGTCTGTAATTCATTGTCTAAATAATTAATCAGCTGGTACTGTTGGGATAATGCTTTTGGACTACAGATGAGCAATGAGACAATTTTCTAATAGCTGCAGTGGAGAGGGAATGAGTATTTTGGGGAAGGTGTTTGGAACATAAAGCTGGTAGCTCTTTAATCCTGCACAACAGTCCTTTCTTCCTCTCTGTAACAGAGCGCGAGAGAGAAATACGGTGTGAGAGCAAGGAAATGAAGTGATGAGAGACATACTGCCTTCAGAGAAAGACTGTTGTGATTTTATTTCTGAAAATCTTAACTCCTGTTTGTTGCCCACACAAGCTCTACATTCAGTTAGAAGCTGTCATGTCAACATTGCTACTCTGACTGCCTACAAATTACTTTCTGCAGGTTTAGCTTTCAGATCTAACCACATGTGTATTTTTCTATTCTTTTGTTAACATCAAAACAATGATTTTTCTGATGCAGGGCATTTTAATAAGGAACAAAGGCAAATGACTGTCCTTATTCACAGCTCCTGTGAAGTCAGGCTAGGTTTTCCTACTGGCTTCAGTGAGATGGGACAGGGTAGAAATATCTGTCAAGGAAAATATTCCACTGGGCCACAATAGAAAGCATTCAGCTGATCTGAAAGGGACAGGAGACAGATTTATCAACAGGACTCTCCTTACAGGCTCTCAGGATCTGAAAACCAAGTGTCTCACCTAAGAAACCAGCTACACTTTCTCTCTAGTTGTATAATTACCAGGCTAAATGCCACCTGAGAAAGCCTATTTGCAGTAGTGCAGAATATCTGTGTGCAAACACACTCACACAGATAACCTTAGTTAGTGAAGCCTTTTGTATTTGGCATTTGGACTTCGTTTTGGTTTTTTTTGTTTGGTTTTTTTTTTGTTTGTTTGTTTTTTTTTAAACAGGATTGGTCCTCTAGCAGGTAGCAAGGACATGCACAGCTCTGGATGATTAAAATGTCATCCGTGCAGGATGTGCATGCTTCCTCCAGTAGCAGATTCGTTTTAGAACTGGGACCTCAAATGTGGCCTTCATTAAACTCAACCACCTCAGAGGCCAGAGATGGGAAAATAGGCTTGCTGCGTGTGCTGTAATCGGTAAGGCAGTAATGGACAAGAGTTCAAATTGCAGAGCAGAAATGCTAGAGAAAGGCACAGTTACAGTCAGATTCACGCTGCATAATCCCAGCCAATTTTGCACTCCCTGGCAAAACTAGAACTAAGCAGGAGTAAGGCACTTCCAGCTCAGAGCAGTCACGCTTTCCACACACACTTTACGCTGGTGAAAAGTAGAAGCAAACTGGGCTGTTACCTACCTTCATGCTTTCTGCAAAGTATTTGCATAAAATATCTTGCAGAAGACTTAAGCTTCCCATAAACTCAGAACATAATTCTCCGGCTGTGTTTGCAGAAAGCAGAAACCACAGTGAGGTACTTGAGGTAAATAACCCTAATTATGAAAGGCAGTCAGCAGGGATCTTATGTAAAAAGGTAGATAGTTTTTTTCCCCACTCTAGACTCTTTGGGATGTTACAAGGAAACATGTTTTCATCTTGTCTGTCTGTAAACAGCTTACAAACAAAAGAAACTTCTCATAAACCCAAACTATGACAAATGAATCATGTACTGTGATACCTTTTGCAAGGATAGTTACCATTTTTTATAACATGCTCTTGGTTTTCATTAGGATGAGCCAATTCTCTATTTTCACTCCTAGATTTAGTGTATTTATTAACATAATATGTCATTTGTGCAGTACATTAGCAGAAATGTTTCACAGTCTCTTTGTGAATACTCCTTGGCAAGGAGAAGCAAAACGATTTGTCTCTCCAAATCCTTCAAGCATTAACACAGCTTTTTCAAACTTACAGGGCTCTGGCCCAGGATGCCTGTTCCTAGAAGATGCAGGGTCCAGAACACTGGAAATTATGATGACAGGTTAGATGAGGACAGTCACTTGGTTGATTTCTATCCCCCTTTTCTTCTTCAGAAATAGAGTAGTTAACAAATCTGTGCACTGCCTCGCAAGATGTGATGTACTGTGCAAGCGATTAGTCTTAAAGCACACTTATTACTGCCTAAGGAAAAATCCAGAGCTGCTCAGATGGAAAAGAAGTCTGCAGACACAGCTAGTGCCCAGTCATCTTTGTGCCCGGTATGGTCTTTGTGGTGCAGAAGCCTGAGGTCAGGAAGGATTTTAAGCACACCGAGCTTTAAGCTTCAGTGCTTTTCCTTGCATACTGGAGTTAGTTCCCTGAACATGACTGTGCCAGCTTATTTCAGAGAGGGTGTTATTGGCAGAGAGCACTAGGCACTGTAAGCGTAGCTACAGGAACGGGCATGGCTGCACCCACTGCTGTCTCCAATCCTGTTTTTCAGTTCAGATTGATTTGCCACCCACCATGCACATCTCTGGAGGGCTCCCAGGCCTCTACACAGCTGTACAGATGCATCTGCACTGGGGTGGCCTGGACCTGGAAACCAGCGGCTCTGAACACACCATAGACGGGATGAGATACTTTGCAGAGGTACTTGGGAATGGAGCAGTGTGGAGGGAGGGTGTGTTGCAAGTATGGCAACTGGAAAATGGGAGGCTGCAGCACACAAAGCCTGCAAGAAGCAAGGCAGAGGCAAGTGGGAGAAACAGGGCTCCCGTAAGTCCAGGTGGTTGGTGCAATGCAAGGGCTGAGCCTGATGGTACTGGCACAAAAGACTAAGAAAAGCCGTTGCAATAGCACTAATATCTTTCAAAGAAGGGGTTGTTCTTCCACATTCATCACAAACCTATTAAACTAAAGGTCTATTTGGCTGTGCTGCGAGGCACAAGCAGCAGGAGGTGGGATGGTGACTCTCCCTTCAGTCTGTATTTGGTCCTTTAAAGCACTAAGGAAGCCATTTATCACTTCTTCCTAAATGACCCTTTCTCTCTTCTGACAGCTGCACATTGTCCATTACAACTCAGCTGACTACTCAAGCTTTGAAGAAGCCAAAGACAAACCAAATGGATTGGCTGTGCTTGCCTTCTTGTATGTGGTAGGTTTGATGCCCAGGTTGCTGAGCAAAGCCAGTCTGTGATCACTGTTTATACTACAATCGCAGACTGAGCAGGTCCAGACACAAGCAGCCTGCACTAGGTTTGCACATTTATCCTAAGAGATGATGTCTGCCATCAGTTTGAGGAAGCTATGCCATAGCAGGACTCTTCTTCCCTTATGTCATCTGGGGTTCACACAATACCAGCCAATAAAACTTGGGAGCCCCAGAAAAACTTGTCCCATAAGAAGTACAGAGGGATTATCAGGTGTGGCAGCTGGATTCTCCCTGCTATACCTCAAGGCTTTGCTCTGATTTGCAAATGGGAACAATTGATTTTGTGTGCGTTTAGAAATGAAAGGTGAAAAAGGATCCTTAGAGTTCGCTATTCTGAGATCTATGTGTACATACCTTATTATGCCTAGGATTGTCCAGCCTACCAAGAGATCTGCGATAGTATTTGTTCTCTTTATCTCCCAATTCATCAATTAGTCCCCCAAGCTGATTAGTAGTATAGAAGGACAGGCAGGTCACTAACCTTTTGTTCACGTTTCTATGCTGTGTTTAGGATGGGCACTTCGAGAATACCTACTACAGTGAATTCATTTCCAAACTGGCAAAAATCAGGTTTGCAGGTAAGACCTGGGAATGCCTTTCTACATACTTGATATTCTCAAAGCCTGTACATATGTACTGGGTCTGGGGATAGACATTTTGCTGCTGCTTTGCTTGCAACTATGTGGCCAAGCATCCTGAGCCATGCACAACTTCACACCATCCCTGCCCACGTATCTCAAACAGCAGCCCACACAGCAGGGTGGTGTGGAAGATGCTCAAAGCAGCAATAAACATACTCCCGGTAGGTCTACGCAACACACTGCGGCACCATCTGATAACTTCCTACAATCCTGCAGTCTGTACACCCAGACAGCAGGTGCTCTGCTGCACTAATACACTCCGCTTCCCGCGAGGACTAACAGTTAGTGGCAAAGCACCGAGGTGCAGTTGCCCACCACCTCCAGGACCCCAGGTATCTCTGAATGACAAACCGTAGACCCACTGAAAGAACCATTCATTTCCCTCCATCTTCATCCAGTTCTGCCAAAGGTCTAATGTACCAGTGCTCTGGACAAAGTGATTTGCCAATCCCAGCTTTAACACCACTCCCACCTTTCTCTTTGCTCCCCATTAATTGTTAATATTGCCTTTCTGTTTCCTTTTGAGGTCAATCAACAAAGCTCATTTCTCTGGATGTCCAAGCCATGCTGCCAGAAAACCTCTTGCACTTCTACAGGTACCAGGGCTCACTAACAACCCCACCTTGCTTTGAGAGTGTGATCTGGACCATCTTCCATTCTCCAATTGTCCTATCACACACGCAGGTGAGTGTTCACCAGACAGAGCAGCCTCTCTTTCCTCCACGCTTCACCTTTCTACACAAGTTTCCTTTTCTGTCCTCCAGTGATTTTGAGAACAGCCTGACAGAGGAGCTAATAGGGCTTTTCTCATATAGGGCTTTTGGGACAGACTCCTGAGCAACTGGAATTACAGGTGGCTGTAATGACACCGTGACGCTCTATCACAGCAAGGGCTAGTTTCTGTATAGCAGCAGTTTACCTGAGGTCTGGTGAGCGATAACAAAGCTCTCTGCTCAGTTAAGCTCAACCATACTGAGGCACTATAAAAAGGAAGAGACCGCTCAGAATCAACAAGGCAAAAATTACTGCAAGAGAGTCCAAAACCAGCCCCCCCCAAACATAAAAGAGCCATTCATAACTTTAATTACAGAATAATTGGCACATTTTTAAAAGCGTATTTCAGGTTTTTTCTTGTCTACACTTACATTGTGCAGCTAGATTGGATCATTTCAGGAGTGGCCTGCTGTGAGTTTTGGCTGTGTGACAGGAAAGGGTTATCCAGGCTCCAGCAGAAGCATTACAGAGGTCTTCGTTGAGTGCACAGGAGCACTGGGCAGTAACCCCACTTGTCTCAGCAGTTGAATACCATCACATGGCAGGATCCCCTTCTCTTCTCTCTGTCTGCCTTGTCAGGACAAAGGCTTTAGCAGGGGAAAAAAAAGTAAACACAACTAAAATAAGCTTACTGTTAAGTCTTACAGAGTGGTTCATCTTTCTTAATGAAAAAGAAGCATCAGAAACTTTTTCTTCTAGAACAACATCATCATAAAGCGGAGACTACAGTAGTGGAGGATCACAGTGGGTTCTCATTTGAAAAAGAAATACTCTTTTTGGCAGGGGGAATGCTAGTAGGCACTTGTGAGAAAACAGTATGCTACAGAATAGCAGCAAAATCTCCATCCATGCATACCATCAGGCAGGTGTTAAAAACTTCCTTCAGGCAAAATATCTTTATCATGAATTAGCTGATAAAAGCCCTCATGTTCTGTTCCTTTCCCCTGCTAATAATCAGCAAGACACCCTGTGGGTTCCTCTATAACATATTGCTGGGCTTAATCCTGAGCTGCAAAATCTGCACTGCAATTCTAGGCAAAACTGTTGTTCCCATTGCCCTCTGTAATAAGCCTGTGTTGCTCGCAGATCAGCCTCCTAGAGAACACCTTGCTGGACTGGGAAAACAGGACACTGCGCAATGACTACCGGCATGCTCAGCCCCTCAACGGGCGGGTGGTGGAGTCCTCCTTCAGAGCCAAACTCACCCAAGGTAAAGGGAGTCAGCAGGCAGGACTCAGGCTTTCCCTGGGGAGAGTCAGGAAACCTATGTGGAAGGAGTTAAGTTGCAAATCACTTAAGCTAGGCATGTTGGAGATCACCTTTCCCAGGAGTAGCAGTGTAGCAGTGTCCCTGCACAGCAGGTGGAGATGGCCCACATGCCTCTTCGCCCCCTGCCAACACAACTTGCTGCTAATGGTGCAGTGGCGGTTGCAGGTTGTGTGCCAGCACTTTGTTTTGACTGCAATGGTGTCACACAGGTCTCCCAAGATAAGTGGTACTACATGGCACTACACGAGAATACTAGGTTCAGATGTGTCTGCATCCATATGGGTGAGGTACACTAACCATTGTAGAAACAGTTCTGGCATGGCTGATGAGCCAGGCACCATATGGAGGTGAGACGCTGCGTTTTAAAACAAAGGTTTTCCCCAAACCTACAAACTAGAAAGGAGAAAAAAAATCTACCATGTGCAGGTCCTGGCCTTCTGTAAATTCAGCTGTCTGATTATTCTAGAACAATGCCATGCAGAAGAATTCAACCTCAGACTGGAACAAATCCAGATGCAGCTCCAGGACATGAAGAGAGAGTTGCTGAATGGAGTGAGCCACATAGGTAAGAAACATCTGTGGCCTGAATCATTAAGGGGTTTGGTACTGATATGTGCAGGTAGAATTTTGTCCCATATCGAGGCCTGCTGATGGAAATTCTTCAGCTACAGCATCATTAAAGCTTGCCCTAATCTAGATACTCCCACAGCAACTGCAGCTTTCTCCTGCAACATGTAAGCACATTATTATGAACAGTGAGGAATTTAAGCTCACAGTTCCCCTAGGATAAACAATCATCATCTCCACTTTACACAAGATGAGAAAAGAAGAAGAGAAAAAAGTTATTTTCCCAAACAGCTGGGTGAGGGGGCTAAACTTTTCATCATTTCAAGCCTCTTCCCTGTTGGTACAACACATGCCAGTAACTGCAGATCAAGACAGCTACGACTGCCCCAGCCCTGCCAGTTCCTATGGGTATATTCTTCAGGTTTTGGGCTGATTCATAAGCACAGCAGGAAATGTAACAGCTGGCTTTTTTGTTATTTCAGGTATCAAATCCAGCACATTTCCAGCTTTCTACTTCCCTGTGGAAAACATTGAGAGTTTTGTGAATGTTCATCCCCTCCATGATATGTCTCTCCAAGCCTTCACCTTATGTTTCTGGACAAAAGCCCAGCATGCTGGCAGTCAGACTGTTCTTTCCTACTCCACACAGGAGAGGGATAACGAGATAGTGATAACTGTGGGCACAGATGTGGGATTGTGGATAGGAGGCCATTTCATCACCTTCCCCCTGTACCACAAGGAACAAGATTGGCTGCACTACTGCATGGCATGGGCCTCTGAGTCTGGAATAGCAAATTTATGGCTCAATGGAGCAGCTGGTAAAGCAAAGAGTATCCAGAAGGGGTATGTGACCCAGGCTGGAGGAACGCTTGTCCTTGGGAAAGACAGAGACACTCTTCTTGGGACGTTCTCCAATGGTTTTGCAGGCTGGATGACCCATGTGAACCTGTGGAGCCAAGTTCTCAGTGCTGCAGATGTTCGGGCACTCGCACTGTGCAAACCAGGGCAACTGAAGGGAGATATCATAGCATGGGGAGAAACCTCCATGACCCTCTTGGGTGGGGTGGTTCTGGAATCTGACACCAGCTGTCAGTGACCCCAACTTTTTTTTTTTCTTTTTTTTCTTTTCTTTTTTAAGGCAGAAAAATCCAAACTGCTTGCTGGGGAAACTGAGAAAAACTTTGATTATTTGCTTGTTTCTCCTCCTGCTTTGTATAGGCTCACTATGCACCTGCTAGTGTTCCACGTCCTTTTAACAAGAGAGCAAATCTCCATCGGTGGGATAGAGGCAAAGAACAGAGCAGAACTTGGCACAGTCCACTACCTTGCACTGTCACATCCCTCCCAGGAGTTTGATTTAGCTCCCCATACACAGATCTTCCTATGTGCCAAAGAGCTGTCCTCTTTGGTCAAAGGAGCCACTTTCTCAAATAAAATTTCTCTCACATCCTTCACCCAGTCTCAGTTTCTCACCATCTTCCCTGCATGTGTCCTTCCTTCCTATTTCTCACCATCAAATCACCACCCATTCCCCAGCAGACATATCACATAGGAAAGGACACATAAAGCCCTTGCAGGACAGAGTGAGGCTCCTATGCAATCATTGCGCTTTGATCAGTGGTATGCCTTCTTTTCTGTAAAGGCATGTAGAGCATGGAAACAGCTTCTTTTTCAACATGCACACATCACATGTTTGAGGGCAGGTATAAAACTCATTTTCTAAGATTCAAGTAAATCATGTGAAGGACACTCTCCATGAACAACACAAAATCCATGTCAGGGTTTTCAACAATTCTGCTTTTTTCAAAACCAAGGGCAGCAGCCCTGCATAACAATTAATTAAATTTAATTTCTCGATGTTAAATTATGCCATAATTAACCCCAAACCCCCTTAAACTAATAAATACTTTACGAAACCCTCCATTTTTATCAGTGTGCACTTTAGTTTCTTCTGAGAATTGCCAGTAGTCGTTAGACCCAGAGCTTTTCCAGACCAACTTAGCCTTCAGGTGGAATGGTGCCCTTAGGGGACACAACCAGAAACCAGAAGAAGGACCAAGCTCTAAACCATTTGAAGACTTTTTCAAGTGGTTTCAAGTACCCGAGAGCTGAGCTATTTCAAAAACTAAATTTAAGCAACTCAATGTGAGAAGCTAAAGACAAGTTTGGACACGTTTGCAAACACAGACTCCAACCTGTAGCCCACTGCACAGGAATCAACCTGAATTTGACTCCTGCAATGCAGCAGGGAAGTTCTTACCTTCAACTCACATTACTACCTGGGTTATGAATGTTAATTCATCTTTTAAAGTTTGGGGACATTGGAAACAGAATAAAAGTCTCTGATTTGAGATGAAAAAGATTCATTTAAGGCTTTATCTTTTTCAATGGCACTGAGAGCAGAGGCTTTCTTTGTAAGGATTTGAATAAAATCCACATTCAATCAAGAACCATCAGAAGCTTCAGTTCAATAGCATGTATGTCTGGGGGGACAAATGAGCTTCAACTGGCTCATGCATACAGAGTAGGGATATGAGGGTTATTAAAGGATTAAGAAAGGGACTGTTACTCTTTGGCAACTGAAGTGTAAACAGCAGGGAGTGAAATGAGCTAAACAGCTCAAAGACTAGAGTGCCACTGGAGCAAATGGGTATAAAATGGTTGTGAATAAGCATCAGCCAGATGGATGACTCCTAACCTCAAGAATAAGGCTTTGGAAGGACTCACCAGACACAGCTGAGGACTAGGTTTGATTTTAAGGAGAGTTGGGTGAGCATGGTAGGGGTGAGATTATAGTCATATGCATTTCCAATCTAGTGGTCCTTTGAAACACACAAAGGAAGGAGGAGAGTTGGCAGGATAAATGCCATTATCAGCCCATCTAACAAACTACCTCAGAACGACTGACAGTCTCTCCACCCCAGAGGACCAAAGGCCTGGCATCACTCATGCTGGACCCTCAAATACATGAATGACAGTGCACTCCTTGCACACAACTGACCAAAACCCAGCCCAAGTGCTGACTTTTGTCACCCTGAGATGTGTCAGTCAGGACCCCAGGGACATACATCACCTTATGACATAGGTCACTTGATCACAGGAACTGAGCTGGCTGAGGACATTGCCCTTTCCTTGTGACAAATACCATGAATGGGTAATTTGCCTTGGCAGTGGCTATGCCATGAAGCGGAATGGTCCTGCTAATTACTCAAAATGAGAACACTCTCAAGACACAATGGCTTATTTGGAAACTCCTGCTGTGGGAAATTTGCAGAAGGTCTGAATGAAGATCAGTATCAAACGATGAATCCATACATTTGTTCTCCCACTGAACAGATCCTCAAAAATGTCTGGGCCAGCCCAAACAGTGGGCTGGGTCACAGCTTGCTGCTGGAGATTTTATTTTCTGCCTGGCTGCCTGGGACAATGTGGAAATCCTTAAGCTCTTCTTTGTCTTCCTGAATCTCCACCTTGTTCCTCTTGGCCATGATCCTGTTGATTTCCATGAAGGTTTTGTTCTTCGTCTCAGGAACAATAAAGAAGATGTAAACTATAGTGGCGAGGCAGATGGCACAGAAGATGAGGAAGCTGTAGGGCCCCAGTCCAGCCTAAGACAATGAAAGAAGACAGAGCAGGGATCAGGGCAATACTTCAGTTGCCTTCATGACATGATTTCGACACGATGAACCCCTGATGTGCACACATCTTAGGTTGAACGACTAGAAGTTCGGGGTGCTTCTAGATTCTGTCTTCTCATACCACCACCATGGATTTATTGGAAACCACCACAGATTTACTGCAAAAGGAGGCTGAGGGTCTGTTGCATAAATCAAACTAAACTCACCAGCTCCCTTTGCACAGGCTAAAATCAGCAACTGTAGCAGTTTATGAGTCACTACCGCTGGGGATCAGTTTGAACTGGTGACCTCGAGATCAAAAGCCGAAACTGGCTCCCTGAGACACACCCCCCCTCCATCACCCAATGGAAGATGGGCAATTTGCAATCTTTTCCATGCCTCTGAATTCAGGATCAGACATTCACCTGGAAAAGTAACTGCTTTCTTTTAAAGCAGGTGCAACAGATAGATAACGATAAAAAAATGCTGATTAACATCAGTTTCCTGCCCTTAATGTATAATCCTGCATACAGGTGCTAGGAACCAACCTGGGCATTTACAGCTCTCAGGATTAAAAAGGCTCTCTAAGAACACAGGGGTGAAGATACTAATTCTAAGCTGAAGTCTTGCTCTGTCACGCAACTGCATCTTACCTCCATGTAGAGGAACACGAGGCCCACGGTGAAGTTGCATAGCCAGTGCACAGACCCACCCACCATGAACGCTGCAGGCCGGGATGACTGCAGGAACATCTCGGTGATCATCACAAAGGGAATTGGACCTGGAAGGTAGTTGCATATTTGGAAATCCCAAAGACAATTCTCCCACTCTGAATTCCTAGATTGCACTGTTCATTTCAGTGGCAGGCAACGGTTTCTAAACTACTAGTGTTTAGAAACACCCAATAAATCAAATAAGGGATTAAATAAAAAAAAAAAAACACCAGGGCAACTAAATGACTTCCTAAACTCACACACAGCAATCAACCTCTTCTCTCCTATGGTTGCACCTTAACCACGAACCCATCTCCAGCACAAATTGTAAAATAAGATTGATAAACACAAACGGTCTCTCCAGAGAGCACTCTATGAGCAGCAACTAAGCAAGTCATTGCTACTTGAAAAAAGAAACAGGCCAACACGTGCAGGTGTTGGAAAAACACCTCGGGGAACGAGCCCTCAGGCCCGTGCCCTGCAGTGCCGCCCCGTGGCAAGGTTAAGCAGAAAAAGACCATGTTCTCATTAACAGGGTCAGGCCACAGGTCCAGCTGGCCTGGTGTTCTCCCTCCGGCAATCTCCCTGCCCCCAGCACTTGAATCTGCCTGATGGCATAAGTGGAAAAGGAAAGGTTGTATGTAATTCCATCTGCCAGCGAAACCTCTACAGGAGTTTCAAAACTGCACTGCTGCATCCAGCAAGCGCCTTCCAAGCTAAACAGACAACTCTACCACGCTGAGAAGCTGAGTCAGGACAAAGCCTTTCCAATATCCACACCTATCTACACATCTCCTTTCTGCAAAGTGATCCGCAGGGCCACGCATATAATTTGAGTCGCTTCTAATTTGATTTGTTGCCTACAGGTGCAAGCATGCAACATCTCTGCCCAGTTGGTAGGGCTCACTATCTCAGCGCAGTTTTGCTCCAGATCTTACTGAGGGAATCTCAAGCGCAAGCACAATTGTGCCTTTGCTTTTCCTGTTGAAAGCCAGATGCTCCCCTGCTTCACCGACGCAGCCAGCCAACGACTGGAACATAAATAAGCCTAGCTGACAATCAACAAGGTGCATGGCCACACAGAGAAGAAATTCAATCTCCTTGGATTAGCTCCACAAAGCTTTTGATATGAAATCGAACAGAACACTTGGCTTTACCCAGCTTGTGGAGGAGACTGGACTAGAGTGTGCATACTTACTGGCTCCAATAGCATGGCCGATGATGTAAACAATGACACACACTATGCTGAGGTAAGACATCCATGAGACAGAGGTCTGCGAAGAATTTAATCACAGGTTAGACGCGGTTCCTATCTGAACATCACCAACATGTTCAAAGCACTATTTGTAGTAAGATTTGAAGGCATTCTAAAGCCTGTGTCACCCTCCATTGCCAGATATGTCCATACTGAGCCACGAAAATCATAGCCTGGGTATGATCCCTCCTTCAACGACCGGATGCAACAGGTATTATGAACGTGACATACTGGAGGGTAGTATTCAGACAAGCAAGTTCATAGCCTTTTCTGGGTTTACTTTAGGTAGATATACAAGTACAGAGACCTTTCATACTGTCCCCTCCCCACCAGCGTGTAGAAGCAACTTCAAAATATACCGGTGGCCTGTTCCCTGGAGGGTCCAGAAATGCATGGGTAGGATCACCTGAGCCATTCAACTACGCACCTGGAGATTGAGGGCCAAAGTTAACACTGCACAGGAGACACAACACAATCCAAAGCCAGCAAGAAGAAGGATTCTCCTCCCCAGGGACTCCACGATGAAAACCTGGAAGAGACAGAAGAGGGTGAGAAACCAGGCACCTGGGGCACAGCACTTTATTCCAGCAAAATTTATTTAGGTAGTCTTTGTCTTACAAGAAATTCAGGGACATTTCCACCATCTACTGATGGATTGTGGGCATGAAGTCACCCAGAAACTGCAAAAAGCTGGATGTGTCAATAACGCTGAGAGAATAGGCAAGCCGTTCTTCAGTACCCGGTCCCAGTGAGAACTGCATGGAAGCCCTGCATGGTAACACTGGACAGCAAAAAAGGGCATATCAGCCTGGAGACCAGAGATTGAAAACTTCTGAGGCATATGAGAAGTCATCATGGTTAATCACTTTGGTTACATAGCTGCCTTCAACCAAAGGACACTGCAGGACACCTATTGTGCAAAGCAGCTCACAGTACGTGTAAATAACAAACTAATCTAAACAGTGATGGACAGGGGAGACTGGACAAGCTAGAACTCGAAGAGCCCTAATAGAAACTTACAGCAATCAAAGTCATGACGACGTTGATGGCCCCTATCGACACAGTGACATACTGAACATTGTTGTTGTCCACACCTGCCGACTGGAAGATTCTGTCTGCATAGTAGAAGACCTGCAGCAAAACCACAGCTGTGTTTATATGTGGCCAAAGGCAGACCACAGGAATCCCATTCTGGCTGCTTTTACACCCTAGAACTGGTGCACAGAAGCCTGGGAACGGAATTCCTTGATTTCTGGAGACATTGGTGTTTGGATCCAGGCACAAGCACATTACTCGAAAAACATCCAAACTATCCTTAACAGGACAGCTTGACTTTCTATTGACTTTCTAGTACATGTGTGTACTGGATTTGGTACTGGGTAGGGTCAACCCACTGTAACATGATGCAGAAGCAATGTCCCTGATGAAGGGGTACTCCTGTGTCCTAGGTTCTAGCTCCTGTGTCAGCACTGGCCCACATCATCCATTCTGAAGTCCCATCCCTTTATTACTCACCCCACTGGCCTTTCCCACGTGCCTTCCCACTCACCGCATTAACCCCAGAGAGCTGCTGGCCCATCATCATGACAACGATAGAGATGAGCTGCCATCGCAAGCCTCTGAAAGTGCACAGGCTGAGTACGGAGAAATGTCCTTCTTCCTTTTCTGACTGGTCTTCTTGGCGCATTTCTTCTATCTCATCATCTACATCATCCCAGCCTCTCAGCTTCCGCAGAGCTAGTTGGGAGAGGAAGGCGAGTTATGAACCCCAGGAAGCAGGTCTACAGTGAGCTCTCCTGCTTCAAATCAAGACAGAACAATATGTAAGACATAGGCAGCAGTGCTTCCGTGGTGGGAATTCAGGGATTCACATATGCAGAGAAAGGAGCAATGTTGCAGGAATTCCATCCACCAGCAACATCAGTGAAGAATTCCACACTTGCTTGCTTCACCGTTGATTGCTGTCAGTCATGTCCCACAGTCAGATCTATCCCATTCCACCTCCCCTTTCATTAAAGGATGATGCTGTACCTTGTCGTGCTTGCTCTTCATTGCCCTTTTGTATCAGCAGGTATCTGGGACTCTCAGGGAAAAAGGGCAATACAAGGAGCTGAATTAGCGATGGGATCCCAGTGAGCCCCAGCAGCACGGGCCAGCCTGCAACAAGTGAGACAAGATGACAACTGTGAGAAATCTTTCCCCGACAGAGCCCACAGAAAAGTCCCGAGACAGGGCTTTACCTTTGGCATTCCCAAGGATGCTGTTGAGACCAAGGATCTGAGCTACAAGGATCCCGAGAGTGATGAAGAGCTGGGGTACTACCCCGATAGCACCTCTCAGATTTTTGGGGGACATTTCTCCAAGGAACATGGGAACCACATTGGAAGCCAGACCTAGTAGTTAGAGAACTATGTTAGACATGCAGCTGCCTGATGTCAGCACACTCACCATCTTCAGCAAGATGCCTTTTCCCCATGTGAGACCAAAGTGATCCCTGCTGGACCACAAGACACATGGAAATCTCACGCCCAAACCCTTCTGCTCCAGTTGAAGATTAAGGTCATCTTCTGGCCAGTGAATAAGCTGTGCATGTTTTCCTCAATCTTCAGTGGAACATGGGACAAAAAAACCACGCGGCATTGGTTCACTCAGTAGGTGGAGAGGTACATCACTGCATCTGGTGTCCTCAGAAAGGCCCAGGAATCTAGCTTTCTCTGGGAGCTGTTAAACGAAGAAGTTTGTCCCACTACCTCTCCGTTCATACGTAACGCTGTCCCTTCGCCAAGGCTGTCGATATTACACTCACATATCTTAAACTTAAGACAGAAGTTGTCTCTGTAGCTAAGCTGCAGAGGCATTCCCATGCTGGAGCTAATTCAAGGAGTCTGGATTGTTTCACCCATCTCAACTAAAAGACAGTCAATTGAAATACAGTAGGGAACCAACCATACGTGCAGGATGGGCAACCTGCCCACCTTCTGGTGCTTTCAGTGTCTAGCTTATTAACTGCTCAGCAGCAAAGCATTTTAGGAGTCCAAGAAGGCTATCAGTAGCCTGTCTTGCCTACAAAGCTGGCAGATTATGTGGGGACTCTCAGTATTCATCCTCCTAAAAGTAGCTTTCTCCCAGCAGGAGCTGCCAAGTACTTCAATATAATACATGCAAAGAAAAATTGTGTGCTACTTCAGGTTTAGAAACAAACTCAAAGTGTAAGGGAGGAATTTCTACTTCTTCTAAAATGAGAAAAGAAATCAGTGTCCAAACAAGCTGATGTGAGGGTGGAGGGATGTGACTTCTTGCTGGCTTTTAAAAATTCACTACTCCTTTAATCGCTCAGTAACATTTTGCAGAGAGCTTTGCTGGTTTGAGATCTCCTACAGGTAGCGTGTTGGAATAGGTATTTCTACTCAACTAGGACACTAAGGACCCAGGTTATTTTGAGGAACATTGCACGGTTACCCACAGGAACCCCAGCGAGCTGCCAGCTCCCATGCTTACGCTGTAAATCTTGGCATGCAAAACCCAAACTCTGGGAGTCAAATGACCACATGAGACTCTTTTCTTACATTTCTAAAGCTCGTAGCCTTCAAGAGCTTGGAGTTACAAAGGTGATCAAACTGTTATCTGAAAGCCAAAAGGCATGGAAACAAGTAGTAAAGCAACTAGAAAAACATTATAAAACTAAACTCATGAGGTGTAGTGTTTTGAATTCACATTCTATCCAGCCCTTTAATTACCCAGATTAAAACATGCTAGCAGTGACTCCTGGACGACTGCATTCAATTAACAGTGTCTTTCTAACTGTTCAGCCCCATGCTGATCCAGCCCTGTCACAGTGGAGCCCTGTATACACCAGAGCTGCCCTTTTGCTGGGCAGAGTGATGCTTGGACCCTACCAGAGCCTGGAGCAGGCTGGCTTGGCTCAGCAGCTTCCCTCCCCAGACACAAAGTCCACGGTTCAAGGGAGATCAAGCCGGGAAGGGCAAGTCAGGACAGCTGGTGCAGATTCTTTTGTAAGTTATAAATAACTGCAAAGAGGTAATCACACTTAACAGGTCCCTTAGTATTTATTCAGAGAACCAATGCTAAGAGCAGCTGCCAGGCTTAGGAGAGTCAAAAGCCAAAATAAAACCATTAGACTAGATAAATTTCCTGCCTTAGCACACCAATTGCAATTGCTGTATGTTACAGATCAAGTTGTTTTCCTATGTCAGTTTCTTGTTTTCTCATTTTGTCTTCACAGGATATCCCAACTCACTACTAAACCATGGAGCATGTCGCTCTCGCTAGCCCAAAGCCAATTAATTGAGCCTAAATGCTGTTAGGACCCTTATCAGCCTGGCTCTGCACACACTCAGTACAGTACTGCATGAGGTATCCAGCCCTTCTAGGTTTCTGTTTGTTCCACGTTACTGTAGCTCTAATGGAACCACTTACACCAGCAACTCATATACACCATTCTCCTTGGCTTTCCACTATCTTTGCAGTAAATCCAGTGGCTCTGAACTATTTGCTGTCTGTTTTAACATTTCTTTTCTCCTGCAGGAATAACAGTCAGTTCCAGGACTGGATTATTAGATCTGGCATTGTCTCCAACGACTTTGACTTAGAAGGATTATTCTGTTTCTGATTATGTTAAAACAAAACAAAACAAAAAACAAAAAAAAGTGCCAGGCTATCTGCTTTAAGATATCTGGGAAAACAGATTATCATCAGCAGGTTTCCTGGCTGTTGGAGCTCCAGTGCCTAGCAGATGCTTATTGCAGAGGATAGCTGCATCTACAGACACACAACTCCTCTACACATCTTAAATTCCAGTCTCACTGCCATTGTTTACTAGAGACCTTTAGTATTTCTGCAACATGCAAATGACAACTGTTATTCAAGCAAGTACAGCATTGTTATGTAGATGTGTGGCTAAAATATGCTACCTGTGAAACCATCTGTTGTGAGAACAAACAACCTTTACATAGCCAAGAACATATTTATTGCTTTCCCTTTACCATCCAACCTCTCACTTACCTGCATATATTCCTATGATAACACGTGAAAGGATGATTACTTCAAATGTTTTTGCTAGCTCTGAGGTTCCCATAAGGATGGCAGCAGCAACGGAGAAGAGGTTATTTATCAGCAAAGTGCCCTTTCTGCAAAGTAATAGGAAAGAAAACAGATTCAGGTGTTTTTCTTTTTAAGGCCCCAATAACAGACAGATCCCCTCTGTGTTATGCTGTCCAAAACTCAAATGAATCACCATCTCAAAGACTAATAAAAGGGAAAATGGTGATTGTCCCATTCTCTCCTGCAGGGAATGAAGGCTTCAAGGAAGAAGTGCAGTTTCTCAGGAAACCTGAGCAGCAGAAGCTGGGTCTGATCTCACATCCCGGCCCAGGACTTTCATCATTGCTCTCTGCCTGGCTCAGTGCCCAGCGTACAGCCTGGCCTTGACCACGTTGAAACCATATAAATTCTTCTGCGCGTGGGAGACAACACATATTGCTGAGTCCAGCAACTAATCACCGGCCCATCTGCCTCGCAATCAAGGTGTGTATGACACCGTCATGCTCCTGATGGGCTTGGCAAGCCGGAGTGACCGGTGAGGCGAGTCTTATCTGAACCTAGCAAACTGTTGGTGAAGGATGTTAAGCACCACTGTCACGTACCGGCCACAATTGTTGACCAGAGGCCACACCATGAGGGACCCAAACAAGCCACCCAGAGGGTACATGGAGACAGTAAGAGACCAGAGCAGCGTCTGGAAGCCACTGTCCATAGGCACTCCATTCCTGTCGAAGTAGGTTCGGTTGTAAAAGTCTTGCATGTACTGAAATACAGAGCATGTTTAGCACAGTAAGTAAAATTTTCACGCAGTAAAAGCTAGTTAACAACAAATACCGTAAAGCTTTAAACAAATGCCTTGATAAAAAAACTAGAATGGCTGAGTTGGAAAATGAATGCAAGAGAGGGATGGAAAAGCCTGGGCTAGATAACTGTTACTACAAGTTATCCTGCCTTATCGGATTTGCCTGCTTTCCAGAAGGAAAGACATTCGTCGTGCCCCGTCTCTGCTGGGCAAAGTCTGAACGGTAGTGCTATAGGTCTCAACATCCCCTTTTCTTCCCTGGGGAACCACTTCTCGCTGGGTGCCTGGTGACCCGAAGCACGGAGAAGTACAAGCATCTGCCCACAAACACCCATAATCTAACTGTTAGGCTCCTGCCTTGTTTTGTTTGTAAACCTACTCCTAGGTCATGGTCCGCTCCAGGGCCCAACCTACCGGGGCTGGAGAATTGATCACAGACACGTTGTAGCCATACTGGAAAGAAGATCCAAATGCAGATAGCAGTGCTACCAGCGCAAGTGAAAGTGTCATTTTCTGCAAAGAGGAAAGAAAACACTCAAACACCACCTTAGAAGCAGGTTTGGCTTTTAGGCGTAAATGGCATTCAGTAAAAATAAAGAAATACCCTAAGACTTGCCTTCTGTGTTCTTCACTTCATGTTACTGTATAAAGAAAGCCCAATGGGTTGTTTTCATTATAACTCATTTTGTTCTGCTTGATTTGCACATAGTCATTACAGTAATTCATTCTACTCTTTTCTGGTATTGATGGATCATTTGGGTGATGAATAATCTTTAAGTTACCATGCTTAAAATACCACCCCGCAGGGAAAAAAAATTGTATGCAATTATTCTTTTTCCAACATGCAAATTACTTAGTAAAATAACACAGGATATTGGCACAAGAAAGCTTTAAAAAGAAAAGATTTTGCATGAAGTGGCAAAATCCCTTTCCTGTTCATTTGTTCTGCTTTCACATGCTGGCTTGTTCTGCCTCCCACATTGCAGGATCAAGCTGTTTATGGATCTAATCCGATTGCCACTGAAGCCAATTAGAATTTATCCAAGTAGCTCAGCGAGGGCTTGGTTGTGGGGTGTAAAAGCAGCACTGTGTGGTTAAAAAGAAGGGTGAAATTGCCATCCTGAGTAGGATCAAACACCAACCATGTTTGTGGGTACACAGTCCTCAGGGTTACAAGCAACTTGCTTTTTGCAACAATTTAGTTGCTATTCAGTCTGCAGGCTGGCCCTGCTGTGTTGACTGAGCTGTTTTGTTTTGGGGTTGGTTTTGTTGGTTTGGTTTGTTTGGGTTTTTTTTTTTTTATAGTTCACTAATATATCTCATTGCTGCTACATCAATAAAGTAATTTTTCATTCAGACACATATAATTTTCTGTCACCATCATTAGCCTTAACATCTGCAAGGTTTTACGTCCCACACGAAGGACCTGTCATTTCCCTAACTGAACATTTGTCCAAATAGCTGCTGGTACTCCTTATATTCCTCAGAAGCTCCAGCAGCTCACCTCCAGAGGTCTGCAGAGTTTAAGGCACTGCAGGAGATCAAAATTCAAGTTGATCTCAGACTAAGGATCAGGAGGAAACCAAGGCTTCCAGCTACATTTTCTAGGGGGAGACTGTTGACATTCTCGCATTGGTGATGAAAAGCAGGCTGCCTTGCTCACACTAAACAAATCCCAGGATCTCAGAAGAGGCACTGGTGTTGTTTCATTCAGCACTTTTAGGAAAACCTCTGGCGTACACAAGCATTGCACTGTGCAAGATTCCGCACAAATGCTGCTGTGAAAGGTAGCCCCCATCCAGAAGCATCTACAGCCTAAAACTGATTAGAAAGTAGGAAAGAAAACTCACACACGGAAGGGGAAAGTCACACAGAAGTTAGGTGGTACGTCAGCTGCAGACAGAGAGAAAATCATGAGACTCAGTGCAACACTACACTGCAGACAAACATAAACTGGGTTTAAGAACATAGGCATCTCTGCTCTCCATGTGAGAGCAGTTGTGGATATGGTAGCCCAAAAGATCTTGGTCTTCTCTTTCCTCTACAAGTACCTGCAGATCTCACATAGCTTGCTCTGCACCTCCGGAGGAGGCTGAAGTTGGAAGTACAGAGCCCGGCACACTTACCCCCTTTGAACCTTCATTGTAGTCGGAGCTCTCCTCCTCCTTTCCTTTCAACTTCATTTCGGTGTTTGAATCACAGATGCTGAGTACAGGCTTTTATAGCCAAAACAGACAACGCAGGGGATGGAAACGCCCTACGCAGAAAATCCCGCTCTGTGACTTTTCAGAAAACATCCAATCAACCACAAGCTCTATCAGCCAAGTTGTCGTTGTCTGATCGTTCCCGTACTCTGCGTGACTCCCTCGTGTCTTCTCTTTCTTTTCCTTGTTCAAGTCTGTCGCTGCTAGGTCAGATGTTCTTTTGTCAGATCCTGACTCCAGACAGAGGTGCTGCCTGGCTACAGGGGAAACAGGCTCATCTGTCCAACTAGAAGGGGCAGACTTATCGCAAAAGCTGCAAAATAAGCTGTTTTCCCCCCAGCTATATGTACATCGACAAGATGAGTCTACAGCAACAGAGCTGCTGCTCCTTCACGCTGCAGGTCATGGGCTGCTGGGGACCCGCAGCTGGAGAGGCTGCTGCATTCCAGGGAAAATGGAGCATTCCATGGGAGCCGCCTTGGCAACAGAGAGGGTGTTTGCCACGGGCCACAGCGATAAAACTGAACCGTATTAACTCTCCTGCAGCCACAAATTGCGTATCTGCCCTTGGGCTGAAATATTGCTCGTTGTCCTACCTTGCATTGACCAACTTGCTCAGGGCACTTTTCCAGTTTGCAGAGAACAGGTTCATCCTCTCAGATTTGTGTTTTTGACAGTTCTTTGACAGAAGACGGTTTTTCCACCAAAGCACGTTAGCTCCTTTCCCTCTACATACAAGGTATACCACGTGTTGCTGGCTTAGTATTAACCTCCTACCCTATGAGACTACTTTGAACAGTACAGGACTTGGTTAATAGTCCACTACAATTTCTAAAGTTTATCAGAGAAATGCAAAGTTCACAGATACCTCCAGAAGCCAGAGAAATTGGAACCAAACCTTGTCTGTGTTTAACAGCCAGCTTGCCAGCTTAAAAAAAAAAAATGCATCCTCTTTAGCAACAGGAATTGTTCATGTGTCCTGCATGCATTCTTTGACTGGTTGCAGCCTCCCCTCCTCCAAGTGAAAGCATTCTGCTCTAAAAATAAGAAGGGAACAGAGCCCTGTCGCTTTCAGGATAGTGGAACTTAGTCCCTAGACTTCTTGTCATTTGTGTTTTTATTGCATTTGTCATAAGCTAACATCCTCATGCTGTTTGCTAGGATATCCTGACAGTGGAGCACACCTCAAGAACTGCTTCAGTCCCCCCTATCACATGGTGTCTTAACTGAAGAGAGATGCAAACCAGAATATTCATTTCACCCATAACTCATCTTTCTCTACCTTCCTCTGCATTCCCATTGAGAGAATGTAGCTAGCTGGCACTAACCAAGACACTCTGAGCTAACTCAGCTTTTCCCATGCTGCCTTCAAACATTGCTCAAAGCACCCCAAAATAAACGGGACAGGCCATAGCTCACTCAGCAACTAGTTTAGTTCTCATTTTCACAGATCTTTGGCCAGAAGAGGGAAAATGGAAAGCGAGCCATTCTGCCCCAGGGGTGGGGAATTTGCAATGAGGACAAACTTCTTCCATGAAATTCCTGTTCTTTGAAGACAGCATCGTTCTTCTGGGAGCTCTTGGCAGAATGACAGCCACCCCGATACTCAGTTGTTAAAGAAAGGAGAATTCTCTATCATGGTCTTTAAACTCCTTCCCTGAACTTGAAGAAATCATCTTGACACATACAGAACTCAAACAGGACATGTATGTTTGTCATCAGAAATCCTTCATCAAAGTACGTGTCTGCTTATGGCAGCAGAACACTTTGAATATTTTCCAATCACAGCAAGATTCTGGTAACAACATCCGTAAGGTAGTAATTGGCACTGGGATGATCTTGGAAGAGATTGATGAAGGGAGACAGGATGGTGAATGAACTTCTTGGACTTTCAAAGCAACTGCATGGATATAACTTCTTCAACAGCTGAGATCCTACTGGACTTGGGCAAAGAACAGAGCCAGTAACAAGTAGAGAGTCAATTTTATAGGCGTTTTACAAGCACATTTTCAATTTCAGCTACAGTACATATTAAGTTTCTTACATCTGCTCTTCATCCCAGAGTGCATTTGCCTGAACACATTAACTCAGCTCTGTATCTTCTCTGCACTTGTCCACCACATGGTAAGAGTTCCCATGCACGTGTGCAGGGAACTATTTACACTCAGCCCAATTGTCTGTGCTCAAAACCAGATCCTATGAAATCCTGATATCTTTGGCAAAAATTAAGAGGGGAGGCTTAGTTTCCAGAAGAAATCCGCTGGAGAACATTAGCAGTGAGCTATACAAAAGTGATGGTTAGATCAGGAGCTGGCAGTCAGCCACGCTGCAGTATACTGATTGCAATGCTTGCAGTAAAGAGGCTTAGGAGACATCCCACAGTGTATGTCCAGAAGAGTGACATTATCAGCCTTTTCACCTGCATTTTGGGAAGGAATTGCATGTTCAGTCAGGGCTAATTCAAAATCATATGCAGTCCTGAGCTACAACTGGGGCCTCAAGGTGAAACAATAATTTAAGTAACAAATGACTTGCCTGCAAATAAGTCATATAGAGATACTGCTTTATCAGCTGCATAAATGGCTTCCAGCCAATTAAGCAAGAGGTAGATATGGCAGTCTGATCCCCTCGCAATAGGAAAGGGGGTTGCTGGATAAATAAGCACGCTCTGCAGGTAAACAGTAGCAGACATGAGGGTCTGGAACTAAAAGGTAAACGAGACCCTATTGTCACTGCACAAAGGCAATGCTAGGCAGCATCCTGCCAACCTTCTTCCTTTTCCATTGCTGCCCTCAAAGACCATCTCAGAAGAGCCTCGGCCACACAGACACGTCCCCAAAATAAAAACCAAAGGAGCAGACAGATCTGTAAACTTACCATATCACAAGCTGGTAAGTTGGTCTGAGAACTGTGCGGTCCTTTCTCTGTTGGCGGTGCTGTGTGACCCAGAAGATGTTTCAGAAAGCGTTGGAATGCTTGGATATTAAATCCCCATCTGCACTTTGTTCAGCGGAAGCATCTGATTGTCCAAATACCCACGCTGCACTCTCGGACCTTAGTGGGTTCATTTTTCAATCCAGGACAGAAATACTGATTGTGCCAGCCAAGACCTGCCTTTTGCCAGCTCATGCCACTCTGCACTGATTTCTGCAGTTCCCTATAGGGTTGCAGGGACTGCAAGATACATGGATTTCAGTGCAGCACAACAGATATTCACACTGCTTCTCAGCAGCAGGAACGACTTGTATTATGCAACTATAAGTTTTACAAACATTAGGTTTGGCAGCATTAGAGTACTCCGGTGTCGTCTCCGTAACTGTTCTTCATGACAGGAAGAGAAGATAGTAGTGGCACAACCAGAAATTACTTTTCTAAGACATTCCTCTGCTTTAGCAACAAGAAGATTTATCCTTTTCTTGCAAACAGACGGTTCGTTGAACACACACCTTCTAAGTTTTAAAGTAAAACAGACATTGCCTAAATCCTCCTGTACTACAGAACTATGGTTCACTCCTAGAGCCAGGGATCATCTTGCCCAATTAGACTCAAGTCTTGGGAAGACAACAAAAAGGGGAAGAAAGGAGAAATGGATTTTGCAATGATCAAATCAGTATCAACAGTACCAGTAAGTAGTATAACAGTACTGAGAGTATGTACAGGTGAGGGGTGAACCCACCAAGTTCTAACCAACTCCTGCTTGGGGAAAGAGCGTGAGCAAGCACCCTCCAGCCATCACAGCCCTTTGCTCTTTATTCCCCTCAGTCCAGAGCTGCATCCCACTCCTGCCTCCTTCACACAGCCCACTCTCCTCCACTCAACATTTTCATTTCATCCAGTCAGTCTTAAAACTTCCAACTCCACTTCCAACCACCACAAGTCCTTCTCATCTTTCCAGTCGTGGTTTCCTTCCAGCTCTTGTTATTTAACAAGCTCTGTTCTTCGCAGACCTAGCTTTTCTTACTTCCCCTCCCCAGGCTCCACTCCCATAGTCCATAATAGGCAGCCAGCACCCTCCCCACACATACAGCTCTTCCTGTCTTTATATACTTAAAACCTCTCCATGAACTTCAAAAGCCTCCCAAGAGTTACTGGAAACGAGGACACGGCTCGGCTCCCTCCACTTTGTTCTGATATCAACCCTAGTCCATGTGTTGGAGCACACTGAGCATAGGAGCTCCAAGCAGCAAAGACATGCCCAAGGATGGCAATATTTAGGATAAACTGAAAGACAACCCTTGATGTGCAAATTAACATTTTTCTCAAATGCTTGTCGTGCAGAAGGCAGAGTGTTGACACAAAGCACACATTGCAAGTACCCCTGACAGAGCAGCCAAAATACTGCAAGGAGCCTTCAATCACTTCTAACACCGCAGAACAAAAAAGTTTCCCTCTACTTGCTGTCTACAGCATCTGGACTCCTTTCCTCGCCTGCCCGGATCAACTGGTTAAATTTGAGGCAGAGTTATAAACCACAGAAAAGCAGATATCCCAGATGGGAAGCATTGTGCAACCCTAGTAAAAAATACTGTCCCTCAATGAGTTGTGCATATAGCCATGGTCCAGCGCCACTTATTATACCGGGGTCTTGGCTGCTTCCAGGCTTGTGAGGTGGCCAAGGAAATTTGAATCTATTCTGAGAAAAGCTCATTCACAGGTTGGAATCACATGGCACCTTACAAAGCCACACTCAACTGTCAGCCTGCCCACGCCTCAGGTTTCTTCCCCTTAATGACTTGAATTTTCTCTATTCGGGCAAGTCCTGGGATGGCACCAGCTCTCCCCAACATTAGTCCCACCTACCTTATAGCCTGGCCTCATCTGGAGAAAGCACCATTTGTAATCTCATGATTACGTATCATTTGTAATCTCACATAGCTGAAAGCCACAGTCCATAAGGTCAGCTGAGCCAAAGAGAAACAAGACCCACACACTCACGAATAGGTAGAAAAGATTTGTCTTCCTGTACATGCCTTGGTCTTTAAGGTAGACACAAAAGAAACCTGAAGGAAGATCTTGCAACAGTTTCTCATCCAAATTCTCCGAGGTGCCGAGACCTATCACAACATGCTTGAACAACATCTTGGTAAATAATAAAACTTTATTTTGTAAAAGTTGGAGAAAATGTTTAAAAAACAAGCAAGTGAGGAGCTGTAAATAAGGTAACACACTGTCTCCAAACAGCAAACAAAAAACCATCCCCTCCCCAGCGCTGACATAACACTCCCAAAGCAAGAACAGACCGTAGCCTGTGCTTCACCAGAGGACATCTGGAGTTCAGAGCACACGCCAGGCACCCTCTTGCTGCTGGTGAGGGCTATCCTTGCTGGAGGCTGGGGTGGTACCCCCAGATACCCCTGAGCACCAAGGGAGTCTGCAGAGATCAGATTTTCCCAGGAGGCAATAAGCATGCTGCCACCACAAACCCTGATGATGATCCCTAACCACCGAGGAGGAGGAATAAACCATCGAGAGGAGCCATCCATCACCACCACAAAACAAACATGTTCGCACACTATTGTCCACATTCAAGTGCAGAAGAGGAGCTAGTCTGGAGCTCCCTGGAAGACCTCACACACTAGGACTGAAATCCATGCCCAGGATAGTCCTATTCAGCAGCTACTGAAGCTTTCCTATCATCACGATATTTGTTCGCCCCAGAACTCATGACACATTCGCCTTGTCAGACAGAAAAGCAAAACCCCAAACAATTTTTAAGGTTTATGGTGGAGGGAGAGGGGAAGGAGGGAAGACAGAAGATCAGGAAGTTGGGATACAGCCAAACAGTATCTTCCAGAGGATCCTGAGCAAAGTTCAAGACCAAAGCAGCTGGTATCTGAACGTCGAGGAGGACTGCGACCTCTTCCATTTGCTCAGCCACTCCAGCGGTGCTTTTCCCCAGGCTTCAGCTCCCTCTGTGGGACTCTGGGAAGATCCTGCACCTGCTCAAAATGAAGCACAATTAAAATCCAGGACTGCCCCGTCTTCCTGCAGCCAGCGCGCATAGGTTTGCCCTGAGCCAGGACAAGCAGCTTGCCGCAGCTCAAGCTGCGGGGACGTCACCTTGCAGCAGCTGAAAACAGGCGTGATGGACCCATTCCTAAAGCACAGCCGGGTACCCCAACCTCAGCCACCTTCAAAAACATCCCAGTTAAAATTCCCCAGTCCATGCCTGACAAGAAAGAGTTCAGAGGCATCTTCAGAGACAACTGAGGCTGCAGGGAGAACAGCAGCACCCTTGCACTTCATGCCAGAGACTGAGGGGGACCTGCCAGGAGTAGTCAAGCATTTCTGCACCCCATCACTGTTTATATTTAGGCTGCAGTCAGCTTCTAAGAGGTTCTCTGTTGGCTGTTTTCTTCCTTCTCTGTCCTCGCCTACATGAAGATGACCAGAGACATTCCACTTGCATCAGCACAGGTGCTCTTGCCAGTATCTGGCCTTTGCAAACCAGCATGCTTCTCTGAACCCCTGGGAGCTGGAAATGTAATTCTGTCGAGCTGCACATTCCTCCCAAAGCATTTCTCAGAGCTCTGTTATGGAAAAAGGCAAACTGAGAACAAGGAATCTGTTTTGATTAGGCTTGGGTGTTGTTTTTTGGGGGGGAGGGAGAGGGGGGTGTCGCAGTGGGTTTTTGTGTTTGTGGTGTTTTGCTTTGTTTTTCCTTAAGCCGAGTTGGAGACACTTTTACTTCCTCTCTTCAGGGCTGGCTCCAAAAAACTGAACACAGCACAATTCTAAGTCTGGTAAAATTTAAGATCCTGCCTTTCTGCAAGAAGTTTTTAACATAGCTCCTCTTTCCAAGCCACGTGGGATTAACATGAGGTTGAGCTACCAAGGTTGCTACTTAGCTTTCAGAAGTTTAAAAAAGCCTTTTGAAAGGAGGAAAACCTCTTGAAGTCATCTGTGCCAGAGATAAGATGCTTGCATCTACCCTTCAAAGACTCTAGGGATGCTGAAGAGCTAAGCCCCTCTACAGCCCCATGAAACAGGCTAATGAGCTCTTGAGGACTCTACTTTCCCATGTTTACACAGCCTGTGTACAAGGGGGCTTAAATATATTAATATACTAATAAAGTTAATGCCAAGTCTTCTATTCAGGAAAAAAAGGGACTCACCTCTGCCTATAGTCCCATGAGATCACTGTATTATTTAACTGTTCTGCGTGCTGTTAAAATACAGCTGGGTGCCTGGAACAGTGGAGCCCGACAGCTGCCCTCTCTCCCCAGGCAATTCATGAGGCTCCTGTTCTTTTTGCAAAAGCTTGTTATATGAATTAAAAAGAATTGTCAATTGATTTTTAAAAATCCTTTTTTTGGGGGGGGGGGGTGCCCGTTGTGGTCTGGGAGGACAAGAAACAGACGTACATGAGAGAGGTCTACTCAATCTATCCAATACTTTCTAGGATGCTCAACCCCTACTGTGCCCCCTGACCCAGGCACGCTTGCTGCCTTTCAGACTCAGCCCTTTTTACTGAGTGTGACCTGCGGGGTAAGTATAGCTGCAGAAATACACAGGATTTCATACTCTTTCTGAAGAGACTGCAGTTCCCAGCATATCACAGTTTACATTTACCTAAGCAGTCAGGACAGCTGCTCTAGTTTTTTACCCCCTTCAGCTGCACGCTGTTACTGAAGAGGCTATCGATACTATCAATATCTGCTTCACAGACAGAAACCCACACAGCACCCTAATCCCAAGTGCTCTTAAATGGATTAAGTCTTGACACCCCTGCATGTTCTCCAACTATCACTCATGAGGTCAAGGGCAAGGAAATAAGACGCTTGCGCAACTAGACCAATGCAAGGCATCAGTGTCCAATCTTGTACCTGAAATGATGAAAAGCTTCTGTCAGGTTTTGGCTCCTACAGATTTTCCATGTAAGCTTGGGTGAATAACCGACCCTTCATTTTCTTTTTATGATGATCGGCAGCAGGGATTGCATTACCTTATGAGGAATACTCGGGGCACTAAATACATCTGAACTGTGCAGGACTGAAGAAATCTATGTGTGCACGGTATTTTACAACAGAAGGAGCCACTAATTCCTCTTCTTCAGTTTTCGCTGGTGTCCTGACCCTGTGGGCCAGACAGCACCGCAGTCTATTTCCTCATTTTACAGGCTTGAGTAAGAGATACTACACTAGCTCACAGGGAAGGGGAGTGGATCAGTTCTATAAATGGTTTCACCCCAAAGGAGCATGATGGGGAGCCACTGTAGAGTCAGACAGGACCCCCCCCCAGCAGCAGCAGCAGCAACCTACCTCTCTGTCAACTGCTTACTGAGAGCTGTTCCCCACCCCGCACATCATGAAGCTGTGCACAGGCAGGCCAGGAGGAAAGATTCACACCAGATCTTTACCCAAAAAAGAAGAAATCAACACTGAGATGTAGTCAGCCCAGGCTCAGGTGCTGGAAAGCAGGGGTTTCGTCCGCTCAGGGCCTGGCACATCCTTGTCCTTGTGGGGTTGTGGGTGCTGCCAGTAGCTGTCTGATCTTTGCAAAGGCCAATCCAACTCATCATAGTGGCAACAGCAAACGGAGGAAAACAGCCGAGTCCGGACCACCCGCGTACAAAGGACAAACATGATGCAGTTGGCACCTCCTTGGAACGTGTTACCAATTCCCTGCAAGGGCAAGAAAAGGAATTAACCAGTGCGGGTCCTACAGGTACTCCCCAGAGAAAAGCAAACATTGTGTCAGACCAGCTATAGCACTGCCCAACTGACGGTCAGCAACTTCCACCTAAATGAGAAAAACAGATTCAGAAAAATCAACCTTGCGCCCAAAAGCAGACTAGATGGCTGTTGTGGGTTGCTGTTTCTACAGCCTGGTCTAGGGCAGGAGCAGGGTGAGCCCCGCTGAAGGACAGACACCCAACATTTCTGGGCTGACCCTGCTCTTCCTACAAGCAGCCAGCATCGCCCAACACTCTTGTTGCAGTTGTTCTCTGTAGCCACTAGATGCTGCTGAAATAGCTATTGCTGAGCATCCCAGACAGCGCTTGCCAGGAGGGAGCAGATGCTCTTGCAACGTGCTGCATCCTGCCGCATAAAAGTGATCTTGAGAGCAACAAAGCCTTATCTCCCTCCCAGATCCTCCTTCTAATGCATTTCCTGACGAATACTTACGTGCAGGACAACCAGGACTGAATTTTGCACTGCAGGAGAGTTACAGAGGGTCAGAATGAACCGTACAGTGCTCCAGATGCGGAGGATGATGAAGATGACCGGGATGAGGATCAACTTCTTATCTGCTATGGAAGTCCGGGGCTGCAATGCTGGTGCTCTTGAGAGAATGGGGCGATACTCTGAGAGAGCTGCGTGCTTCCATGGAGGGAGACAAAAATGTGAACAAAAAGCTACACACATTGGACATTTACTACAGGGATTCTTTCCAAAGCAAACTATATTTTTGCATCTTGCAGGAAGTTAACAGGGACACAGTTATGAGCACCAGTCTTCAGCCACATTCTGCCCTTGCTAATGCAAACATGCCTGCTGAAGCCCAGGAGTGGCAAACAGAGAATATCCAGCCCTTAGCAGAGTCCCACTAAAGCTTTATATTAACAAACATCACTACGTAGTTGCCAAGAAACCAGGTCATAACAATGTAAAAAAGAAAAAATGTGGTGCTCCACAAAACAGTTTTGCTGGGCCAGTGGCCTGGCCCCACTGCTGCTGGCTTTACTGCTTTGTAAACGCACGGCTAAGGGTTTGGCCTTGGGAAGGCCTCTTGAGATATATATATATATGTATGTATATATGGGGAGAAGTCTGGCTCATCCTTCTGAAACTATTCAAACTTTTGGCCTTCACCGCAGCCACGGCCAGCAAGTCCCACAAGGAATTTATGTCCACGTGAACCATTCCTTCCGTATGTTTGTGTAGAACCTGCTGCCTGATTTCTGACCATATACTGTCAGCAATGGGTTTCCATGGATTTGGACAAGCCAGCAAACCTCTATACACTAGCATGTGTTGAAAAAACTCAGGGATCTGTGCCCTGGATCAGGGTGGCTGGAGGTGTAAGGCCCACGAGACCTTCCTATGGCAGAAACTACAGGATGCACTCAGATTCCTGGATGGGGGAGAACAGGTCAAATCAGCACATGGGCCACATGATGTTAATGTGGGCGAAGAGATTAAATCTCAAGCTAGCTGACCTGCAGAAAACTCTTCTTCCTACCATCAGGGCTACAGAGCACACACAACTTTGATGCCTAGTATTCTCCCTCACTCCACTACTCCCAGTCCTGACACCTCACATCAGAACAGAGCTGTGTGACAACACTGCACAGTGGCTTGAGTCAAACCCTGCTGAGGGCTTTCAGCGCAGCTTCCCACCCACTCCCACGCAGCCTTTGCCATTTAGAACACGCCTTGTACACACCCCGCGTGCGTCCCCCACAACAGCTATTTCCATCACTCCTCCTGCCTCTGTGCAGGAGCCACTCCGGCAAAACCCACTCCAGCCATTAATACACCCCAAACGCAGCCCTAGTTGCCTATTGCTCTTCCTTGGGAATGGGAGACCTCCTGCCAGTAAAGAGGCTTAGTAAGCAGGCTACCAGGCTTGGCAAAATCCTTACGGATGAGAAGAGAGATGCTCAAGTCCAGAAGACCCTGCGTGCTGCTGCTCCAGCCCTCAGCCCCCTCATTACGAGAACCGAGAGTGACAACTGCCTGTCCCCAGCACTGCTCCTGTTAAGAGGGTCAGGGCTGGGAGTGGGGAAGGGAGAGCAGAGCGCCCAAGAATCCCTGGCAGAGCAAGAGGGTAAGAGCCTGGCCAGGTGGGGGGTCAGGTTTCCAGGCAGTCACGCTGCTATCTTGGACGGCTGCTGGAACACGGCGTCCTGTCTGATTTATGTCAGGCGACAGTGACAGGCACTAGCAAACCCTTTCCCGGGACCCTTACAACTGCTTAAGACTACACTGATCTTCCAACTCATCTGCAGGATCCTGCCCTAACCAGATTTGTGTTTATCCCTAACTGTGACTGCCATAGCTGCACCACAGCAAGCAGGTTTGCAGTGGCAGCATTTTCCAGAAGGACATCTATCCAGATGTGGGGTTTTTTTCCCCCTAATAAAACTTTGAGAAAAAAGGAATCTCTGGATGTAGTTCCTTCTGCCACTCTCCATCTAGATTTCTCTATTATGCAAATGTTGTCCTAGATGCCTGGATTCTTTGTGTTCGCAAGGAACAGCAGCAAATAAGCCTCTGAATTCTGAAACCCTCCTAGGACAGGGTGTCTTCCTGTACTGTGTATGCATATGGTGCCTAATGCTATAATGCCAAGACTCCCAAATGGGACTTTATGCTGCTAATACAAAACAGGTATTCACAAATGCTAATTATCATTAGAATTCCTAAAATGACTGAGGTTACATAAATCCAGATGCCAAACTCAGGCTTGGTACAAGTGAAGCTAGGGAAGATCGATTAAAGCTGAATTTTGTCCTTCACCTCCAGTTTCAATTCTTACTGTAGGATTTACATTTCACTCATGCACATCCCATAACCCCATAAGTTTTCAAAAAGCTTTTACATCTTTCTTGTGCTAAGTCACCGTGTGAAGAAGTGTCACACAGTGAAGCCTGATGCTGCAGGCTGCTCAATCAGGTGTACTGCTTCTCCCAGTGGTAGGTGCATTTCAGCGGTATATGAAGCAATTCCTGCCCGAGTAGCTACTAAATATGCAGCAAAATCTTCAGAGCATGGGAGGATATAATCACATAGCAAGTCTGTAACCTCAGCTGAAAGCAGCAAAGTACTCACCGCTCTATTAATGTGCTTCTTGATGAGAATGTAGAGCACCGGCAAAGTCACATAGGCCAGTATCTCCCAAACTTTCCCCGTTAACAACATCCACAAGACCCGATCCTCTGCATCCAAGTTGACCCAACACCAGCCCACAGAAACATTGGAGGCGTCATAGCCAATCTTCTTCAGAGCAACAGCCGCCACCGTAATGGCAAGAGGGACTCCCCAGCTGAGGAAAGAACACGAAGAGCACGGTTAAGTCAAGAACATACTCAGTTTAGTCCCTCCACAGGGAAAACGGGTGACAGACCAAGGGATTCTTCTTCAGATGGGATGCCAATAGATATTCCAGAACATCGATGCTCCCACATCAAGCCTAAGGGAAGTGACTGACAAACAGGTATTTGATAGCATATGAGTGGACTGCAAATCCACTTCCTAGGGACCCACTTAAGGATCTTGGATCCCCAGTCCTGAAGGACAGATGCATAACGATGTGCTACACTCCAAACTGGAACCTGGCCCGCACAGCAAGCGGTCAGGGTCCAGCGAGGTGAACAAGAGACATCTCGCCTACTCCCCTTCTCTCCTGGATACAGGTGAGGTCGAGGATCTGACAAGGCCAGCACATTGTACAACGTGACTATCCCGTAGGACCCAGCCATTAAAGAGCAAGCTGGCTGATTCAGAGCTTTCAGAACACGAGCAACAAAATCCCACATTCTGATTCCTAACTGACACTTGGCACATAAAGGACCAGCACAGAAAGAAATCCTCCAGTATATTCCATCAGTGGTTTTTTGTTTTGTTTTTTAAATGGAGCTGTAGTCAGTATTTTGGGAGCAAAAGGATTATTTCTGACAGACAAAGGGCAAGTTTCTTCCCAAGGAAAAGCACTGGCAGTAACAGCAAAAAGCGAAGAAAGCAAAGAGGAGCCATATTCACATAATTTGGAGCTCTGTTTTGACTTTGGCTTCTCTCTTGACAGCAGAGGCAAATATAGGGAAGTATTTAGAAGAAAAGTAACTATGGTGACACATGTGCATTAAGTCACTCAGCAGCTTGGGCTACCCACAAAAAACCACGAGGAAGAACTGAAAAATTCCATGAGCTCAAATGTGAAAACACTCAGCCCCTTCCTGGGTGCTGTTAATACCCAGGACTTTACAGGCCTGCCCTAACCTGTGATGTACAACTCACAAATTACTGCCCAACTGAAATACTGCCCTGCATTCAACTGAATGCATCACCTGCCCTTCCCATATTCACCCTCAGATAAAAGTTCCGTGGAGCCTTAAGAGGGACAAGGGACACTCCTTCAATAAATGACACGAATGCTTCAGAGAGTGCTCAGACTGAGTTTCCAGCAAAACCCTCCTGGTCTCTCCAGATGCAAAGAAAACAAAGCCATTACTGTATTGCTCTCATTACCTTCCTGGTTCACACTTGTCCTTCACTGACAGCCCGGAGCAGCTGCAGAGAACATGAAAAGAATCTTCCTCCTAAAATCAGTTTCACATGCATCAGACTATGTAGTCAACCAGCAGTTGCCTAGATCAGATTAACTGAAATTCCACAGCCCAACTGAAAAATTGGAGATAGTTCCATAATACTAGATTTCAAAAATACCCCATTTCCTACTCTTAAATAATGTCTGCGTTCACCTATTCACGAAAGAAAAGAGATGTAAATGTAATGCTGTAAAAAATTCAGAGTCAACCTTTTAGCATGGTTAGAACATTTTGTTTCAATGTTCAGAACAGCCAGTGCTAATCCAAGCCAGTGTTGTTATTTAAGGACAGTTCTGCTGCAGGAAGCCCTCCCCGTGCTATTATCAGAGCAGGCTTTCTAAAAACATTCCAGACATTGCCACCACCATAAAAATTTCTACACGAAACTCAAGACTCATTTTGGTAAAAATGGTAATTTGCCTGGAAACAAGGATTACAGATTCAGAAAGATTCAAATTTCTGTACGCTTGGAAGAACTGACCACTGGGGTAAAGAATTCAAGAGAACTGGCATTTCCTTAAAGAAACCATATTAACACACACAAGCACAAATGAGTGCAGCACCAAGAAAAAGGAAGTGTATTAAAAAACTAATTTGCCTAAATAATGATCTCCACAGTGACCTGAAACTGAAGGAATTATATGAGAAAATAAAACCAGGTCAAATTACTAGGCATGGATATTAAAGAGAACAGCATAAGTACATACAGACACAGTAAGAGAGGCAACAGTAGGAAATAACAGATCGCTAGGGAAGGGACTTAAAAAAATCTTCAAGTATCTAACTAGTAAAAGGAAGAATGTGGAAGAAAATTCCCACACATCAGGCAGTTAATTTTCACTGGAATAGTGTGCTGGGATCAGATGGCTATTACAACTAACTCCAAGGACAAAGCATTACAAACTCAGAGTGAAGTTAGAAAGAATCTAGCAAGTAATCGGGCATTTCAGTGAACTTCAGTTCCATTTTAGAAAACTGGAAAGGAGAACCGAGACTAGTGACTTGAGTATTCTTAAGAACCCCTAAATGACAGCTTCCCAAGGAATGGAAAATACCAATGCTTTACACTCATCTAGAAGAATGGAGGAACAGAAGAACCAGACTATTATACACCAAAGGCATATGTAAAGACTAGAATAAAAAGGATCCAAGATAACACAGAGGCAGAAATTTTACTCTGAGCCTCAAAGACGGGACAATTACGTAGGCTGGGCCTCCCAAAAGCACACTTGGATCTAAATGCAATCAGTGTGGGAGAGAAGGGAAAGACGACTACTCCTTGCATCTCTGTAAAAAGGCTGGCAATCCCATCTCTAAGGCAAATACAACAGTACTTAACTTCCCTAATACAGCCCCCAGCGATCTATTAATAAAAATACACACGACCCAGCATATCTGTCCACGTTAACACCAATGCTGCGTTTATAAAAGGCAAGACAAGAAACCCTTAAACTATAGCAGCATACAGCTCAAGTTGTATTGGTTTTCTTGTCCTCGGTATGCCTGGGTCAGATTGCTTAATAACACATTTTGATTTACACTGCACAGCTGTTTGGTTTGTTTTTTTGTTTGGGGTTTGTTTTTTTTTTTCCCACCAGAGGTTCTTACAAGCAGGGAAGATTTGCAGTCACCTGCCTGCACAGGTCAGACAACAAGCCATCCTACCAGCAAGCCTGCAGGCAACTCCTTCTGGGGACAGGAATTTTTACTCTGTAAAGAAAGAAAAATCAGTCTTCTGGATATACCAGCCAATTTCAGGGAAGAGCTTTGAGCATACATTGTAAGCAGAACTCCCGACCAAATCGGCTCCAATTTAATTTTTGCTTCCCCCCCCCCCCCAAACATTAAACAGTTTACAGTACCAAAGTACAAGCTTCCAGGTACCAAGCAGAGACTCCTCCCAGAGAAGCATCCGAGAATTTAAAAGCTAAAGCACCAGCAGTCAAGTAGCTGACAATTCCGTTGGCCTGGCCTACAAGCTTTAATAAACTAAATGATAGAGCCACAGCAAATTTCCAGAGATCTCTGCACCTTACAGGCAACACTTCGGGACTTAAGTCCAGTTCTGAAATGTAGCACTGGCACTGTCCCAGTCATGCATGAGGCGGTCCTTTGAGGCCACAGGTGTACAATACAGTAGTACCTGAAAGGATCCCCAAGTACTCCATGGACACGCATGCGTATATACGTATATATACGCACACATATATACGGATATATGCATAGTTATAAACATCTATATAAGCACCCAGATACATATTTTACTTTTTTATATCTACATATAAAAGTAAGCATATATACGCCTATAACCATCTGCGTAGCCTGATCATGAAATATAAATACTTCAAAAGTTGGCAGCAATTTCTGTCAAAAGCAAAGGAAGAAACAATCCCAAGGTGGGTTCTGGTCCATTCCTCACCCTGAGTTTGGATCAACTACTCTCACAGCAAAGATGACATTAAGCAACTAAATGATACTTGATATTTAGAAATCCCGAACAAGTGAGGTAGCCTGGAAATTTACGCTCTGGATGCCAGAACCTACACCTTACAGCTACATAAATATTTTCAAAGCTAACTATAAGCTTGTTTTCAAAGCTCATCTGAGCTCAACACGTTTAAAACCAAAACAGAGCCTGTAGTTCTCTAGTCTAGCAGTAGACTAGGTGGATGTGTTACCACATGAATCAGTAAGGAACAAACCTGTTTGACAGGTGTGATCCAGCGTGACATCCTAATTTCCCTAAAAAGAAAATTTCAGGTATTGACTTCCAACATATATTTAGTCAGCTCCACTCAGCGAAAGAACAAACAGTCTCTGGTTATACTCAACATGAAAAAAGTATTCATCTTTACAAACACTTGCCCCTTATGAGTAACTGCTTGTAAAGAATAGGAAACACGCATGACAAAACTCCGTCCTGCCGTGAATCCCTTCCAGAAGTGTCTCAGAATGACTCTTCACACAATGGTCGCTGCATGACCGCATTAGCAACCTATGAAACAAAGTGGGGGGGGGGAAATCCCAGGTTCTTGCCTAGACAAAAATACTGGAAACTTATCTTTAAATCCTTAAAACATCATCTGCAACCTTTCCTTTTGCCCTAGACAGGTCTCCCTCACCTACCTTCTGCAATTAATGTCTGGACCAGTAGCTTTTCTTATCAGTTGCAGCAGCTCCTATCTGCGTGGTACTCAAAATTTTGATTTTTAGGCTATCAGCACCACAGACAGCCAGTGGGACTTGGAAGCGCCAACAAGTGCGAGGGGAAGCCATCTCCAAGTATGATGTCCAGAATTGGATTTTTATGATTGAGTTCTCAGGTAATGATAAAAGTGCAGGGAAGGAAAGAAGGAAGATGGGTCACAAGGGAATGAGCAGAGAACAGGTCCTCACTTGTTTTCTCTGGCTTTTTATGCAGTTCATAAAGCAGGAAGAAGCTTTAAACTCTGGCTCTGCACAGAATGGGAGTCATTTATGAAGCAGAACCTGGCAATGGGTCTTCAGTGAAAGCTCTCTGTATTGCCCTTTAAACAGAGGAAGTGGAACTGATCAATACCAAGAACAGAAGATGTCATTTTATTTTTACTGTGAAGACCTGAAAATAAACCTAGCAAATTCACTCAGAGGAAGTTCAGTTTGAACACTCCCTTCCTCTCTGTCACAGGGTTAGAGCAATCTTTCAGGATTTTTACAATTTTAAAAGAGTGCCCAGATTATGGCCAACATTATTTCAGTGAATCTGCCCATTTCTTTCTGCACTTCGAGAAGCATTAAACCAAATAGAGAAGTTAAAGTACAGCCAAAGGCCACACAACAAGTGATTAG
This sequence comes from Buteo buteo, assembly GCF_964188355.1. Classification (NCBI taxonomy): domain Eukaryota; kingdom Metazoa; phylum Chordata; class Aves; order Accipitriformes; family Accipitridae; genus Buteo; species Buteo buteo. Next base: position 5,105,055 of record NC_134175.1, read on the forward strand.
CAGACAGAAAAACTACAAATAGTCCAGATTTGCATCAACTCTTTGATGTAGCCTGATGTAGACAAGATGCCCGTAAAGAAGTCGGACTACTTTTTTTTCTGTTCTTTAAGCAACATGTGGGTCTCTACTGGCACTCCATCCTCTCCACAATTCTTATAGAGCAACTCTGTTCACTCGAAATGAAGTAACCTGACAAAATCCACTGTCTCACTGCATCTTATTTCAACTTCACCAACAACAGCCTGGTGTACCCAGATGCGTGTGCAGTCACCTCGGGCTTCCTCATGCACGGACCTTGCTGTCAAACAAGAATTAGAACCGGCAGGGCAGGAATTGAAGTTCCTCCCCGATTCAGGTTTAGTCTTAATGTCTTTCCCTGGCCCACCTTTACCTGGACTCAACTCTAATTCAATCATCTCCCAAATCATGCTGTTTGAAAATAAAAGGTGACAAATATTTGACAAAGAAACCAGAAGAAAATTCATTACTTGCCCTGATGGGCTTTTTTTTTTTTTTTAAGCAAAATCATTCCTCTAATAATTTATTGCAAAAGCTTGGCAGCCCAGAGGACTAAAGGATCACTGTTTTGCTCAGCGTGGAGGTAGCACATGATTCCACAAGCTCAAATTGCATAATGAAAGCTTTTACTAAACATGATGTGGAAAATCGGCTTGCTAAATAGCAGAAACTGAGACATAAAGCTACACTGTGGTCTGTTTTGTTTTGCTTTCAGTCAAACATGCCAAAACAACCTACAGAGTGCTTTTCGAGCAGCCGCCTCACTTGTAGGCTACATTCTCCTCTGAGTATTGAATTACAGCAACCTGCCTCGGGAAAGGGGAAGGATCTACAGACCAGACCGACACCAGTAAGTCAGGGACCTGCGGAAACAAATCCCAAACACAGAAGTTCTGGCAGCAGCAGACAGGTATCGCAAACACAAGTTTCATGGTATTATTTCCAGGATATCAGAGCAGATTGGGAAGGGAAAGCAGAAGCCAGGATTTTCGGAGTCGTTACCTCTTGCCAGAGATTTTTCTATGTGACCTTAAGCAAAAATTTTTTTTAACTTTTCCACATCCCCATTTCTTCACTTGGGAGGGGAGGGGGCAAATAAGCAGGGCTGGTTAGTTATAAAAAGACAGCCAAATCCTTGTTTAAAGGGCCCTTGAGAAGGACACGCTATCCTTAAGCAACGAGCAAGCGTGTCGAGCCACCATCCAAGCGCGTCGTCGCAGAGCGGAGCACGCCACGCGCGGTGGCTGTGGGCTACGGGGTGGGTTCCCCAGGGGGGTCCACACCTCGTGGGGGGGGTCCACACCTCGTGGTCCCCCGGGGCCAGCACCCACCTCACGACGTGGAAGCAGCAGAGCAAGCCCGTGCCCGTGGGCGAGCCCCTCACAATGGTGATATAGAGGTAAAGGGCGATGGCCATGGTCCAGAAGAAGGAGCTGGTGTTGGAGAAGGTGGAGAGGGCGCCCTGCAGCACGCAGTCCCACGAGGTCTTGTCGAAGTCCTGGAGCACCCCGTAGAAGTAGGAGAGGGCCGAGAGGAGGTCCGCCAGCGACAGGTAGAGCAGGAGCTGGCGGGGACGGGTCCGCAGCTCCGGCCACAGGGCATGGGTGCAAACCAGGAGGCTGGAACCCACGAAGGAAAACACGCAGGACACCAGCACCACGACCCGCTCCGAGGCGTACAGCTCTGTAGGAGGCAAAGGCCCCGGCATGCCGGGGACGGAGGGGGGGGCAGAGGGACGGGGCACCCGTCCCGGCAACGGCCGGGAGGCGAAAAAGCAAAGAGGAGGAGGAGGGAGAAAAAGCCGGGAGGGGAGGGGAGGCGACCGCCCAGTACGGCGGCGAGGGAAAAGGAATTGGGAAGGGATGCGGAACGCCGCGGTAGGAGCGGGCAGAGCCGGCCCGGCAGCCCCGGGGAGCGGCCCCGACCCGCCCCGGTGCCGGCCCCGGTGCCGGCCGTCATGTGAGCGCCGGCCCGGCCCCCCCCGGCCCCGCTTCCCCCAGGGAAACGCCGGCAGCTGGCGGGGGTTTGGGAGCGCTGACGGCCGGGCGCGGAAGAGAAAACTGCCGCCTAGGGCGCACAGCCCACCTTTTTTTCTTAAAATAAAAGCAACAAACAAACAAAAAAAAACCCAACCCGCAAGCCACCGTCACTGCCTGGTGCAACGTGACAGAAGGAACCCACTCAGAAATAAATGCCTTTTTTAACTATCGGCTCCTAAAAGCCATACTTGATGCCTTTCTTCCCCAAGGAGAGCGCACAACTCTCCCAACCCTTTGCAGAGACAGAACCATATATATATACACCTATATCTATCTATATATATCTATATATATATATAGAGAGAGATCTCTCAACTCCACAGAACACACAGTTCGAACTGTACGTGGTCAGATCCCCAGGATCAGAGGTCAATCAATCCTCCAGCAATCCTCCCCCTGGTCCCTTCACCCTCCCGAGGCGGCACCCACGTTATCTTTACCTTCCACGTTCTTTACTCCGAAACACGCCAGCACTGACTCCTGCCGTATCCTGCAACCTGGGAGGCAGAAAACAAGAAGAAGACACAATAGAGCATTCACTATCACGTTAAACAGATTTTACACTTCTGTTGGTAAGAAAATGCTTTTTTCCCCCCACTCTTCAAAGAACTTACAAGTTGAAAGCATGTCCTTGTTTGCTTCTAACTTGCCCGATACTTCATTGGCATCCACACAGACAACTCGTACCTTATACCTTTGATGTGGATAGTGATGTGCTCAATTTCCAAAGAAGACTGTTATTGTTCAGGTGTCTCGTTCTTTCAAACAGTTCAATCATTTCCTAGCTACATAGCCATGAAGGATCCCTGCTGAACTCACAGGTTTTAACAAGGTTTATTCTGACCTGTAAAATCAGCTGCCTTATCCCCCACCCAAGCTTCTCTCAGCACCCTGAAGCCATCCGACACACCCCAGAAAACACATCTGACAGAAATATCTTAAAAAACCACGAATTATTCAGTGTTTGCATATTACTTTTGGCCACGGTGTCCTTTCAGTTTTACATTCCCATCTTGTGAATTGAGGAGTTCCTCTCAACATTTTAAATCACTTCTTCTGATGTCTTTGATTTAGAACACACCACTTCACAACTAAGTTTTTCAGGATAACTAGTATTCAATTGAACTCTATTTTTGCACTATTGCTGCTTTACTGGAAAAATAATTCCACTTTTAAAAAAACAAACCCGCATTCCCCTCAGATGTATAAGAGGGACACTACTGCTTCCATGTTTTTAAGAGCAGGTTTCCCATTTTTCCACTGCAGCAATTTCTTCTTCCACTAGTCTGCTGCACAGCTGTATTCAAAACCTGCAGCCAGTTCAACTGCCTCCTTAAGCTTTTGATTATCTTCATCTGGTTTTGACTTTTAAAGTTCAAGTCCGATTTTCTCATGAATCCTGGAAGTCCTTGGGGATACATCAGTTTGTCAGGGTAAGTCTTCACACCCACTCTGCCAGTTCACAAAGAGCTTTTTCACTAACATTCAGCTATGCCTTGACTACCTAGAAGCGGGTGCCAGTTCTGAATGAAGTCTTTAGAGCTGTTCATCAGATTGATTTCAATCAGTTTTGCCACAGCACAGAAGGGGCCAACGTGGGTCAGCATGCAGAGCGCCTCACAAATGAACTTTTCTGGTGCCGTCCAAACACACCGCTTCTATTCCAGAGATTCACCTCCAAGGACAAGTCGCACCAACACCTTTCCTAGATAGAACTTCAGAGCTTTTTAAAATTCTCTTTACTAAGTCTCCAGCAACACCCAGGCTTAGTGTGCTGCTTCTTGGTCACCTTGATGCATCTGTCATTTGCTCTGTTAAAGTCGCTTCCTTTGGAAACAGTATCTTCTTTCTATGTACCTTTTTGACCTTTAACACCCAGTTAAACTTCAGTCAAGCAGGCTTTTACATTTAGAAGAAGTTTATTTTGGAGCTTGATGTCCTCTGCATGTTCTTTATAGAAAAGGGAAGTTGCAGCAACTTGCATTTCCCCTGAACACAATCTGACACAAATAGCTTTTTTTAGCTAATTATTCCAGGCTTTCTTTAGCTACCCTCTGACCCCCCAAAAACATGAGACAAAACTCTGTCAAGGCTGCATTCCCAGTTGTTGCTCTTACACATTCTTGGCTTTTTCCTTGTTCTTTGGTTTCCCTTTCCCTACTTTTATAGCACAAGACACCCACCTATCACAAACATCCAGACAAACCACTTCATCAAATACCCTGGCTTTTGAGTGTTGCTTCTCTTTTGGGGCAACGGATGTGGCTCTACAACACAGCTTAATTAAGTCTTGCAAGATAATTGTTTATTTCTGCAACTTATGGTGACCTGACAAACTACTTTTTTAGAACTGGAGAGAAGGGAATATCTGAATCGCAACCACAAGTTCGTGGAAATGCAAATTCTGGTTTTGTCTCAATTCAGCAAGATATGTATCTTTCCCTTAGCAATCAAAAAGAAATAGGACAGGCATAGGATCTTCTGCTGGATCTCTCCCTATTTTCTAAAAATAGGAATACAGTAAATTTACACACAGAAGTCATCGTTCAACAGGAGGGCATGCATGAAGAGTTAGTGCTTCAGAACTGAGTAATAAAAGGCAAATAACTTCTCATTAAAGATTCCCACTACCTTTCATTTTCTTGATATCTGCACGTGCAAGACATCCACCACCCAGCAATCTCCATGGCATTCCTATAATCTTGATATTGTTACCTTCTAATTGCAGGGTAGCAGTGCAGCTGTCTCTGCCCGGATACACATTCCTACCTTCAGTCCCATGGAATCCGCAGTTGTCCAGAGAATAGGAATATTTGGAAACTGCCCAAAGATACGTGACAATTCAAAGGCAGTGTTGTGTGTAGCTCAGAGTAGAGAGAAGTAAAAAATCTGAGCAACTAGCTTGTCATAAAGCAACATACAAAATTAAAATTCTCCTTTAAGAATTTCACCTTCAGATGCTCTCAAAGCACAGCAAGGCAAAGCAACCTGGTGTTTGGTGGAAAGACACAGAAAGTCTTTTTTCCTGACTTGAATTAATCTCACCAACTACTAAAAGAGCTTTCTGACACACAGGCTACACCCTGCATCTTAGAAAGCATCAGTTGAGCTGTAACAACCTAAATTTACCTCCACTAACTGTGAGATAGAGTGTAGTGACATAACTTCTTCTTCAAAAAAAAAAAAAAAAGGCTTCAACAAGTTTTTACTTCGCCTTTGCAGCTGACTAGGCAGCTGGGCTGAGGCATAGTTCTCATTTCAGTAGGAACCTAGTTATATGCCTTAGGTGTTTTATGTGATTTTTAGGGGCTGAGACCCTCAGAGGACCTCTGCATATCACAGACACAAGCATTGCTTGCGCACTACCATGTTACTCTCCTGATTTTGTGCCAGATCGGTGAGACAGCTTTTACCAGAGATGAAGACACTTCATGGAAAAAATTACATGAGCAAAAGTTCTGGTCTCACTCTATCTGACTCCGCTGATACGCTCAAAGGCCAACTCTGGGTCCACCAGAGAGAGGAGTCTGGACTGCTCCTGAACAATTAGGATACTATTTCACATCTCAGCTTCAGAGCACACACATGTGAAGAAGAAAAGACTTCGCATAATTTATAGCTGTTTGTTTCTAATACCTAGCCAAGAGAATCCGAGCTCCCTTTACCACATTCACTTTAGGGCCACAGACATAATTACAACAGAATAATATCCTCTGACTCCCAAGTACCAACTGCCAGCATCATCAGCCATCCTCACTACCCACAAGAGGTCACTGCTGTTCCAGGCAGTAGTATTTTCTCCATCACCATTGTCCTGACAATTCTAACAATTGCTTCTCTGCCATATCTCTGTCTCTGATGAAGGCAGATGGCTCTAACACCAGCAGATGTACCTTGGTCACCTTTCGCCATCCTTGCGTCATGCCCACAGCTTAGACAGTAGTTTCAAATAGGAGCCTGGAAAAAAGTAGAGCCCAGTTTCACTGCACTCATAGGGAAAAAAAAAAAAAAGTAGACGTGTTGTACTGAAATAACCAGAAAAAAAAAAATTTAAAAAATCAGCCATTAGAGGCTCAGTTTGGGCAAAAGCCCCTTAATGTTTTAGTTTTCAAATCACCATGCAGTTCCTCTCAAGGAAGTCAGTACAACTGTTTCTTGTACTCATTAGCTTCTCAGGGTGCAGCCTGGGAGCAATGACACCCAACTCCCCCCCTCCTCAAAAGAATGCAAAATTAAGTGCATCATGCATAACCTTTCACTGACACAGATCTTCTGCATAGCCTGGCTATGCCCATGCAAGACACTATATATATATATATATGAGAACATCTAGCCAAGAGTTAACAAACCTGATTCTCTGGAAACATAAAGCTAACTCTGGAATCATAACACAATAAAAAAGGCTAGCCAACAGTTTTACCAGCACCTGAGCTCTTCGTTTCCAGGAGAACGAGACCATTTTTCTAAGTTATCACCTGATCCTTAGGTTCACTGCATCAGCTGAAAGGAAGCCAGGGAAGCATGGTTAAGAGAAGGCTTCTGAGAGAGGTGAAAATCCCCGTGTTTGTCCTTTGTTGCTTTTTCTAGCATGTGACAAAAAAAAAAAAAAAGTCTACATTTCTAGCAGTCCTGGAGCAGATTAAGGACCTAATCCTTGACTTTATTAACCCTATCTATTCCATTTTAGATAGACACTAATATAGACAGCTTTTGATATAGCATTAATGAAAGCAATCTAGGGCTGCTCAAGAAATTCCAAAATGATCACTGACAGCCTTCATAACAATTTCTCTAGATAACAACTTCTAGATAACAACTTCTTCAAGTAGATTTAGAAGAATCAAGCAAAAAAACCACAAGGAAATACATTCCCTACATATCTATTAAGAATGCTAAGCAACAAGGCAGTCGGTTAAATAGGTGCAGACACTATAGCCAAGGTCTCACGTGGCTTTTCTTCTCAGAAAAATAGTTTTCAGAGATTTGAAAGGTTTTACTTGGCAAACACTGGGGTCAAGACAGCTCTGTAACAAGCACAGCTAGGTACCACCAAGTCAACTAGGAAGAATCTGACATTTGCATGCAAAGACCCACACAGGAAGTTTGGCACAGCAGGAGGCCATTTTACATACAGAGAACAGGCTTTCTGGAAGCAGAATTGCAATACGCATAGAACTACATAGAGCCAATACACTAATTTGGAGGTATAAAGGAATGTACTGTTTTCTCTGACTCTTCTTGTGCAGGAAACTACAAAGCAAAGTTTCATGGTTTTGTAACTAGTTAATTTAAACTCATTCTAGGTCCTCTGGAATTAACAAACGCTATGTGAATTCCTATTTTATCTTGATTACGCAAGACCAAATACCGTGACTTTCTCTGCTGCTGCTACGTCTAGATTAATACCCCCCATTCTCCTGCTTCCCATCCCTCTGTTGTTCAACAGTAACATAAAAGCATGCGCTCCAAGGCAGGCAGGTCTGCTTTCGGTGTCCCAGTACTAACTTTGGCATGTTAGCTGTTACTCCAACCTTGTGATTCTCAAGAGAGAAATATGCAGTCCCCTTATCTTCTTTAACCAGACCAACGTGACAGACAACTAACTGTTAGGGTAACAAATTTTCAACTGTTGGCAGGCTTGGCACGGGGATAGAAGAATGGCCCTGAGGCAAGCACAACAGTGTAAAAAAACCTCCTGGATCAAGATGAGCCTGGGATTTATGCAGTCTTTTATGTTCCATCTCCAGTGCACTAGAACTGCAGAGCAGAGAGTGTGTACACAAGTGCTGAAACAGGACACACCCATCACTTATCAGCAGAGCACCATACTGGATCTGTTTAGCAAGCCCCATGGCTTTTCTTCCATCAAGGAGAGATGCTTAGTCATTTTAAGCAGTTTTCCATTAGCACCAAAAATGTGTAGTCAGGCTGCAGAGATCACACAAGAATTCAAGCCAGCATCGCTCAAAAAAGCCACGAGCAATGAGAATTCTTTGCAGGCAGAACGCAATTAGTTACACTGCTGGAATCAAGCCAGCACAATCAACGCATTAAAGTATGCTCCAAGTGTTGCGATAGTTTTTCATTTCAAATTTAAATTAGGAGATTAATATGGGATATTCCTTCATGCTGTGGCTGCGTGGAGAAAAAGAAAGGTATTAATATTGTACATTCACGATGAAACAGAGTATGCCATGAACAAAAAAATAATACATTTAAGACCTGGTGTTAAGGTCACCCAGCTGAGACTCAAGTATGTAGCCGTAGTGCTTTGGGAAAGGGCACTAGAAAGGGCACTTGCACAGCATACAAAGAGGCACTCTTTGTAGTGATCTTTGTGGCAATCTTTCAATTTTTTAATTCAGCCATTCTCATTACCTATAATAAAAATGTATGGACTGCATCTCTTACATTTAATAGTAGTAAAATAGGCCAAATAGTAGGATTTGGGGCATGTAGCTTTTACTGTAAATTGAACTGGAGGTATACGCTGTACTTTGCAACAGAAAGGTCTGCCTTCAGCCTGTAGTTTTAACAGAGATAAGACAGGAATATAAGAGCTAATAATGAGACCCTCAAGTAGGAAGAGTCATGAAGCATGTCTGCTTCCCTGGTTATTGAGCTAGAAGCCTCACTTAAGTTATTTCACAGAAATTATTTGAAACAGATGAAGTGCAAAGCAGCAGAGACAATTCTGCTAAAGGGAAAGGATGCAACAGAGCCCAGGAGACTCTTTCATTGACACAAGATGCTCAACAGCTACAGTCCAGAATCCAAATATGACCTTGAAAATGGGTTGTATAACACCATATCATACTCTTCACCCTCCTTCTTTGAAGGCAGACATAAAATATTTGTGTTAAACAATTTACAGATTCTCCTTCCATGTGTGGGTGCTGACTGCTCAGGTCCCAGCAGAGCCACTACCATTCATCCAACCAAAGGGTCAGCCGCAGTCACATCCCCAGCGCAGAACTTCAGAACACCACTTGGTATTCAACAATGCTGTTTGCATTATGCTTCTTTCCCAGGTAGCGAGGAGCACATATAACAGAACTATTTGAAATGCAGTGCCCACATATTTACAGAAGCTAACTGGATAGTTAGTTGCTACTAGCCATCCTGGTTTAAGCACTATTGCAAAGTTACATACAGGAAACTTGGAAGAGCAGAACATTATCTTATAACCTGGAATTCAAACTCACTGACTTTATTAACACAGATGAAGTTGCTCAGCAGTTACACGCTAAGTGACACAGGTCAAGCCCCACATGTTTGTCACCCCAACCACATTCCAGTCATTGCATCGGTTCCATTCAGCCAACACCCAGCTCAGACTCAAGTTATGCAGCAGTGGCACTTCAGGAAAGGGCACTACAAAGGGCATTTACGCAGAATACAAAGAGGCACTCTCTGTGGTGATCTTCATGGTGATCTTCCAGTGATATTTTTTAGCCATTCTCATTACCTCTAACAACACACCCTGTTTCTCCCCAGAAAGTGTGGAACTGATGGTCACCTTTTGGCTCTATGAAGAGGAAAAAAACTGAAAGTAAAAAGCCATAGAAAAGTAGTATTTTATCAGGAAATCTGATGTACTAGCTCAAAACATCTGTCTCACAACAAATATCCTGCAAAAGCAGAGATGAAGTTTCAGAAGATTTGCAACAGAAGGATACCATGCTCCCTTCTGGCCATCCATTATCTTCTGAGTGCAGAACTTTTAGAGACAGTTCATGAAGTTTCACAACTCCCTGTAATTAGTGCAATTATGTTCATGTCTGGGGGGGGAAAAAAAAAAAAAGGAGGCATACAGAAGTGTGGGTAACAAAAGTCATAGCTAGTTTTTTAAAGAGGGTTGGAGCTCCAGCGTCCCTGGATCAGACACCCAGCTCATGCCAAGTCAGTGAGGGCAATAGAGAATAAAACACAAAACCAACTTGGTTAGATCAAAATTTATGTAAGTTCTTATCCTCTATGTGAATGCTGGAAGTTTAAATAAGATCTGGGCAAGGCCTTTCCTTCTTCCACGGTTGGGGTATTCTTGCATCTCCTCCCTTAGAACAATCCCATATCATAGATTTGTCCTTTCCATAAATCCTCCTTGCCTCCCTCTTATGCAGACAAGGTAAGAGAAAATGTCTCATTGCATAATGAAAATCTAATTAATTCTTACCCAGAAAGATCAGCTAAGTTTTGGGGCACTTGACTGCATATATTTGCAATGAATAGCTGCTGACCAGCACCCAGGAGAAGTAGTGACTATAGGCGAGTTGCTCCCATGCTAGGCTCAAAGCCAAGTTAGCTTGTCATTACCAGCCTGAGGTTGAGGCTTGCATGAACTCTTCCTAAAAGCAGGCCCTTCTCCCAATATCTAGTATTGCATTTTTGCAGTGTTACTAACAATAGCTGGTATTTTACTCTCAGGAAGATGTGTGTGGGAAGGACAAAGAAAGAGCAAAGTAACTTGCAACATGTTTACATCCTCTTTTGTTCACCTTTCGTCTCTGATGCAGTGACCACATCATCAGGCATCCTGTGGCATTTCTCACATTAGCCCTCTGCTCCGTCAGACACCCCAAGCTCCAGTGCAACACAGTACACCTGGGCAGCATCCCAACCTGGATCCCCATCCACCTCAAGCCATGGAGATATGAGGCAGGCCCAACAATGTGTAGCACTTCTAGGGCAGTATACTTGCTGATTGCTTCCTTGACTATTGTTCACAACAACCAGCTAAGACACTGCCAAAGAAACACTCACAGCTGGCATCACAGAAGGAGGGAAGTTAGGGCAGGTTGTTCGAGCTCCTCCTCTCTTCTCATTCACAGGAGCCAAGAGTCTGGGGACAAACAAAAAGTCAATGAAGTAAAGAAAACAGCTTTCAAGGGAGAAGAGGCTCAAAACCATAAACTGACAGTTACCCTGTCCCTTACCCCCAATCTTGGTTAAGGCCTCTAAGAATTACAAATATTAACAAGATAAAACCAGCTGACTTGTCTGCAATCCATATTTATCTCAATGAGTTCCCAAGTTTCACACAACACCATTCAGGCAAGACAGTGGAACAACAAAGTGTTTCCAGGTGCTTAATAGTTTAAGACACAAAACTGTTTAAACTCGGTGGGTTCACTTGACTGCACAGCTCTGCTCTTAGGTGACACGGCAGACAGAAAGAGAACTCACTGGGAACACAACCATCTGCAAAACAAATGAAAAAGGGATTAATACTTATTTATACTAAAGCCACTTGACCTTGCTATTATACATGTGGAACAGCCTAAGATACACAAGATGTGGTGTTCTCTAGCACTCCTGCAATCCTCAGTTCCTGGAAACACACGAACACGTGAGAAGACAACCTTCAGGGCAAAGCAATTCCTTAACTCTTGCATCATAGCCTCAAAAGCAAGTTATTACTCGAGGGCCTCTTGTGCAACACTCGAGTATAAAGGTAAAACATGCTGCATGACTAGAAGCTCACTGGCTTTTGTCAGCCTCTAATTTCTTTCAGTGATCTACTGGCAACACTACATCTGTATATTCTGAGACATCTAAGCCTTCTATTCCCCCTCCTAATGTGCCGGGTTACAAATTCCAAAAGCTCAGGAATTTGGTTTGTGTTTGGATAGTAAGACAGAGAGCGCTAAGACTCTCAATTCTTTCTTTCTCTCAGCCTGTTTTGTTCACAGTGAAACTATATTTCATCTTCCAACAAGTTATCAGAAACCTGTCATCCTGCAAAGACAGGCGCGAGCACCAACTGAAAGGCAAGAATTGAAAACACTTCAAACTGAAAAGCAGATGTTAAAACCCCAAACTCCTGGCTACCACCAAGTCTTCAGAATGGCCAGCATTTGGGACCGTATGTTTTTTCAGAAGACTTACAGTAACGCATGACAAAACTGTTGGGTTTATTGCAAAAGTCATGAGAGAAAGTTCAGTGGCTTCTATTGTACAGAATGGCGGTGCAGGTGATGGGAAAAGCTTGTGCCCTCTATAGAATATCAAAGGAGACTGACAAAGGTGAAATGAAGTGCTGTAACTGCGTGCCAATCAAACTGGCAAATCAAACCGGCGTAGCAGCGAACAATAATACCCACCAGGCATTGTGATAACAGAACAAGGGCTCCATTCCCTGCGTCCCAGGAGACGGCACCAATTAATTAACAAATCACTTCTTGACTGTAACCTTTTCACCCTGAGGAAAAAGCAAACAATTCCAAAACATCAAAATCAAGACTTGACAACAGTACCCACCTTCCTGCCCTGAAAACGTGTCCCACTCTGGAACTAGCTGTCTTGTTTAAACAATGACCTAATCATCCCTCCAACATTTCCCATCAGGATCAGAACAAACCAGACTATCTCAAAGGCAATTAACAGGTCAGGGACAAGCACAGCTATAGGAGAGCAAAACAATCTGGTACAGAAGAGGAAGATACTACTTCATCTTTCATCCTCCTCCAGGGACATATGAGACTGCAGGATTGCTGTTTTGGGAACTGTAAAACTCTCCTTTGAGCCACTAAAAATTAAGCAAGACAGGGCCAGGGAAAAGATGCTTTGGGGAACAACCTTCTATCTATGCAGCAGGATAATGATCCCGCTTTTAATTTTTCAAATCATTTTAGCTCCCCTCTGCTGCTTGCCACCTGTAAGAATTCCTAGTGCTTTAGGAAAGGAGGAAACAAGTCTTGCAACTGAAACTGTTTAACACTCTGGGAGAATATGGAGCAGCAAAACCATCCCTGTATTCAAGCCTCACAGGAAGGGCAGTCCAAAAAAAAATGTGCCCAACACCCAAAGTAGAAAAGAGGGAGTGCAGCATGCCACATCAGTACCACTCAGCTGGTCCAAACAAATCTGCTGAAGCCTTCAGCTGCTTGTGACCAGCATCTTAGATGCAAATGTTTGTCTCAGTTGGATCTAATCCATTGAGTCCTGCTCCTGGCAGCCAAAGATCTCAATAAATCTAGACAGTATCTATTAAACTAGTGCAGCTCATTATGTTTTTTTATGGTACAAACTAAGATGTCAACTGAATGGGGCTGCTGTACCAGGCACAGTATAGTGATAATAGTAGAAGAATCCCTACCAATGAAGAGTTTATTCTGCACTAACATTAACTGTGTTGCATAAGACAAGATATTCATTCTTTCTCCCAAATCACCGCACAGTCACCTTACAAAATCATCACCTTTCATTAGTATGCACAAAATTCTTCACGGTATTAAGTATAAATGAAATCTCATCACAGGCAGGTATGTAGGAGCATCCTTCTCCACCCTCCCTATTGACGTACCTGGAGAGAACATATAAGCTGCAACTCAAAGTTTTTAATTACAGGAGTCTGGGACAATAGACATGAGTGTATTTTTTCCACAAATAAGAAATCCACAAGCCTCCTCCATAGATGTCAATGGGACTTACTACATGTGGAGTCCAAACAAGCTGGTAATCAGGCAAGCATTCTTCAAGATTTAGAAGCCCAGTTTGAAAACTATGCAGCAAAAGCTAAGGGACTCTCTCTCCCTCTGCAGAGACCTAGAATCATTTAACTGATTATTCACTGCTGTGGCTGCAGGAAGAGCAACCATTTGCAATACTGAAGAAAGTTATCCAGCTCTGGCGTTTGCTCTTATTTCTAGATGGTCAGAAGCTATATTTGTAGGGATGACTGACTTGGGAACAGCTTTAAAGTCTTACAGGGAAACCAAACAACTAAGCTAGTTTAGAGTTAGAAGAGACCTCTGCAAAGGTGCTGGCCGATAAGCTGAGCAACTTTTCTGTTTCAGCAGCTTGTCTAACAGCAAATCCTTTCCTCTTCTCTTTCATTCAAGTACCTAGCAGATTTACTGTGAGTGTGCATTTATGGAAAGCTTTCTGCTTTAGGGAATTGTGACCAAAACCATCGATGACAGCATAGCATGTATTAGCATCCCTGAGAACAATTTAAAGGCCAGAGGTGCCACTCAAAGTTTACATGATCATTCACATGTAGTTGAATTTGCCAGTTAAGGGCTCAGAGTTTGGCTCCAGAAGGCAAATTTCCCTTTAGAGAAAAGATAAGACACGACCTGTTTCACTTCACATTGGTTGTTGGGGCACTTTTCCTGGAGAGGGGTGACCCAGCCTGCACGAATCACACCAACTTACAGCAATCCTGTGCTAGGTTAAGTGGCTAGACACAAATTTGTGCTTAATCTCACTGTTACCTTGCGGGTGACAAAGCAGCAGGAAAAAGTTGTTTGGTGGATCATGTAACAGTACGAGGAATTAGCCTATAAAGAAATCACTACTATAAAACAACAAGCTGATGGGTGTGGAAGATGGAAATACTCTCCTGTTACGGAAATTCTGGATTCCAAGAGAGGTGAAAAGTCCTGCCAGGTAAGATCTGCAGCAATCATTTTGTCATCACTGAAATATGCGATACCATAAGCTTCATTTAACTAAGCACATTTATTTTAAGTTCATTCCCAGCACCACGTCATCCTCCTATTGTCAACAAGTGGAGTTTTAAGCTATGACTGACCCAGTCACAAGCCTTGAGCTAGTACCTGAAGAATTACACAAAGTTTCTCTAAAGATTTGAACAACTCCTGCTGGAAGCCTGATGCAAACAGATCCTCTGTCACTGGAGGCTTCAAATACTTCCTGTTTTAAGGCAAAACAACGCTGAATTTTCATCTGTGAAATCTGTGGGTGAAACTCAGCAACAGGAGAAAGCTTGAATGAAAAAGATGAAATGACAGTTTTCAAGCTTCAGAAAGATTTAGGTTGGAAGAGACTCCTGGATATCAGCTAGTTCAACTGCCTATTTTAAACAAGGCTAACTTCAAAACTAGATCAGGATGCTCAATGTCTTTTATACAGGCTGTTTTAAGCAACCCTGTCTACTTCTAAACCATAGAATTAGAAGTAATATCTAGCTGAGTCTATTAAGCTTACTAGGATGAACCAGCATCCTGGAGAAAAAACATCTTAAAGCTATACCAAACCACTAGTTGGTGGCTGCAGAGCAACAAATTCTCTCCTTTGTCCCAAAGGAGGTGTCGGTCTTTCCTATTATGAACTTTTAGGTGGGCAAAGAAGTATCTTGCTTCTCCAAATACAGTTAGTTTTCCTGACTTATAACCTTACAGACAGGTTTTCCTTTTTAAGATATGAATACATTTGATAAATTCTGACTTTGATTTGATACAAGTCCTATGATACGTGGATCCTGGGGTTTGGGTTAGTCTCTCCAAAAATTTTCAAACTAGTGCTGTATTATCCCATCTTCTACTGCAACTCCTGTGATATGCTAACAAGTCAGCCAGAAAGCGGTTCTAGGCTATGACTCTTGGCAATGCTGATTAAGCACTGTTATTATCAACCTGTTCCTGTTACTTTCTTCTCCAAACTCCCTATAGCATCCTAATTCCCCAAATACAGGACACGAGCTGCTTAACAACTCCTGTTTGCCTTTTTTTTTTTTTATTAATCCTACAGCAGAAACTTTCCTTATGAGATGTATTGACATGACCCTAGATAGGAAAGATATTTACCAGTTTCTTACAGTTCTGTGGTAGGAGATGATCCAGCTGGCAGCGGTACCCGACGTCCACCTAAGCTCCCAAGCGACCCCAGCTTCCTGCTGCTAAACCTGATGTACCGCAAGCAAGCTGAGCACAGGCTCCAGGGAGGTGCAGACACTTGCTTCATAATTCACACTCGCTGCAAACTCAAGATAGTTCCGGCTTTCTTGGTACAGGTACGACTCCTCCCCACGTTCTGCCACCACTCCTGCCGGCCAACCTGACAGCTAATAAGGAAATGGGACACCTTTGCAGTGAGTCACAGGCTGGCTAAAACAAAACAGAACTAAGAGAAAAGAATAGACAGTCCTAGCAATTCCTTTCGACAAAGCACAGGCAGCCAGGCGTAAAAATCACGCAAGATAGGTAAGTGGCAGGATGACAAGGGAAAAGATAGAGTCCCAGTCTGAGATTGGTCAGCATTTCTACCTGTAGGACAGCTGCACTCCTAACCCTGCCGATTTTCAGCTAGTCCCTCAGCTCAGAGGGAAACAGCCCTTTGGGTAACAGGCTATCTTCGTCTTATTGCAGGTGACAAGTGAAAAAGCAGCAGCAGTTTTGTAGCCCTGGGATCATGTTGCAGATGGAAGGCTCTCGGTAACTTCCTTTCACAAACTTTCCTGCACTGTGAGAAGCACAAAAGCTCTGAGATATAACAAGGAAAATTCAGGAAGGAATTCAGGTTATTACATTACTGAGATCTGCAGGATAGCCACGTCTGTCACTCAATCCCCTACTCCACGAAATGCAGACACAAAAATTCCATAAAACATGGTACAGTTCAGGATACTACAAAGAAAATCTAGAGCAACCGTCTCCTCCTATTCCTTAAAAGGCTTCATATTTAAAATCTACCACATCTCACGCAAGTGAATCTTCATTTGGGATCTCACTGGGCCCAGCTAATATCCCTGGCTTAAGCAATATTAAATCCCCGCATCAAAACAAGATAAAGCCATGGAATTAACATACACATCACTTACTGAATTTCTCCACATGCTGTGCAGTGAGAAACGTGTACTTGCACAGAGTACACCAGACTTATGCCTTCTTGCACAGCAGAGTTAAACAATTCATTTTTTAGCCAGATTCAGTGCAACTTCTTCCTTTCTTTCAGATTTCGTTTTTCTTTTTACATGAAGACAAGCAAAAAAAGCCCTCTGCCTTCCACATTCTAGTAAGTTCTGTTCTTCCCCTTGTAATAACAGTATTTAATGAAGCTTTCATTACCTTTTTTCCTCTCTTCTCTCCCAAATGAGATCAGAGACGTCCAGCAGCAACATCGTAACTGTAACTGCAAGCCTTTTAAAGTAGTCCAGTCCCACTGGCCAGAAGAGCACCTAGCACTTCTGTTACCAAGAAAGCAGATGCACCATCATATTTCACACATTGAACTTCCTGCACGTTATCTCTTCCCTTTACACAATTCCCTCCCCATATCTTATCTAAATTAAAAAAAAAACACACACAGACCGAACCGAAAGGTTTAAGCAGAAGCAAAAATGTTCTGTTAAGCCTGCTCTGTGGTCATTTGTCAAATACCATAAACATCGGTTCTCCCCATATAGCATCTTAGAGAAGGTCTTTAAGGAGCCGTCATTTTGGAGCTTACACAAACAGTTCACAGTTCTACTAACAGCTGAGTTAGCTACTACATCTACGTAAGCGCCATTAATTTTCGTGTAGACATGCCACAGACAAAATTACTTTCCAGCAGCGAGTTGTGCAGAATAGGAAAACATCGTGGATGGCCCCCCCCAAGACTGCAATGCTGCCGTAGCTCCTGGAAGCAAGGCTACCCCTTTTCCTAGCCAGGTCCACTCTGCAGCAGTCCGTATAAGCTAGTAACACCAGGCTATTCCGGGGTTCTGCTGATTCAGTACCTTGGGAGAGGCCTGGGCAGAGTCCAGTGCATTGCAGATTTCAGAGGACTGTAAGCCACACGTAAGCACCCATGACTCATTAACCAAGCAATGCGCAAGCATTAGCCATAGATCATAAACCCAGAATCATAGCCGTCAGTAGCCCCCTGTCTACTCTAGCATATCAGTCCAAAAAAACAAAAAAACTGTTGTTTTATAGCCTAGATGGGCCCGGGAAAGACAAGTTTATCCAACCCGAGAAGTTCCTGACCTGTCCCCCCAATTCAGTCTGCGGGTACAGAGAGGATGCTGCCAGGCTGATTCACAGCAGAGATTTTACTGTCACAGCAGTTCTGTCCTTTCTTGCTTGTTAAGCTCAGGCTCCTCCTTTATCAGGACTTTGAGGGATCTTTATAGAATCTCCTTCTGGACATACCTCTTTCCTTTCTTCCAAGGCCAGACCCACCTATTTCTACATCTTTGCCTCAAAGCAAGAGGCAAAGTGTCAAAACAGGGCCTGCTGCCTGCACAGCTTCTCCCTTTGTCCGAGCTGCATTAGGGAAATTTCCATTTCGGTGCCTCCTACTGCTCAGTCAGCCACTCACCACAAGAGCCAGAGAACCTCAGAAGAGTCCCATGCACCACTGGCTGACGTTGTCACCATCCTCTACGCTGAGAGTTGCTCACCATGCACCACCAAAGCATGCAGGGAGATGTGAAGATCAGGATTGTTATCAGCACGTTATCCAGCCTTCCTATCTGCCCAAGGAGATGAGATACGCATCGTGACGCCAAAGCTGATGAAAGGGGAATAGGATGCCTGCAACACAGCCAGGGAAGTTACCCTCATATGCTCCCCAGAAGCACACCTTCCTCCCCACATTGCCCCTGCCCAAGGTTAGTTGTACTGAAACAGTGCCAGACATTGCTCCTGCATCTAGTTTCATCCTCAGGTGGCTTCTGAGGCGAATAAAGCCTGCATTTAGCAAAACTTGACATGGGCTATATGTAGCTGCACGAAAGAAAAAATTATCATCCCTTGTAAGATGCATTTCAATTAACCCTGAGTGCACTGCAATATTCTAGACAAGGTAAGAGACTTGCATCTTAGCTGCTTTCCTTATAAAGAGGTATAACAATAGACCCACATCACCAGGGGAGAACATCTACAGGAAGGCTTGAGTGAAAAAGATTCAGACTCCATTTTCAGCAGTATAAAATTTGCTTACTCTAATTCCTCTTACCAAAGCCTTCTCTTGTCCACTGGGTGAAGGATTCTTATTTCAGTGGGATGGTTGCTTCAGACAGGCTGGGCGTAGCTTTGATGCCTGGTCACTTCTCCTACAATACATTCAAATGCAAACAGAAAAAATACATAAAACTGAAGGCTTGAATTATAGTCCCACAGTTGTATAAGCCCCTTCAGCTGAGTCTCTTTGGAAAGAAAACAATGGCTCATGTGTTATTAACTTCTCTCCATTTGCATTAAGAGATGGTCTGTACCAGTTACTGGAAGATTACTGGTGTTCTACCTTCAAAATACAAGGGAACACAGACTTGCCTACAAAACGGACTAGCAAGATTCATCATATACTCAAAATGAGATCCCAGTCATACAAGGAAAACTGGTGAGGAGAAGTCCTCTCCATCCAGCTGTAGAGAACAAGCATAAATGTGTTTTATAAAAAGAAGGACTGACATCTTTTCAGCAAGAAAGCACTGATGTTTTGTTTCTCATTTAACCAGCTTTCTTCCAAGGGCATACTGTGAGTGAGTGAAAGGAAAAGATTTTTCCAAATCTGTACTAAAAATCCCCTAGCTCCCCCATGCTCTGAGACAAGGTACATGCACTGAGATGTCAATAGGTCAGGACAGAAAAAAAGGTCTCTTCTCATTATTGGTATGAAATCTGCTATTGTGTCGCTTACGTTATAAGCCTGTCCATCCTCCATGATACAGATCAGATCGAAACAGAGCAAAGTATTAGGGAATACAACTGGTCAGCTAGCAGTAATACACAATTCATAAACTACTGTTTTCAGAGGAGTTTTTCCTTTCCTGGTCTGATCAAACTCCCTCCCTAAAGCTTATCTGTAGTTCTGTCTAGACAGATATATGTTTCTGTCAGCCTTTTTAAGTGAGAAGAATGTTAAAAAGCCCCACCAAACTAGTTTTAGAGAATCTCAGTCTGGAGTCAAAGGGAGAAAGCAACAAGCATCCCTAGCATTACTCCACCAAAATCAGTGGAGTTGCCCGAGCAGTGACTTTAGTCTCATGTTACTGCTCCAACATCACTCACCCTTCAAATTTTTTTTTTTTTTTTTTTTTTTGGTGCCTCAGCTTTCTGAAGCTACTTAAAATAGGTCAATTAACTTTCTCTTGGGGGACAAAACACAGTGTGAGACGACAAGACAGAAGTGTGGTCACCAGAACTGCCTGTACTCAGCATCCTTGGGTCAGATGCAGAGGGCAGCAAGTGGGAGGGAAGAAAAAAGGAGCCTCTTTATTTAAGAATCCTTTGCCCCTCTTACCCTGTTTGGAATTTACGCTTCGCAGGTCATTTCACAGAGCCCAGAGCCAACAGCTTCACCGTGCACATGGTTTTGTTGCACACATTAGGCCTGAAGCAGAGTCCTAGACGCAATGCCATCCACAAGATATGTTAGTCTGCAGATTAAAAGTTCTTCAAAGAATAGGAGAGCTGCAGTCTGACCAATGTGCCCACTGGAACTGTCCGTGTCAAAGGGTTAAGGCCCAATCGAAAACACCCTGCAAATGTAAACACATGCGCAAATATAACTCCTTGCCGGAATGGTGCACCTTTAACATTACTGGTTGCCAATACCATCAATGGTAGCAGCAAAGTAGTCACTAGAAGAGAACGGCATTCATCATAACCAAATATTACATGTTTACTTTCAGGTCCTGCAAAATAACCCTTATCATCTCTGGTCTACAAAACAAAACAAAAAAAGCACCTCAACCTCACAGCACTTAAAAATTATAAAGCCAATAACAATCAACCAAACTCACCCTGAGTAGGTGAAAACTCCAAAACACACTGGTGTATACATACAGCTAATAAAACATCAAAACAGACTGTACAGATGAGAGGTAGGTTGCTTACAAATTAATACATTTTATATCAGATATAAAAGGTAAGCACGGGTGGGCCTATCTTCAAAATACAGATGAAAACTTCACATCCATTCACCAGACCTGCTCTGCTGGGATGCCCCTGAAAGGTAGCAGGGGAAACAATACCAAACCCTGAGCCCAGATCTGCGCTGGCGTAGCCAATTAGCTCTAATGGACTGGTACTTACCACCCTCTGATCTGAAATGACTCCTAGTGTCTTTTTCAATTCTTATCTGAGCTAGCCCTTCCTAAGTAATGGAAAGGCCCGGCTCCTACAGTTATCTGGAAAATAGATAATCCCGCTGGCGGTCTGCACAGACACCTGAAACCTCACGATAAGCAGGTAAGTGATGCATAGGGCACCCAGATGCAGGTAAAGCCAAGCTTCACTTTGCCAGTGTTCAGGAAAACTGAACAGGGGCAGTGGGGAACAAAGCTAAACACAGTATAACAGAGGTTTCTTCCCCCATACGAGCATCAGGTGATACCAGCATCTAAGCTATGTTATTTATCCTTTCCATTACAAAATAAATGTGGAGGCAACACACTGAGCCAGGTAACAACACTGGTAACAGCACAAACTGTCCTCTCCATCTTAAGTGAGGGGGATAGCTGCCAGCTCCTTGCAAAGAGCAAAGAATTAAGCATTCAGCTTCCACGTTCTCCTACGTAAATGCTAGACATGACAATGAACCACGGAGTGGCTAATACCACATGAATTCAGTTACCTTGTCTCCTGGCTGTAGAAACCAGACAAACTCACTCACCAGAATCACTTACTGCTCACAAACTCAAGCTGCTAAGTAGCATCCTCAGCTTTCCCTGTACAGCTGCAGCACATTCAGATTGTGTGAGCACACAGCTGCTTTTTTGGGTGCTATTACTTTCTGGGACCCCTCAAAAACAAGACTCCCACCAGTATCCCCAAACTCCAACGTGCATTTGTGTATGAAGAGCTTGAAGAAAGGGGGGTAAAGGGGGGGGGGAAGCAAAAGGAAACACCCTCTAGCCCAGCAGGACAGACGAGCAAAGGCAGTTACTGTATGTAACGTTCTCCTACATGACTTTCAAGACCACCGAAAGCTTACCTAGCTGTACATTTTTCGCAGAGACCCACCACCTTCCACAGCCCCACTCGGACACAAACAGGCTCTGTGGAAAAGCTGACAGAGCGTATGACACGCTCAGATTATACAGTACATTTGCAGGCACGAGTACAAACACACGCAGACTGCGCTTACCTGAGGAGACGGCGAAGGTCAGAAAGGCTCAAGTTTAGCAGATCGCTGCCGGGGTCTCCCGAGGAGGTCTCGTCAGCTGAGCAGCCGCAAAAGGCAGAGGCAGATCCTCTCTGATCCCCTCGGATCCCTGTGATCGCAAAGACAAAGGCAGGCTCAGGCCTGAACAAGCCCAGACAAGCCCAAATAAAGCCTCTCCCTGAGCCTGCCCGGTTAGAAGAGAAGCCAGCCCTCTGGATGTCGGAGCTGGGTACCACAGACAGTCTTCCGCAGGCTGGGGCAGACTACAGAGGGGGGTCAGCACACATCCATTTCTGACAACACGGCCCCTGATTTCTTCCGGTGCAACATCATTGATGATTTCGGTGAGGCTGAAAGACACCCGAACCGGGAGGGCTTCAACTTCAGCACACTTGTGCTCAGGGCTCAGTTTAACCTCTTGCACCGAAAGAAGCCCACGTTAGGGAGGAGGCAAGATCGCTCCTGGATTCTTCCGGGCAAAGGAATGTAAGCCACAACTTTGCAATCGCATCTGAGGCTCCAGGAATGGGAAAAAGCGGACTGGCAACTTGAGAGACAGATATACTGCAGCAATGACATCAAAAAACCCACCGGTGCAGGACCCCGGGTTTGAAATGGACACACCATCAAACCCATCCGGCAAGGGCTGGAGCCTTTCTTCCCACCAGTCCACGCTGCTTAAGTCCACCCATCCCAAATACGCTCCCTCCTCTCTCCCCACCGCTAATTTTGTTACAAACGGTAGGGTTGCGGAGAGAGGCTGAGGCACCTCATTCATTCTCCAGAGAAGCACTTATTGTGCACGCAGCTAATTAATAACGAGCCCTTCAGAGACAGAACTGCAGCAGCCTCCTCCCCACTCACACAATGCAGATATTTCTCCTCTCCTTTGTATCAGTGAGTGTTGAGATTTACTTTTCTTAATAAAGCTGCAGGGCCAGATTCCAATTTTGGCGCAGCACAAGCTCAGAGCAACCCTGCTGCCTTACTGGAGCACTCCACTATTACCTACTTCAGAAAGTAAAGAATTTGGCCCATTAAATCCATCCAGGATAACATTAAAAAAAAAGAAACCTGCACAAAATTAAATCAAGCTTGCAGGTTTGGGTTTTTTTTGCTTTTTAAACAGACTTCTATACAGACCACCCAATTCTACAACATTTTTCAGCCAACAACTAGTAGAGCCCCTCTGAAGTTTCCAGTGCCCACAGAGATCAGGCTAACTTACACTGAGGCTGTCTCCCTGCTGCAGCACTTCCCTCCTCTGCTTTCCTCCAAGTGCCCTTGCTTCCCTGCCGTGATGTGAAGACGCAGCCGGGGGAAGAAAAAGGGGTCAGGATGCACAGCGTGACGGGGGAGTGGGATATCTCCGACAGCTCCCATGCATTCTTTTTCTTTTGTTTTCTAAATACATTTCCATAAAAATATTTTTAAAATAAACTAGCCTTATGCACAGAGATCCCTAAGTTTGTACTACAGATGAGCCCTTCGCTCCCCACGTCTTCCACCTGGGAAGGATGCAGAGCAGAGTCCCCCTGGAAAGGGGTGTGAGGCGTTGAACAGCGTTAACAGCAACAGGCAGCAAAAAGGGCCAGTTTGGCATTGGCTCATACAATTCATCAGGGCTCTCCTACTTCACGAGACTGACGTTTCCAACTTACTCAAACTTCTAAACTGACAGCTTCCAAAAAAACCAATAAAAAACCCCAAACCCAACTCCTGGGCAGCCTTTCTTTTCCACATGAGACAGTGGAGAGCTCTCTGCACCCCAGGAAATCCCATCATTTTCCCACCCAGCACCCTTCACAACTCCCTCCTCCTAATATGAAATCAGAGTTTGATGCAGATGTTGGCTGATTTGGTACAAATAACAAATATTTCAAGACTCTAGTCTTCTTGAGTCTCTGCACTTCAGTTTATACAGGAAGCAAATGTAAAAGCTACTACATTAAAATACAAGAGGAAGTGTACAAACCAGGTTCAATGCAGGTGGCAAATTTTGTCTGCCTTCAAGCTAATAGTTTCCACAGTTTATATAAGAAATAACAAGAGATTACTTGCTGAGGTAGCCACAAGTGGCAACTGATTGTAACCCTAACTTAGGAAGTGCTACAAACACTTAAGTTTACACAAAACATCAAGTGCCCCCCACCTAGTAAGAGTCACTATTCACTAAGGGCTGGTTTTGATAAGAAAGCAATAGTCAAGATACCTGAGCAACTTTGAAGAGTGACTGTATGAAACGTGTATATGCATTGGTCACACTGGGCTAGTATACCGCAGCACAGCTCTGACATTGCTCAAGAGATCAAGCAGGCCTCTTTCCAGAGAGAGATCTTTAATGTTTTTGTGGTGCAACTTGTACAGTTATACATTCACCCTAGTGCAGGCCAACGATGGACACCACCACACAGGCTAAGTGACTACAGCCATTTTGACAACCAGCATTTGGGCTAGCAAAGCGAAGAGACGTGCCAAAGAGGTCCTCTGGCACCGAACTGAGAAAGCCTGTTAAGAGGAGGAGAAATGGAGCCAGTGACTCAGCTATCCTCTACCCACACAGACCTGGGTGAGAGAAGGTCCGGCCGTTAAACTGCGTGTTTCTGCTGCTGCTGGATTTGTTCCTATGTCCATCGCTTCTCCGAGCTGCCTTCTTTTTCTCTATATATATTGCAGGGCTCCTCTTAGACCATGCTCTGGCCCTGAAGAGCAGAAAAAGCCAGGGTAAAATGAACGTGTCCCCCAACACGGCATAAAAATGAACGATGACTAGGAAGATGAAAGGTGGCCTGAAGCAACCAGGTTGCGTAGGGACAGCTTGGATGAATTTCTACTGATGTGCATGAAATTACTTCCTTTCCCCACTCACTCTGGGCTTCGTGATCCGCCCACCCTCTTCAGCCCAGAGCAGCCGCACATCCTTGCAACGTGCAGCATTGCTGCTTGCCCCATCAGGGATGCTCTCCAGCACGAAGGCCACCGCACAAGAGGAGGCTCCCCAGGTGTGCACCTGTGACCACGGCAGTCTCCACGCTTATATGTACACAGTGCGTGGATTCCTTTGGGTTGGCCTTATGTTATCGCCACAGGTTAGGGCATGCCTGGAACCTCCCTTTATAAAGCAGGGTTTGAAGCCAAACGCTTGAGATTGGCCAAGCACGGGTGGGTATTCGCCTGACAGACCCCAGGCAGATGTAATGGTGAGAAATACACTCCTACTCACTGTTGTGCACAACCACCACAGGAACAAGCAGATTTTTGTCATTTCCCAGACAACAGAGACGCTTCAGCAGAAAAATTAAGCTGGATGACCTTGTTAAGTGCACACATTTGGAAGCCAGCAATCCAAGGCTTCCTACAGGCATGCTGGCACCAGGACCGAACGGTATTTTTGCACGACTGGCATCCTGCCATACCAGGGGCAACTGCTGCCTTTAACCTGCATGAGGTGTCACCACTTCAAAACCATGATCCCATCCACCAAAATTCATTAAGGATGGGTCTCACTGAAGAAAGCTCTCCAGAGCATAGAAACAGCAATTAGCAGCTGAGCTACTCTTGCTGTAATTTCAGCTCAGCTTACTCTCTTGCTGAGCGTTTAGGGCTTTACTGACACTCGGGGAGCACTTGAACTGGTCTCACTGATAGCGCCCTTATTGTTAAACCAAGCTGCGTTCAGACCTAACCTGATTACAGGGTAGGAAGCTCTTCCCCGAGAGAAATGCTCGATGCTCCTCCTTGTTCTTTACAGCAGCAGAGGGAGGCAGAAGAGCCAGTGGCTAAAAGCCAGCGCCAGAAGTTCAGCTTAAACTAAGCAGAGAAACTGCATTAGGGACTGAAACTCAGTATCTGGGCAAATGGTAGATTATTTTATCTTCAAATCAAAGTGAATCACCTTTCTGACATTCTGGTTCAGCCCAGCAATCTAGTAGACTGAATGAATTATCAACACTTAGTAGTCAAGATTCCTTTAGTAGATCTCTTCTGTCCTCAAACTCTATGGAACTATGATCTGAATGTGAATTTACCTGAACTCACATTTTACCTTCACAGTTATCCTTAATCACAGTATCATGCACTAGTTAAAAACTTGTATTGCGTACAGCTATTAGCAGTAGGTTTTAATGCCAGATGAGACATATATATGCACAGAAAAATTACCTACCATCTTCACTGAGTATCAGCTTGTTGATCTCCACCCTGCAGCCAAGACATCATGACACCAAGTTACCACTTCACCTACCAAGTGTAAAAGAGTATTCTCAAATAACGTGGAGGAAAACAGCAGTCTCAGTGCCTTTTTTAAGTCCCCGACTACTTCCCATCCATTCCAACCCTTTCCCCTCAATGGTACTACTATGGAGGCCAATTCCTGAACACTTATGCAAACTGTCAGTCACAAGTCACTAATATGTGACTTCTCTCCCCTCAAAAACCATCACTTTAACATATAGATGGCAAAATTCTTGGTAAACAGGAAAAAAAAAAAAATTAAGGCTTTCCCCAAAGTATGTGTTTCCAGATCTCCTTTGCCAGGGCAGATAAGCAGAGGACTTTGTAGCTATCCACCTGCAACAAGCAGAGGATCCAGTTACCTTAATTGCAGCAAAGTGGCCTCTTAACAATGAACAGAAATATTGTATGTACAACACCAGTTATTGTGTTCATGGTTGTATTTATTATATAAACAGCTTGTGCGTACTCAACAGGCCCTTTTACCTTGTATCGTGAGTGTTTCTTAGAGGCCAAGTAGAACATGGCTGAAACATAGCCCAAGGTCTTCATACCAACCTGACAAACCTCAATAACCTGTTTTACATCTTCCATTGTGGAAATACCTTGGTTAGCGTCTAAGTTGGGAAACTTTAGCAGCAAGCAAATGTGGAAGGCATCCAACCACAGTGTCATATGTTTGAACAAGTTCCCTTAGCTTAGCTAAGGGAATGCCATGCTTCAGCAGAGCTGGATTAACTGTCCGTGTGTACAAGCTCATAGCCTGTGTTAACAGGAGTTAACACAACAAATATCAGCTCACACTGAGGGAACGTTAGCCCAGATCAGCTACCTCTTATATGCTATAGTCTAAGAGTACGAAGGCACATTTCGTCTACCAACTTAACTTGAGATAACGTGATCGGGGTCTAAGCATTTCATTACTTCACTCTTGCAGCTAGCTCTCCGCTGAAGTTTTTACTGCAGCAACTAAATGGACAAGGGCTGGAGACTAAGACACATTAACCAACTGGAACTTGAACATAAGCATAAGGCAGGTTCTCAGGCTTCTAGAGGAGCACGTGGACTCACTGACTTGAAAACTCAGATACAGGTCCAGCTCTCCTCAGCTCCTCTAGAGCTCGCCTCCTTTCTCCTTAGACTGTCTTCTGGCAAGAGTGCTGCAAACGCACATGCCTGTACATGCATACTTTGTAGAGGCTAATTACAGCTAATGAGATGGGGACCAAGTCTCTTCAGTTGCATAGGTGTAAACACAGAGCAAAGAGACTAGCATCAGTGAGCATACTGCTACTCAGCAAATGCTTGGGTTGCTAGATTATTGGTGCTGCCATTCATCTTGCAAATCTGAGTTGCCACTTTCGCAGACACGTGAAGGACCCAGATCTTTCTAATCCTGAACCTAGTTTCTGTAGCATTTAGATTGTTCTTTAGCCGTCACATTCTGCAAGTATACCTGTCAATGCTGGGCTTTCCTTTTGCTTCACATTTAAGGAGACAGTAACTGGAAGATCTGGCAACGAGAACAGAAAAGCCCCGAGACATGAGTCTCTGCAGAGTTCGGTGAGCCTTCCCAAATCCCTGCACGGCTGGCAGGCTGTCAGGGAACCCGTATGGCCCACGCTGCTGGCAGCTGTCTGGCTATGTTTATATCACAGCACAACTTCCAGACAGAGGTGCTGTGTTTGAAGAGAAAAGTAATCAGTGAAGATGGTAGAGGCAATAAAATAAACAGATGTATCAATAAGCACTTCTGAGGATTTGAGAAGGCATATTTTGCCCAAGAGGGGAGAAATACTTTAAGATATAAGGAAAGACCACCTCACAGGTAATGGTCTAATATACAAGCTACCCCTGCATACCACATGCTAATTAGCCTCCCTCATCAGTGCACAGCAACTCAGGTCCAGTTCTGCTTCCTGCGCTGCTTCTGTCTGAAGAGCCAAAACCCTCGTTAGACATCACCAAAAGTGTCATTTCCCAGAAGCTCCTGGTCTCCAAGAATGCTGGCAAATTCTTTCCCGAACCATTCTGTGGGTACAAGAGCCTAGGAACATTTCCCCTTTTTGCAGAAACAGGAAAAGGAAGCGGAGCGATTAGCATAAGGAACCGTACTAATTCAAGCACAGAGCAAGGGATGATGTTCCAGGCAATTGAGTATGTTTCCAGCAATGACTGAAATATCCAACTGCTCAAACTCAAGTGCCTTATGCACTCTGATAGCCTGTTTGCCCTTGCTCAGACATGTACCAGTTGCAAGATCAGGATTTTTCTTTCTTAAGATTCTCTCTCCTTCCTGATCAGATAGAAACTGAAGTAAGGACACGCACACCCCAGATCTCCATGCTGCACAGGAGATGGCATCCAGCAATAACTGCCAGGTGTAGGTACACCTCAACACATTGACATGGTTTGCAACTGCCCTGTTAGAAAGGACTTCTACCACTGACAGACTGAGACACACTGCTTCACTAGGCTGCAAAAGCCCAAAGTTGAGGCGCTTTGACATATCCTACTTCTTTTCTGCAATGCAAAAACCTGTCCCTGTAGTCTCCAGGAAGAGAATGCTACAGAGGACACGGCTGTCACATTAGCTGTCTGAGAAGCAGACACCTCTTCAAACAGCCATTAATCTCCTCCTGGACTGTGTCATTCCTCCCCAATGTCACACCCACTCACAAGAGCAGGGCCTGGATGGCACAGAGATTCTGCCTATCAGTTGATGAAACAAATAAAGAGCAGCAAGCTGGATACCTACCTTCAGATGAGAAAGGCAAGACAAAAGACAAACTTTTGTACTAAGGTCGTAAGAGCAGAGAGTCACAAGAAACCAGTCTTTCAGTTTGCTCCCTTGGGCAGAGTTAGGGCTGGCTACAGTTCACCAAGTTCGCCCATCAGCATTGCCATGGCTTTCTTAGCATTTCCACCAGTATTTGAATTACCTCCCTCAGAAAAGCAGGGTCTCCATCAATCTCTTGCATGGCTTTGCCTCTTAAAGAGAAGGAAGATGCTTCCCAATTCACTCATTCAACTAATCTCTCCAAAGGCACAGACCAAGCCTTAGCATTTGCTCTGTCAAGAATCCAGTAGGGACTGAACTAAGAATAGTACCTAAGGTGAAGGACAGAGCTTGCTAGTAGGATTAGCTGGTGCAATTACAGGCAGCAATTCCCTGCTACTCAAAGGCTTTACCATTAAGCAGCAAGAGAAATGCCTTTCTTCTTGGTGAGGTGGCTGCATGACTGCAACTTGGTGTGCTTCTGCCTCCCTCTGCTGGGAGTCAGGCAGTCAGCAGAAGGGACACCTTGTCCTGGGAACAAGGTATCCTGTCCTCCCCTAACCTCAAGTGCTAGAGGAGAGACATGCCCCAGCAAGGGCCTCTGCAGGCGCACAAGGTCACAGGGCTGCAGCAGCAAGGAGGGGTATACAGACGGAAGAGTCTCCTTCAGAGGCATCTGGGAGAAGCTCATCGCATTTTCCCTACTAGTTCACAGGTGGAGACAAAGGGTCACTTGGTCAAGCAGTTTAAAAAAACTGGGCTTTTTGCTGTCAGCTTTCTCCCCCCCCCCCCCCGCCCCGGCCCAATGCCCAACAGACTGCGGGTATTTTCATTTTGCTGCAGGCTTCACATCTGTGGAACCAACAGAGTTTTCAGCGAGAAAAGGGGTCAGGTTCAGTTGCTTCACACGCAGAGCTGCTTAGGGAGGGAAGCCGATGTAGCAGCAAGCATCTGCCTTTGCACCCAAGGAACAGTGCAAGGCCAGCGGAAAACTGACAGCTCTGTTAGCCTGGCCACGCTTTCTCTACCATTGCTGCAACCCCTTGATTCCTCTTGAAATGACTGCCATGGAAAGAAATATTTTTCCTAACCCATCCTTCTCCAAACTCCCTGCCTGTTCCTGCCTAGTGAAAAGCAGCTTGGAACCCATTGAGATGGCACTGCACAGAGCAGTCATCGAGAACAGAACTGCAGCAATCCAAAGCTTTGGAAAACACGCAGGCAGAGGTCTCCACATCCCTCCCGGCTGCTACTGCAGCTCTTCAGGACACACGAGGAGAAAATGGCAAACAAGTCCAGCTATAAATCGAGCTGCGCAGGCACGCAAATGCCAGTTCCATGTTCACAGTTCAAGCGGCTGTTTTTAGATGTTGTGCCACGCAAGTTGTTTATACAACTAAACGCACCAACATTGCCAGTAACATGGCTCCAAGTTAAGAGCTTTGTTACCAGAAACACTCATCAAATGTAAACCCGAGTCAGTTTCTTAAAATAGAGAGTCTGAAAATAAACATCAGCTAAATAGTAATATCATGAATGCTACCTACCAACAGAAACACATTCATCGCAACATATTCAACTTGTGTGTTAGACAGGAATGGTCAGAATAGAAACAATTTACCACTGCGAGTTTTTTCCGCATCTGAGGCCTCCTGCAAACTTTGCTTCTCCAGTGATAAACTATCAGTTCACTAGCACCACAAGAAATTGCATATGAGGTAATCTAAGCAAGTGTCCCCTCTCCTCCACCTCAGTATTACCACCGTAGTATAAGGAGTTAAACTAACAGATTAACTTTGAGACCTTACCACACTCTCTTGCAACTCCTTCCAGAGCAAGGTGGCCAAATTCTGCTCGGCGAGCAGGCTGTGCTGCCAAGAGGTCCAGCTTGGAAGCAGCGTAGCAGGACACCCCCTTTCTGAGCACTGCTCTGAGCCCTCGGCAGACTGCGGCCAGCAGCCCGGCACCTGGCCCATAGACCAGCGGAGTCTTCTTCCACTCTTGGGTTGCCACTTGGGGTGCAATTCTCCTAAGAGGAGAACAGATCATCTGACACAGCGGCCTGCGGGTTGCAGTCTTCCTCTGCAGCAACAGTATATTTGTTGGGGGGCCAAAAAAAGGCTATGACCAATTAAAGAGCTTTAATTCCTAGCAGATAAGATGCATGAACTGCCCTTCTTCTTACTGTTTGCCTCGGGGTACGGTCCAGATACCTTGCGCGCGCTGCAACAACAATAATCCGAGCATCAGCTGCACTGCATCAGCAGTTATCCATTTCTTTGGTCTACACTTCCTTCCCATCAACAGTGCTGCTACATAATGCGCGACATCTGTCATTTTAGTCCCCAGAACATTAGAACATCGTGGCCGAGGCAACTGCAGAGCGGATGCTGCAGTGGTGGCTTGTCACCCAAGTTCAATTCACCTCCTGGAGCCTTGCCGCTTCCTCATCATGACTGTTACCTGAATTGTTACAATAAGCCCCTGGGGACATGTCTACATGCAGTACCATCCCTCGTTGCAATTGAAGGGCATCCAGGAAAAGGACACTGCATTCTACTAACAGACGTAAGGCATTGGACTTGGCCAACTCAATTGCTAAATGATTGGGGGAAGGGGGGGGGGGGAAGAAGCAAGAGTACAGGGGTTGGCTGTCACAGCACTTGCAGCAGCATCTTTCAGTCGTGTGCCGTCCGTCCGTCGTCGTCCCCCCCCCCTCCCCTTTCCCTGCAATGTCCTTCTTTGCTGAAGAGTTTTCAGACAGGGCTTTTGCTGCAGTGCATCAAAGAGCGGGTGACTTGCCAGCAAACCACAAAGTATTCCCTCCTCTTCACTTCTCCCCCATCTACCCAAGGCACACTAGCTGATATTTAGTAACCGGACCCTGAATAACTGCCTAGCCTGTCTATAGGACTGAGCCTCCAAGGAGGAGCAGGTCTTATTTGTACCACCCTTCCTTTAAACTCCTCCAGGATACACAAGGATCCTGCCTAGTTTTACCCTCTGCGTGCCATAACCAATATATACAGCTTCTCTGCAGAGCACTTTTGCCTCTGCCCTGAGGCGTGCTGATTTTACCAGCTATATAGCAAGGCAGTCTCAGAGCTCGGAATATTTCCTGGTGTTCAGCCCAAGGTCTGTCTCCTCAGGACTGCAACCCAGTGTTCTAACTTGCATGCTTTTCCACAGTCCGGGTGAATTCCAAGATCGGCTTCAGTGACCAGTTTCCTCCTGCCCTTCAGTTCAAGGGTATTTTCTTCAGGCCCCTCTTTGCCTAGAGCATTTCAAATGTTGCTCTCTGAAGCACAGCAGGTACTGTCATGCACTTCTACAAACTGCGCAAGGCAGACGGGTTAACGTTGCATGTTCTGCCACTGACAATGCTGCTGCATTAGGACGACAATGACTTCTGTCAAAAAGAAGTATGTTCTTTACTATATGTAAAGGTACTCTCAGATATCCCCCCAGGAGAAGGTATGTGTGGGGAAACATTTCAGAGATTGGGAGCTCCACAGGAGCCAAAACACAGCACCTTAGGGATGACTTCCACCAGCAACTTTCTCTCCTGCTATCCCCAGCATGACAGTGACCTTCAAAATTAAAATGGCTCTCCACATAATTCTTTTTGTTTAATCAATTTGTACATAATTGGCCAACTGTCCACCTTTTTTGAATGACAGGACTGGCAAAGGACTTATGACTGATGCTAAATTACAATCCACTGATATTTTAAACCTAAAAATGTCACCAACAATTCAAGGTCAACAGCTAGTTCAAGGCCATTTCCAACCTTTTCTTCAATGTAATAGGCTCTTGTCTGTGAGCTTTCTGGGGCAGGGACCTTACTTTGTTTTCACAGGATTCAACACAACTGCTGCTGCTAAACCAAGCATAGGGCATCTTCAAATAGCACATCCTCACTTGATTTTGTTTTCTTTAAGACAAGAGCAGAGTACTTTCTATTCACCACAAGTAAGCTTTTAAAATGAGGTAAGTTTTGTCCTCTGTTTATAAGTGTACACAGTTATTTGCTGCAGAATATTGATGCAAATTAAAACCCATTTACATTTGCCAAATTTTAGTTCTTCCTCACCCAGCAGTAGGGACTCTCCCTTCTCAAAAGATCAGTTGTCTGAAAAGCAGGGGAAAGGCACAAGAAGGGTAGCCGAATGGCCACCCCGCTGTAGCTTAGCTCTCGCAGCGTAATTAGAAATTCTAAAGGCTGAGCTGGAAAAATTACATCTTAAGGACATTTATGCCCAGGCATAGAGGTAGAAGAAAAAAACATTAAGATTCTTGGCACATGGGAATTCTTGTGTTCACGTGTCAGACAGGGATGGGCAGAAAGCAATTTACAGCAGCTGGTAAGGCTTTTTAAATACCTTGGTGCATCACATCACACAACTGAGCCAATAATTTCCCCCACCCCTTGCACTCCTGATCACTCTGGATTCTGCAGTGAAAGAGCCAACTAGAAGAACCTGCAGAGGTTTTGCAAGAAGCAGCCTCTCTCATTTGCCCCAATCTAAATGTTTCAGTTCAGCGGGAAAATGGGCAAAACTGTTAAATGCTTTACATTATTCAGGAAAGGAAAGCATCTCTTCCCGATTCCTCACAGGATCACGCATTACTAGTGACCCTCCAATTGGGGCCCAGTAGCAATTTTTAAATTCCACTTTGTATATGAGACCCTTCCTCCTATCACTTCTGTATTTCTTCACTCATAAAACCAGACCTCTTGGAAGAAAGAAACCTACAACCTGTGAGTTTGCTGCAGTGCTAGATAATACCCATGGACTATGTAATTCATTTGGGGGGGGAGGGAAGAAGCAGCACGTTAATTTGGAAATAAGCTACAACCCTACAGCCTAGCATACAGCCTGCTGTTGCACGACACTACACTTGCCTTAGCAGCACCAAAGGCAAGAGTTAAAACAAACTGTAGGCATATCCAGATATTGAAAGGATATGTGCCTTTTGCAGTGGGGCACCAGGCATAGAATCCATGACCTTCTCCAAAAATACATGCTGTCATTTGACCCAATCTTTCTTAACCTTTTCTATACCACCCACTGGAAATAGGTAATGAAAAGTCAGTAGCAATAAGCAAACCACAATTTAAGTCTCTCTCATTAAACAAGTGGTAAAGCAGAGTCATCGGAAGCTTTGGTACTAATGCTGGCTATAACCACAAAGAATTTGGTATGGCATATCTCTGTGCAAGCTCATGAGCCCCAAGAGCAGGCACTCAGAAAAAAACTCCTTACATTCTATAAAACTAGTACTTTCTCCAGACACCTTACTCAAAAAAAAAAAAAAAAGACTCTAGGAGGAGCAAATGCTGCAGGCAGCCCCAAACAGTAAAGCTCACTCTAGAATCAATATGGCAGCCAGGAAAAGATCTCTGCTTTCCAGATCAGAGACTGGCATTAAAGGAAGAAATCAGCTGAAATATGGTCTTTCACCAGACATAGCAAAGTCTAGACCTCAGAAGCACTGAATCTATGCATTCAGGCTTTTCATTACGCTGGCTCACGTTATATTCACGCCATCTGGGTACCTATCACTTTGGATCGCTGTAGGCATAGCACAGAAGTTTAAGGTGGTACTGGTGGTGCTAGGAACTCCAGTTAAATTTAATGTGCACTGAGGATGCCTTCCCAGGTGCACAAATCAAGAACTGCCAGAGCAGCACAGGATGTAAGAAGGTAGATAGCATAAAGTACATTTTCCCTCTCCCAACCCTTGCACTCTGATATTATTTTGTCTTTTGCAACTTTTCCTCCCATTGCTCAGCACCGAAGGGCTCTTTGCCCTTAATTCCCTTATAGTAGTATGTAATCAGTTATACTTCACCTGAATAGGAGATTACCAATATGGTGACGCTTCAATAGAGGGACTACTATTGGAAATGCACAAATCTTGGATGTGGCTCATTTTTGTCCTTTATAATCATTCTTATTTTCTGTATCTGGAAGACAGTCATCTTGCCAACTTTTCAAGGAGACATGAAGAGAACCCTGTCAAGAGGCTCTCATGCCCATTTCTAGAAAGCTGAACTGCAGAGAATGTAGCTGCTTCCCTGCAGTTCCCATGCTTTCACCACTTGTACTACCTTTGGTGAAATCTGTTCAATTTCAGAGCAGTTGGGGTTTTTTTCTTAAGGCAGAGATCAACATGCTTTTACGCTGATTACTCTTCCACAACACCCATATGTTGGAACACCCTGTCACATTTATTATCACTTGGTGATTTACATCAAGCCTGGTGTTAACTCAGTTACTTTTATTTTGTTGCTATTCCACTAATTAGAGTGGTTCTTCATAAATGCCACAAACTTATGCATAAGTACTTTACAAATGAACTTAAGCCTCTTTGCTCATTAGTATGATGATGTAAGGAAAACAGAAGTAACATAGTACTAGGCTGCATAAAATCTGCATCACAAACACTTGAGTTTCAGTTACTTTAACTTGTGATTTACATCATGCAAAATTCAAGGTTTCAGCCTTACATCTATGACTCCCTTTGTGTCTTCAAGACTTGGGGCCAGAGATAGATCTGATGGAAGATCTGAAAGTTTCACTGAATTTAAAAGAACGACTTTGCAGTTGAGGTTGCCCAGGGGCTTGCCTCTATCGTCAGCTTGCACTGTGTGACCTTGACAGATCAAGCTTTGGTCCCAGTTCCTCTCCTCTGTGATGAGGATAACACTTACCTTTCCTACAGATCTGACTGACTGTCCTTACTCCTTGTGCAAGCACGCGATAAAAAAGCCACCACAATTACAGATCTAATCAATGTAAACATACACTACTACTCTCAAATAAAGTTGCAGACACAAGTAATTGCCTCAGCCTCAGTAGGGAAAAGAACACCCTTCCTGGTGTCAAGAGACATCACTAAAATAGGGAAGTCAAATATTTAGTCATTTCAGATGCTGCTAATGTCAGCCAGCATCAACTCCAGAGCAGCAGCAAGGATCTAACTTGGTATGTGCTGTAAGAACTGACTGCTGAGTA
The DNA here is from genome assembly GCF_964188355.1 of Buteo buteo. Taxonomy (NCBI): domain Eukaryota; kingdom Metazoa; phylum Chordata; class Aves; order Accipitriformes; family Accipitridae; genus Buteo; species Buteo buteo. The sequence goes on from NC_134175.1 coordinate 5,140,988, forward strand.
GCTTCCCCCCCCCTCGCCCCCAGACACATAATATGAAATCCCTATCTACAGGGATTTCAGCACAGCTGACTTCACTGCTATTTCAACAGAATTGGTAATTGCTCAAACTGCATTTTTCCCCTTGCCCCATTCATTCATACAGTTACCAAGACTCTGGAATTGGTACGAAGCTACATTTCAATTAATACAGATATTTTTACACTAGGAAAATGCAAGTTGCTAGCAGACATTTATGTCCAAGTGATTTTTTTTCCTGTTTTATAGTTAAAAATTCAGTCCTCGTGCCATTAACAAATTGTGTTCAGACTGCACATTTCTCCAGAAAATGCAAGTTAAACTTGTGCAGGAAAAGGCTGTGCTAACACATTTCCCATGCAAATTCAACTTTTGAAGGCTGTAGAAAGGTATTAATGCTCGGAGGTCATGAGACCACTTTTCTTAGATTGATAAAACACACTTTTTAAGCTTAGTCCAGCAGATACAAGCACACAGCGACATGGTCTTTTGGGAGAAGGGTGCTGAAGCTGATGCCTGAGTCCGGACATTTCAGAAAACTGGTTTTTTTAACGGATTGCTTAAAAATCAGAGGTAAAGGCAAGTCGATTGGGGCTGCAAAAACCCTGATTCCAGCTGGCAGCTCCGGAGAGCTCAGGACTACCACGAAAAGGGGAATCCCTGGCTAAGGCTGCTGCTTTGCAGATCACTTGAAGGAGAAAAGCTCTGGCACTACTGCACTCTTAAAGCTGCAGTGTCCAATTTCTCCTTCGTCCTCCTCTATCCTGCCACACAACCCCCAGTTTCTTTTGGGGGGGGGGGGTGGGGTGGGTTGTGACAAGGAGCTGGAGTGGGGAGACAAGCTGAGAAGTGTCAAGGAAAGGGGAAAGGAGGGGAGATGCAGGAACTTTCCTTTCCTGAAGTACTGCATCAGCAGCCAGGCAGCGCGTCCTGCTGCACTCCTGCAAAGGCTCTGCAGCTTAGCACAGGGCTCGGACTGCAGCACAACTGCACCAGCCTAAAGGCATTAAAAACCCACCACCTGCTTGGAAAATCAGCGGCAGAGACAATGCAAAACCAGGGCTCCTGGCAAGTCATTTTAGTGGGTTTAATTCTGGTTTGGGGCTTTTTTTTGTTGTTGGTTTTTATTTTTGTTGGTGGTGGTTTTAAAAAAGCAGATTAAAAAAGACTTCACTGATTCAGCCTCCCTCATATTGGTCCCAAGGAGAATTAAAAAGGCAGAGAGGAAACGAACTGAACGAAGTTTGATTAGCAAGCACACACCAGAAGTTGGACTTTTGAATCATTTATCAATTACAAAAGACAACCCTGCAGGAGGAAGAACCACAGCCTCTTTAAAATGCCTCCCTTCCTAAAAGCATGCAAAGGAAAGCGCTTCCATTAAAGCAGGTTAGGAAACCCTCCCTCCCTCCGAAGTTCTCTCTTCTTACCCCAAATCCACTCTGTAGAGCTCTGTTTTCTCAGAGATGAAGCGTTGTCTAGAGCAGCAAAAGTTGCAGACTGCTTCTCCTGTGAGGGAGGCAGGACCTGGCATAAGTAGTGTCAGACGGGTCCTTGCACTGAAGTGATGCCGGGAGAGCCCAGAGCTGTTCAGACAAGCAAGGAAAAAAAAAAGGGGGGAGGGGGAGTTAAAAACTCTTAAATCCCTGACACTGCAAGAACCCTGATCCTATAGGATTGTGTCTAAAAAGCAAGCGCTCGCTCTCTGTGCAGCCGTATTTCCTGACAAGGTGGAGACTGAGCCATTTGATTGCCTGCTAGGTTTTCTCACCTGGTGATGTTGCTCTTGCAAGAGCAAAATTGAAAAGCAAGTCAGACATCTGCAGAAGCCTCTCTGCTCCCACCTGAGCTAGTCTAAATTTGGGGTGCAGGCTGGCACTTACTCAGAAGTCAGCAGTGGCTTCTCAGGCAAGCAGAAGATAGAAAGATGCAGGGAGAGTGCTCTTCGACTCTATCAGTAAGGACAGGGGTGACAAAAATAACAGGGAAAAATCTCATTCTCCATGGTATTGCCAACACCAGCGTTAACCATATCAAGAATTCAGACAGAAACTGCACATATATTAATTTTGAAAAAAAAACCAAAAAAGGTCACACCTTCCACAAGCATTTAACAGGTCCAATTTTTTTCCTGATACACAGAACAGTGTAAAACCTGATCCAAAGACCTATCACTAACTTCAGCAAAGCTATGTTGTTTTAAACCAGCTGAGGCCTAGAAGAGCTTTTTGCCCTGTGTACATTTAATTCCTGCCTCTTATTGGTTTGACAGAATGCACAATTTATCCCTCAACTATTCCATCGATTAAGCCATCAAAAGGCTACAGCTAATGAAGGTGTGTAGAACCCTGTATTTCGTGGTGGATTCAGCCCCTGTTTTCACGGCAGAGAGATTTAATGAGCACAGAGACAACAGGCGCTAGTCCATTTTCCTTCCGTGTCACGGAGGTGAGAATCAGCATTATGGAACAAAAAGACTAGCGTCCAGAGAAGAGATTTCACTTTACATCTTCGAGTTACTGATTACTAATGATTTCTGGTTCTGTTATTCTAGTATCCAGTGCTAAGCGAGACTGAGGAAGGGGAAGCCAGTTTAAGCTCAAGGTTATTGAAGGATATTGCCAGGGGAACAACTGAACCAGGCAGCATTTAAAATACGTGGGCAAGAGCTCTACAGCAAGCTGGCTCTGGAACCAACAGTTGCAGAGTGATAGTTTTGAAACATGTTAATTTTTCATCCACATACTTCAATGCACCATAGCAAAATGCCAAGTGTACATCAGGGTCAATCTAAATTTATTATTGCCTTTTGGTACCACCCTTGAAAGCTTTTAGATCAGGTTTTCAGATATGCTGATTATCTGTATCCAAAAGAGTCCTGGCACTGACTGGAAAATGTTTTTCTTCTTTTTCACCTTCATTGCTTTTCCATTTGGAGATTAGCTTTTTGACTGGACCACTTACACCTGCCTGTCAGTCCCATAACACAAATGCACAGGATACCTGTTCTTTGCCAGAGGAGATACAGTATATGCAGATTAAGATCTGCATCCAGCATGTCAGTCATTACCACCCACTCAGCAGAGGTCTAGCCCAGGATTCAGGGGACTGGGTCAGTTCTTATTTCTTTATACCTGTTGCATAAGATAGCATACTCAATTATTCTGGTTTTACGCCACCACAGAAGAGCACAGAGAGACAAAGCTGGGTATTCAGCTTTGTATTTATAGTTACTTGTGCCTTGCTACAGGTATTGTACTGCTGCACCTACTGCATGGCAGAGTTCGCATTAACAGGCAGGATATTCTCAGTGTAAAAAAGCCCACTACCTCTGCAGGCCTTGAGTGACACCTGAAAGTAGGCTAAAACCAGCAGCAAGAAGATACTCCCTTGAACGTCAAAAAGTTTTACTGAAATTTTATACATCTTTACCAAGGCTTTGCAAACATTGATTTACTGAAGTGTTCCACAATACTTCAAGGCCACTCACTCTACAAACCAGAAACACATAGTTCATCTGTAGTAGGTACGATGAGAAAAAGCACCGCTTTAATGAAACGAAGCTCCAATGCACAGCCTGTATGCAATATGCCAAGGAATGAATGCACCGAACACCATGTACCATCCCAAACTCTGCACCAATTTGCTGCTGCAACACAGTCCATTAATAGTAACAGGGTTATGCATTTTGGTGCATTTCACTTTGTTACAGGAGAACAAATATGTTATGATGAAGGATTTTGTTTTTCAACTTTATCAATCAGTCTAATCTTAATGTGGCATTGAGATAAGGGCAGAGGAATATTCAGCTGTTAGATGTTCCAAGAAAACCTTTGACTTTCCTCAGCTGTATTCATGCAGTTCAGCTGTTATGGAGTGCAGCAGTCCTGGGCTCCTCAGCTTTCTGACATGAAGTGCAAGACAGCTCTGCTGCAGTATTATGCCATCAGATACTGCCTGGGCCACTATTTATGTTAGAACATAAAGGTGGTTGGTAGATAGTGCTTTTGCTTTTATTACAGTTTCCAAAACTTCTTGGATGGAATCAATAACCCTACTGCAATGGTTAAACCTGTATCACTCAATAAGAATTCAATATAAAGGTGAACACTGGCATTCAGCGTTGCACTGTCTACTCAGAATGATAAAAACCTAGGACTGAAGATGTGAACATCAAAGCAAGAGCTAAGATATTCCTAGACTACGAAGCCTCCACATAGTTGAAGGTTTCTTCTCACAAGTGTGCTATTTATAGACTATTAATTTTTGTTGTTTTGTTTTAATCTAGGACAATGTCTAATACTAATTAGTCAGGAAACTGATTACCAGCACAACAACGTCCATTATTAATTTCAGAAGTTCAGTGTGTCAATCTTAATCTATCAATATTTACCTAAGATACAGTGACTACTAAACTCCAGTCAAGGATATTTTGGGGAACTTAAGGTAGCTCAACAATTACAGCACTTCCTACATGCCTGTCTTCTGTCCACCTTTTACATCACAAGCCAAGAAAAGTAATTTCTTACCCAGCCCCAAAGAGTTTGGAGAAGGCCAGCATTGTTCAGTGGACAAAGTACTACCACAGAATAGCTAAGCCTTCAAAGGCTTGCAGTTCTAATTCCTGAGCACTCCAGAAGCTGTCAGGGCCAGCCAGACAGCAACACAAGTTACCTGCCTTTTGCCTCTTTCTGAAGTAAATTAACCTATTATGATAGAGACTCAGAACTGCTGAAGCTCTGAATCAATTTGGATGTTCGTGTTAGAGAACGAACAAGGAAAGATGATTACTGTTAACACCAAGGGCAGAGAGGAGGCATCACTTCACCTGTAAACTACCTTCGCTTATTTTGAGCAGACAGGTTTTAGTCCATCTCCACATATCTACAACAATGGGGATCAGTAGTTGCTTTATGATCCCCCCCCCCAGATAGTATAGGTACAACTTACTCTTTTAGTTAATGCACTAAGAGGTCCTCAGGAGCCCCAAGTAATGTCTTCGGCTACTGAAAGATAAGCAAAGCTGCCTAGCTTCCTTTGCCCTCATGCACAAGACGAAGATAACATTTCTCTACACTACAATGAAGAAACAGCATGTTTAGCCTATAACTTCCATTTCCATCCTCACTTAGTCCCAGACTGAAAAGGTGACTGAAGGCAGTTTGTCCCAGTGCAGGAATTCCTGGGGAAGATGCCAGCACTTTAATCTGCTGATCAAGCTGATGAGAGCACCACTCTGTTAGAACAAAAGGCAGAAATTAGCCACAGCTTACTTGATTGATCAGTTCGGTTTTGATTCAGGTAGAGTACTTGGTGAAGATTAACCCTCCTCCTTCCCAGCCCCCAACTCCTTTCCCCTTGTCACTACTTTTATGGCATATTCGTAGTTCAGCTGCATCCTGGTTGCTGAGCGATGGCAGACTGCATCATTACTGCAGCAATGCTGCTGAAGGACTCATCTAGTCTTGGTGACAGAACTTTACACTGAGGCATTAAGTCATGTCTTAGTCCCATGACTGGTTGGGGATAGCAGCAGAGAGGTAACTGAATTAGCTAGTAATGCCATTCACTCAAGCTTCACAGCAAGTCAGCTGTGTTAACATACATTCCTGCCCCACTCAAGTTGCACACCTGTGAGGCATTCACTGGACATGATATCTACAGCTTAAAAGCTACAGTTTAAAAAGGAAAGTCGACAAACAATAGAAGCAGCAGCTCTTAAGAGGCAGTATTACTCTAATACTCTCTCACCTTGGAGCGTCTCAGCTTTACTTTGATGCTAAGCTCTTTAGGAGCCAAGTTGTCCAGACAGAACACCAGAGCAGTCAGGTCTTAGGAACATCACCTGCCATCGCTACAACAGGGGTCCTGCATAGATCAGCTTTCCAGCCCCTAAGTACAGTTTGTCTGGATACACAGAGATAGTATTGTTTAATACTACACAGGCAAAAGTAAATCTAAACTTCTTAACCTGGATTGGAAATTTCCCTCTATCAGGCCCATTCAAGGCTTTAAGTGAACACGCTTAACCACAAACCAACTTCAAGCACAACTGCAGCTCCAGAACGCCTTAAGTAGCCAAGTCATGGACTTGCCTCAATAGCCATAACAAAGCCTCTCTTTCTTACTCTCTCCCACACCAGTTTAAGAACTACTGTTATGATTTTTACAGTCTGGTTTTCCAGAAGCCACAAGACAGTAATTTTATTTTCTACTAAGAACCCCAGCTGCTGTACAGCTGTTCTTTATTGCTTCACAGCAGAAGTTAACAGCTTGACTCAAAGTCATGTGAGCTTGATAGTCTAGAACTTCGGAGCCTTCCTGGAAGCTTATCACCCCAGCACAACGACTGACCCAGCTCCACCAGGCTCTGCAGCAGCATGACCAAGCAGGGCTCCCAGCTCATGAAACAACACACGAGAACCGAGGAATGATAAAGCATCCACAAAAATTACTCAGTCATTTACAGGCACATCTATAGATCATTGGCAGTAGATGCCTTTGCAGAGGCTAATAAATCTGGCGGTTATCAGGCAAGTTTCCTCTAAGATTACTTCATCAAAAGCTTGCTATGCTGAAGCACACCTTACCTCTTCAAAGCAGCACAAACCCCATCCTGGCTCATTTTCACCTCTCCACACTTAGAGACTAGTCTGTGACTGCAACACCAAAGGGCAACAGACTCCCACTACAGCAAGCTCACTTTTTTGATATTGTTTCTCCCTCTCCTAACTAAAGAGCCACTTGCTGTGGAAGAGCTTTCAATTGCTATGCCAAAATACAGTCTCTACTCGAGGTTTACAGGCTAGAGTTTCTCAACTGACAAGCTGCTCTCTTCAGCTTAATACTTCCTCCTCTGAAACACCCTCTTTAAACACCAACCAGAAGAGCTCTTTTTCCTACAGAGCTTTTATTTGCTTGTAGAGCACCTGCCTCCTTAATGCCCCTTCCTTTGCTAACTACCTTTTATTCCTTTATTGGCATCACATGTCTCATCTGTCACACTGGACCTATTTCCCTTAAAGGAGCATGCAACTGAGTAAGTCTGAAAAGGCATTGACAAAAGCATACTTTTTTCCGACAAAAGCACATTCTGATCCAAACCATCATCCCGATAAAATCTTACTTGCCCCAAATTATGAGATGTTAGAGCTCCTTAATGAAACAGCTGAGATATTTTTAACATGGTCAAAAAACCTATTTTATCTTCTGACCTTCAGCTCAGAAATAGCTGCACCATTTTTTTCAGACACTTCCAAAAATTGACTGCACAGAGTGAACCCCCCCCTACGATTTCAGCCTCAATATTTAAAGTTTGGCATCATATAACTAGCTGAAAACATGGTCTCTCAACAGAAGATGTTAAACAACTGCCGCTACTCCCAACTTCCAGCTCTATCTGGAATAATAACAGGCTCAAGTGACCAGGGTCTCAGCTGTTCATCTCATTCAGTGTGCCAGAAATATGCAGCAGGGAGATTTGCACTTTAATGATTTCTGCTTAAGTAGATGGCAAAGCCCCTTTTTCTTCCAGAAGAGAAAACAGACTGTGAAAGGGGACTCCCATTTACGTCTTCTTTACGTCTGCTATACCCAAACAGACCCAGATTAGCTTCTGAGAGCTAAGCAAGCTTTGTCATCAGGTCGTTGATGGGTTAAATACGTAGCTATGGCATACAGCACTGATTCCCCTAAGCTTCTTGCTAAATGTACTGTGTAGTAATATCACACAGAGTAATAAGGGGAGATCTCTGGAACTGGATTATTTGGCCAGCTGGCTCTTCAGATGAGTTATTTACCCCCTCACCAAGTTTAATTTATTAAATTTCATCACTTGAGTTATGCTTGTGATCTACCCTCTGCTGCGTTTCAGAAATAGGGCCACTGTTAGAGGCATTCAGACTTCACCCAATCCAAAGCTGCATCAGTAACATGGTCAGAATCATAAAACGACGTGTAATGTGAAGCAGGGTAGACTGCAGTCTCCCTCATCCCTCGTTTGGACCCGCATCTTGCAGACAAACCGAGGTGCTAACACTCTGTGTCACTCTGGCACCTTTGCAATACCATGAAGGGTCTTTTTGAGATCAGGCACACATGCTGACGGAAGAACCTCCAGAACTGAATGGTGAAGAATGTTATGGCATCAATAAATTATACTGTAAATATAATTCAAAGTCATACCACAAATACAATGCAAGGCTTGTCTTATACATAATGTCATTGCTAGATTACCAGCCTGAGCAGCAAGGTACCCCAATTTTGTTTCTCAGTTCTGCCAATGTGACTCAGTTTCCCCATCTGTAAAGTAGTTGTGGTAAAGCGTATCTACTTGTGTAAAATAATTTGAGACCTTTGAGTGAAATAAGACAATAGGAATGGTGTTTAGTCTTGCCATATAATGTAATGCCATTTATTACTGGATAGAGTTATAGCTATTTAACTGTGTAAGTTTGCTTTACAACTCTCTGCTATTGGCATACAAATCATGGTTTGCAAAAACACAGCATTTTCTGAGGCCTAGACTGGTATCTGTGTAGTCTGGCAGGCCAGGGCTCTTAACAAAGGAGTCTTGAATATTCATATTCATTTTACATGTTACTTCATGGGGAGCTGGTGGAATCCATAACTAGAGCCCTGACATAGCAGTGAGTCCAATGCTAGCAAAGACCCTGAGTCTGATTACAGCCTGCTTACATCTTAGAGCCAGCAACTGTAAAGATTTGTGTATATTAATGTACTTAGTGGAGCCAGCTACGGAAATGATGCCTATGACATTTTTCACCCCAGTGAATTTGAAGACAACATTGAAAGTTTTACATTGTACCAGGACATTTTATAAGAGTGCTCTGCTGTGTGCATTCTTGGGGGGTGGTGGTGGGCATTTATAGAGTTTTGCTTCTCTTCTGTCTGCCTTTCATCACTCCAGCTGCCTTCCCAAAACCCGACGTGTCTACAAGCACTGTCAAGCTGAACTGAAATGCGCTCCAGGAGGTTCACAAGGTGCTTCTTTTGTTTAGAAAACGTAAGACTGGAGTTGTGGATGCACATGTGTAGTTAGAAGGTAGTATGCTAGAGTCACAATAATTTCAGGACACAAAGCAATGCGATGTCCATAGGCAAATAACACCTGCACACACACACACACATATATATATATATATATATAAAAATTAGACCTGCCAACGCAACTGGGGAAAATGGAGACCTTTTCTTTCAGTTACTGAAACTCCTGGCCTCAGTAGAGGTTTTGGTCTAATGGTGCACTACGAACCTCTCCAGCCCAAACGCGCTACCAGAGCCACCATGTGCCCATCCAGGCGGACACGCCTGATGCAACCCCCAGGTGTTGAAAGGGTGCAAGCCTCAGGGCCCAGGGCCCAGTCACAGCGACGGTGCTCGGCTGGGGCTGGCCAAGGGTGGCTGTCTCCCACTCGAGGGAGACCCCACGCCCCCTGAACCCCCTTAGCCCTGAGACTTTTTTTTTTTTTCCCCCCCTCCCGACCGTCGCTGCCCGGCGAGAGCCGCCGCCAACCTCAGACTCTCTCGGCGGTGGGAGGAGCTCCCCGGGCGGGCGGGGCGCTGTATCGGGCCCGCCCGCAGCCGCCGCCGCCGCCGCCGCCGCCCCACTCGCGGGCCCGGGGTGGGAGGGAGGTGAGTGGGGGGGGGGGGCCGTGGCGGGGACGGGTCGCGGAAGAAGGAGGCGGCTTCCCGCCGCCGCGGCTGCGTGTGGCAGCCTGGAAAAGGCGTCCTTTTCCCGTGGGGTGCATTGCCGTGCCTCGCAGCTGCACGGACGGCGTGGGCGGCCGTGCCGTGGACGCCGCGAGGTTCCGCAGGGCCGGCCCCGCTTCCTCTTGTGCAAGGCACGGTGTGCTGCCGGCCGGCTCTGAGGGAAGACGCTTTCCCAACATCCCCCCCCCCCCTCCTTTTTTCCCCCCACCCGTGTTTTTTTTTTAGCACGGTCTGTGCTGGTGTCCCTTACCTCGGTCCGTGGTGAGGGACCGTCCACCGAGTCCTTTCTGCATTCCCGGTGCTCGGGAAACCGGGAGGAGATCGCCAGCGGACAAGGTGGAGGATGAGATTGGGGTCTCTCGTGGCGGGGGGTGGCTGTCACGGGCAGGGACACGCACCTCAGGGCTTTCATCGCCTGCTTTCCGTGTCTCTGCGGCTGAGGTGGTGCCCACGCACCATCGTAGTCATTTTTCTCGCCGTAACCCTGTCCTCCTGCTTCTCCGGGGCTTCGGGAACGGAGCTGCTGTCACGGTGCTGGGGCCAGAGCTTGCTCGATTTTAGGAGCGGGACTGTCTGTCAGTGCTGCGTTGGGTGGTGAACGGGAAAGGCCAAACACTAATTCATGCATCGCTCAGCTTGCTTTTAATGTGAGTCTCCACATTAAGCTTCTGACCTTTCCAGGAGCTGGTGGCGGGGTCATTCCAGCTCTAATGTTTGCATATGCAGAAGACCAATATGTTTTCCTGATTCTCAAACGATCTCCATAACTCTTTCCTTCATGTGCTACATATGCACAGCCTTGTAGGAGCCCCAGGCCACGCTGCATTTGGCCAGGCGTCTGTGAATTATTTTTCGGTGGGATGCAGCAGTAACAAAAAAGGTCTTTTTCATTTTTTCCGTACAGCAGGGGAACTTACAAGACCTGAAACGAGCTCCTGTCAAACTGGAACTCCAGTGACTGTGCAAGGGAGTGCACAGTCTTACCCTTACTGCTGGGTTAAGCCCTTAGAGTGTTTTATATGGATCGGGCACAGGAGTCTTTTTCTGAAGCCTGACTGAGTAACTTTGTTCTGTCTGGCTAGGGAATTTTTAGAGTTTTATTTTTTAATGTGAACAGTGGTGATTATCTGATATGAAAGCAGTAAACAAACATCGCTGGGTTTACTGTGCTTATTCTGGGCACAGTGTAGCACAATATTTTGCAATTGGGAGTGTTGTGAAACTGGTTTTCAGTTGGTTGGGAAATACATGTGACTGTGTAGCTGAATCTGCCAGGAAACTGCCTGGCTAATTCTCTCAATTTCCTTGGGTACGTGGAAGAGAATGACCCACCCAAACCCTTCCCATTCCATAGTAGGTACCTGCTCTTCAGCTACGGTCTCTGTACACCATCGCAGTAACTGCAGCCTGCTAAGGTGCAGCGGGCAGTATGTCAAACTTCTCTAGGTTCCTGGATTAAAGGTCGCTCAAGCAAATGTAAATATTACTTTATTGCACTGAAAAACTTTGTCATCTGCATTATAGCCCCGTAGTGGGGGAAGGAAAACCAAACCTCTGCTTAAAATGGTAATTATTTATACTGCACACAAAATCTTAGGAGCCACACTTCTGCCCCTCTGCAATTGCCAGCACTATTTGCTGGATTCCTTAAGTGGGTGCGTGGAGCTTTAACAGCACAGCAAGAAGGGAGGGAAGGGAAGCAGTCACAACAGAAGGCTAGGGAGACATGATACGAGTTAGATTTACGGACTACAATATACCTTGTTGAAGGTCTCCGGAGAAGAGCAATGGATACTGGACCGTCTCTTGAGGGAGCGATGTGCCCTGTGGGGAGCAGTGAGGCCGTCCCTTTGCGCAATGGCAGAGCAGAGTGGGCTGCAGTTGTGGTTGGCTAACTGATGCTCAGCTCCGGTGTGATTTCCATGCAGGAAAGAGGGAAGGAAAAGCCAAGGAGTCTCCATGCAAACCAACCTTTGAGAGGGAAGCCCAGGTGCCTAGAAGGCACAGCAGCATCGCACAAGTGTTGTCCTTCTGTCCTTGGGGCGCTCGCTAAAACTGCCCCCTTCTCACTGCGTCAGGGTTGTAGTCTTGGGAAGCCCTTTCTTCTGAGGGTTGGAGTGGGGGACTGCTCCCGGGGAGGCTCACTAGGGTCAGTCTTCAGCATGGATCTGAGCTCACATGCAAAGCAGAGGAATTAGTCAGGAAGACACTCCAGGAGCAGGAGTTGCCACATACGCCTGCATTTTGCCTGCTCACAAACAGCAGCCAAAAGCTTTAGCACAGCCAATGTCTATGGGCTGAGAGCTGGGATGTGCTGGGACGTTGCTGGCACAAGCATGTTCATTTTTTCTCTGCTGTAATTGGGTCTTTCCTCCCATTTACCAGAAAGGGAACGACCTGCCTTATCTTACTTGCTTACCTGACCGTTGATCAGAGAGTCTGCCGTACACTCAGTCACAGGAAAAGAGAGATCTGCGCTGTGGAGGGGCTGTGAAGAAGGCAAGTTTCCAGCTACTTTTGCCACTGCGTTCTCTGTAAAGCTCCTGTATTACTCGGGTGAGTCTGCTGGGGAGAGAAATCCAAGATTTATAAAGACGGGTTCAAGCTGCAGATAGGGAGAGATACTCAGAAGTTGCTTGTTTTAATTTACTTATCCTTCAGCTGACTTTGATCCTGTGTTGATTTAGTGATGGAATAGTGACTTTTCTGGGAGCTTTCCAGGGGGAGAACCAGTGAAAAGCTAGGACAACATCAGTGTTTCATCCCTTGCCATTCAAGGGGAGCAAGGACCAGGCCTTCTGCTCCAGGCTAGGAAAAACAATCCTGAGTAAGTCTGGGCAGGTAAAAGGTAACAGCTTTTGGTCCTGGGGCATATGTACAGTTGTAACTGGAGCAGTGGAGCCAGTGTTATGTTTTCTAGCTGACTCTGAGTGTATGAATCTGATGAGACACTTTTCTGTCTTGTCTCTGCCTGCAGAAGGTTAGGATGATCATGTTCTTTCTCATACCAATGATCCACTTACCTCAGTTGTGTGGTCAGGAAACTGCCATTTTAAAATGGTGTAATCATGCCAGTGCAAAGCCTAGTGAGATTGCAACTGTACCAGTATAAAAAAGCCATGTACTTTTTCCTCCTACTGTCAAAAAATGGCTGGTTTTCCTACACATGTAAAATTAAAAGGTATAAATTTATTGACCAGAACCAAAAATTTTTAAAGTAGTTAATTATCTTTTGTGATTTGAAGGCTATGCTCCAACTAAACACAACTTCAGAAAATGAAATTCAGAGAATGAGATAGCCAATGTAAGAGCTTCTGAAATAATACTTGATGTAACGAGAACAGCACAATGGTTTATTCACTTGCTCTGGATTATGTCTCTTGAGATGTAAAGTCATTGCCGTGTTTCTAGGTATAAGAACTGTGTCATTTCTCTTAAAAACACCTTTATTTTGGATTAGAGAAACAAGAATAAATAAGAATGAGCAAAGGGGCTTTTTGGTCAGGGAGACCAGCTGTTACTGGCTCCAGTGGTTTGAACAGGTACTGAGTGGAGAAGGCCAGAACGGGTGCTGACACGCACTCTTCAGTGATGGAAAGTTGCAGTAGGCAGAACACAAACCCCGCATTGTCTCCTGGCTGCACACACAACCATTGAGGCAGCATCTAGACTGGCTCATGTCTAGACTCAATTTTAAGGACTAAACTTCTTATTCCCCTGTGTTGTTTTATCAGACCATTTGTCTCCCCGTAGCTCATTAGAACCTAATTCAGCTCTGTTCATAAGAGTGGTGGTGCACATGAGTCATTAAAGTGCAGTGTATTAAAGAAGAGCCTGTGTACTGGAACTGCCAGTGGTTGTGCTTGTCTCTGAGCTGCTATGACAATATTGACATGAAGCAATGCCAAGACAACATAATACCGTTTGAGCAAAGTCCCAAACAGGAGGTTGTTGAAAGCGGTACTTAATTTGCAGGCACATGTGTTTGTTTGTAGCCAGCTCTGAAATTTGTATTAAAATGGATTTCAGTTTCACAGTCTAAAGGCATTGACACCCCCTCATTAACTCAGCTGTGGGAACAATGCTTATGCTACCGAAAGACCTTAGGGACACGCTGTCTTCCACTTCTTGGTTTGCATAAGGAGGCTGCAGTGTTTTCAAGAGCCCCAGTTACTACCATGATTCAAATCATGGAGTGGAGGAGACACTGTTGGGTGGACGATGCAGGCAGAAGTCCCTGGCTTTTCAGCCATGGGAAAGCAGGTGCCTTGCATTGTGTTTTGCAGTGTTATAACGTGGACTGACAGATTTTCCTTTTTTAATCCTGTCCTCTAGTGTTCCTGGGTCTGCCTTTTCTCTCCCAGGATGCTGAGAAGAGTCCTGTGTACAGTGTTGTTCATGGGAGCCTTGCCATCACTGGCTGAAGCGTCCCAGGGCCACATTTCAGTGGTCTTGCTGGGAGCCACAGGTGATTTGGCCAAGAAGTATTTGTGGCAGGGTCTATTCCAACTCTACATGGACCAAGTGAGCAGTGGCCACAGCTTCACTTTCCATGGGGCTGCACTGACAGCTCTGGAGCCGGGGCAGAGGCTGATGTTTGATGTGCTGAAGAAGCTGACCTGTCCCCCAGACGAATCTCCCAACAGGTGTGCTGTGCTCAAGGACCAATTCCTGAAGCTGAGCCAATACCACCAGCTGAAGTCTGCCGAAAACTACACTGTGCTGAACAGAGAGATTGAAACCCTGCTTCGCCAGGAGGGGCTGAAGGAGGCTGGAAGGATCTTCTACTTCTCAGTCCCACCATTTGCCTACACAGAGATTGCCCGCCACATCAACAGCAGCTGCAGACCGCCTCCAGGAGCCTGGTTGCGTGTGGTGCTGGAGAAACCTTTTGGCCATGACCTGGAGTCAGCCCAGCAGCTGGCTGCAGACCTGACAAGCTTCTTCAGAGAAGAGGAGATGTACCGGGTGGACCACTACCTTGGCAAACAGGTGAGCAGCTTGCAATGCGCAGCCCCCTGCCAGGTTGAGGGACTTAGTGCCTGGGAGAGTGTTGGGTGTCAGCTCTGCATCTAATGAGAGAGTTGTTCCCTTCTCGAATTCAGGCAGAGCCACTGAGTGTGCTCCCAAGCCTCCATTTGCTTATGGAGTCCTGTACTGTTATTCTTGTCCTGGACTGTGCTGCTGTCCCTCCTCTTACAGAGCAGAGGAAATATGCAGACCAAAGCAGGGCTTTCTCCCATTAGAGTGATGAGGGTCCCCTTTCCAGTGGAAAGCCAGGGTGTAGGGGTGAACTGTGCGTGTGCATGAAGGAGAGATGCAAAATTCATCTGGTCTTCTCACCAAGGTCAGGGCTTTGATTTCGCTGAATAAGCAACGCCCTTTCCATCTCACGGTTCATCCATCTCATTACACACAGGCCTCTCTGCTTAGCCATGGCTTCTAGAAGCAGTTTTTAATTTGATATGGTATGGAGCTGATGGGATGTTAGTTTTGCGGGATGCTTAGGAGAAGGTTTCTTCCTGCCCTGTGCTCCATTCAGGGCACGGAGGACTGGCTGCTGCAGGGACAGCTCAGGATATGGAGCTGCATTGTCCCAGAGGGAACGCGTTCAAGGGCATGCCATCCTTGTTTTAGAGGAATGTGATGCCACATTTTGAAAGCGGCCTGTTCCAGCCATGGCACTGTGGCCAAATTTTACTCAGAAGGTTGCATGTCCAGCTGCAAGAGAGGGGATTTCTTCTCTTTTTTTTTTTTCCCGAAAAGAGCAGATGGCTTTGGTGGTGTAAGCATCTGATCTGATGTATTTCAGCACTTTGGAACTGTACGTTAGTCCCAGGATGGTCTGAGTCAGCCCTTTGTCCTTTGATGGATATAAACTGAGTGCCTTGCAGTTTGTAGTTCAGTCTTTTTCACATGCAACCTCAAAATCTCTCAGAAAGACCTTTAATGTCTGCTCTGTACAGTCATTGGAGACCCCATTGTGCATCACTGCAGGCTCTCTTGCTGATTTTCCCTGACCCACTCTGCTCTCTGCTGTGTGGCATGTCTGCTGACGCTCCAGAGCTGGCCACATCGCAGTGCTGGATGGGGCAGTGAGGCAGAGATACTGTGGAAATCTGGTGAGTTTTTGTTGGGCCTTTGGTGAGTTTTTGTTAGGTCTTTGATTTCTCCCTTCACAGGCTGTAGCCCATATCCTGCCTTTTCGAGATCAGAACCGACAGTTTCTGGATCCAATTTGGAACAGACATCATGTGGAAAGAGTGGAGATTGTCTTGAAAGAGACGGTGGATGCTAAAGGTTGGTGAGGCGAGTGTGCAGAGCTAGCGTGAATAAGTGAGAAGGAGAACTGGCAGGTTCATTAATTATGTGAAAGTGGCCCTTGAGGTAGTGCTGGTGCAGAAACAAAAAAGAGCAGATTAATGATATGTTGCTCCTTGGAAATAGAGAGGGACTGTCTTACATTTCCTGTGCTAGGGACTGACTCACTTCCAGGTAGTGTTGCTGCTTCCAAGAAAAGATTCCCATTGCAGTTCAGCTGGGAGCAGGGGCAGAATGCCCCACCTTTTTCTGCTGCAGAGCTTTGGGGGTGTTGCACCTAGCTGTCTATCCCAGATCTTGGTAAAAGGCACTGGATTTGGAATTGATGCAATCTAAGGCCACTTCAGTTCAGTGCTGCAATAATCTGGTTGTTGTGAAACAACCCTTTTGTATTCCTGTCCTGTTAGCTGCCAAGCTCACGCTGAGTATACATTTGCGCTATTCTTTGGAAGATGCTCTTGCATCTTTTGCCTGGATGTTACTCATATCGGCTAGCCGGTGTCAGTCCAGGTACCTAGGTGAGTCTGTGTTTGCCTCTTTCTTTCCCTTCCTCTCTGTAGTAAGAAAGAGCATTGCAGAGGGAAAATCCAAGCCCAGACTTGCTAGCATGGGTCTCCTGCTGAAGGACACGGCTGCAATCTCTCCCTGCAGTGCTGCAGCATCCGCTCTGCAGTGCTCAGCATAAAGCACTCTGGGCTGGACTGCCACCCGCAGCACTTCTTGGGTTGTCAGGCGCCCTCAGTTCTGCAACATCAGGATTGCTTCTCCACTCGCTTTACCTCCTCTTCTATCTTCCTCCTCCCTCCCTCCCTCCCTTCCTCCCTTCCTCCCTTCCTTCCTCAGCCACCACAAACTCAATTAATGCAATTTTATCAAACCTAGAGTAATCTTTGGTTTGGCAGCCCAGACGTCACCTGGGCCTGTTTGTGGCAGAGGGATGCATTGCAGAGAGATTTAGGGAGAACTGTGTTGTCTGTGCGTTGCCCCAGCTACACCCCGTGCCCTCCCTGCTCTGAACAACTTCGTAATTTTTCATTTGACGTCTTTTTTCCCCTGTGCGGCTTGAGCTGGCAGCCTGGCTCCCAGCAAGTCTGCAGCATTGATTACATTAATGAATGTGCCTTTGGATTAGAACAAGGGAGATAAATGTATCAATCAATAGGGGAAGCCTATGGCCATGATACAGTCTGCAGTGTGGCAGACAGAAAAGGCATCTGTTTGAGTCACTTTCTTTATAAGTGCATTGTCCTTCTCCCCCTTTTCCCACCTGCATGAGAAGTCAGGCAGGGAAAGAGAAGCAGAGCTTTGTGCATGAAATTTTGTCTCTCAAAGGCATGGCTCAGCCAGAGCCTTCTGAGGACATGAAAACCAGTGGAAAAGAGGCAGTGAAAAGCAGTGCTCCTTGCCAGGGCCCAGCTTCAGCTGTTCTGTGGACCTGGTGTGTAGCTATTGAGCTGCTGGGGTCCCTGCTCTGACCCCGTTTTCCAGGTAGTATGTCAAAGCTTTTGCATAGAACTGCATGTTGTGTGGAGTCCCAGGGCTCAGGTGCTGTGACCTGTGGGGCAGGAGTGTCGGGGCGAAGGTTATGCGGGGGCTCTGCATCATGGTGTATGTGGGAGCTTTGAGCTGAACATTGCTGCCAGTCACTCACCGCAGCTTCTGAAAGCACAAGCAGTCCAAGAAAGCAAAGCTGCCTTCTGCTTTGTGTACTCAGGACCATCGGGCAAAAGCGTTACTCCTGCTGGGTTTAGGCTCTGTAAGCACCCAATAGGACCATTATGTCTGGCTCTGTGGAGGACAAGCAGTCCTGCAGGAACCTTTTATCTTTATTTTAGTAGCAGAGACATTTGGGAAGCCCCTCTGCAGGGAGATGAAAGGCTTAGAATCACAGAATCGTAGAATGGTTTGGTTGAAAGGGACCTTTGAAGATTATCTAGTCCGACCACGCTGCCATGGGCAGGGACATCTTTCACTAGGTCAGGTTGCTCAAAGCCCTGTTCGACCAGAGCTTGAACACATTCAGTGGTGGTACATCCACAACTTCTCTGAGCTCGATAGCTTCAAGTTAATTGTTGGGCCAGGAGAAGAGGAGCTTGGTGCAAACTTATTAGGGCTTGCGCTCTTTGTTCTCCTTGCCACACACGTTATACATGCGGAGGGCAAGGCTACAAGAAAACCACATCAGTTTGCCAGCATCTTACCTCCTCTTTGTCCTCAGGCCGCACCAGCTTCTACGAGCAGTATGGAGTCATCCGGGATGTGCTGCAGAACCACCTCACGGAGGCCCTGATGTTCCTGACCATGGAGCTTCCAGCCAACGTGAGCAGGGCTGAAGAGGTGTTGCAGTGCAAGCTGCAGGCCTTCCAGTCCTTGCGGGGTCTGGACAAAAACAGTGCCGTGTTGGGTCAGTATCAGGCATACGCCAGCCAGGTACAGGAGGAACTGCAGAAGGCGCAGGACTACATCAGCACGACGCCAACCTTTGCAGGTGAGAGTTTGGTCTGGGCCCCGCAGAGAGGAGTAGTCTAGAGCTGAGGAGAGCAGGAGATGGGAGTCCTTGCATGTTGATACCAGCTCCGTGACTCTGGACCTCACTGCCGACACGGGGATTTCACCAGGCATCCACCAGCATGGTAACTGGGAGCTGTAACAAGATAATATTGTTGTCAGGTTAGTTAACTAACGACCCGGTGAATGGGAAGCATTGCATAAGAGCTAAGTCCCATTATTCCTGATAAGATCTCTGCGTTATTTTTAGAAGTGGCCTGCAAACTCCTTTGCCTTTCCATAACGTCGAGTTGCTCTCTGCATCTGAGGGGTAAAGCGTTGGCAGTTCTCTGTGATTAGTAGACCGCAAGGCCATCTGTGGCCATGCTGCATCTTCTGACCATTAAATATTTTGTCTGAATGATATTCGTGCTCAGAAACTGGTCTCCTGCGAGATGAAAGGAGGCTAATCAAGTAGGATACCTGGGAGGAAGCACAGCAGGGTAGCTGGAGAGCAGTTATTCCAGTGATGTCATGGAAGGGCTGAATGTGGAGGAAGAGACACAGTTAGAGGCCAAGATTTCTGGGCGCTAAGGAAGGAGAATGATGTGTACGTGGCAGAGATCCTCTCAAATCTGCTTGCTATTCGCTTTTAATTTGGTAGCTGACATCACTGTCATTTCAGGTGTGCTGATTCACAGCGACAGCCTGCGTTGGGAAGGGGTCCCTTTTCTCCTCACTTCTGGGAAAGCTCTGGATGAGCGGGTAGGTTATGTCCGTGTTCTCTTCAAGAACCGGGCCTACTGCACTCAGAGTGAGACTCTGAGGGATGCTGAGCACAGCCAATGTAAAGCCAAGCAGATCATCTTCTACATTGGGCACGGCGCGCTCAACGCCCCTGCAGTGCTTGTGAGCAGGAACCTTTTCAGGCCTGTCATGCCAGAAGGCAGTTGGAGAGAAGCGGTGGGTCAGTCAGACCTGCACATTTTTGGACAACCATTGTCTGACTACTACGTGTACAGCCCCGTGAAAGAGAGAGATGCGTATTCTGTCCTCATCTCCAACATCTACCATGGCAGGAAGGACTTCTTCATTACCACCGAGAACCTGCTGGCCTCCTGGGCGTTCTGGACGCCGCTGCTGGATAGCATTTCCCAGCAGCCCCTCCGCCTCTACCCTGGGGGTGTGGAGAACCAGCACCTCTTAGACTTTGAAATGGAGAGTGGGGAAGTGGCGTTCACGCTGGCAGAGGCAGTGGAACTGCTGAACCCCAACAGGCTGATGCCAAGTGATTACAGGACAATCCAGTCCAAATTTCGGCAAAGTCCCCTGGTCTCAGCGTGGTCTGAGGACCTGATTGCCCAGCTGGCTTCTGACATTGAGAAGATAGCAAGCAGGACTGTGGCACGCTCCGGGCAGTTCCATCTGGCACTGTCAGGTGGCTCAAGCCCGGTGGTCCTATTCCAGCGGCTGGCAAGACACCATTATGCCTTCCCGTGGAAGCACACCCACATCTGGCTGGTAGATGAACGCTGCGTCCCTCTCACCGACACCGAGTCCAACTTCTTCAGCTTGCACAACCACCTCCTCCAGAGTGTCAGGGTGCCCTACTTCAATGTCCACCCCATGCCTGTGCACCTGAACCAGCGGCTCTGTGTGGAAGAGGACAGAGGCACGGAGCTGTACGCCAAGGAGATCGTGGCCCTGGTGGCCAATGCCAGCTTTGACCTGGTGCTGCTGGGGGTGGGCACTGATGGGCACACTGCCTCGCTCTTCCCCAAGTCTGAAAATGGCTTGGAAGGGGCTCAGGCTGTGGTGCTGACTGAAAGCCCCGTCAAACCTCACCAAAGGATGAGCCTTAGCCTACCCCTCATCAACAAGGCCAGGCAGGTGTTTGTCCTGGTTTTGGGGAAGGGCAAGCACGACATCACCATCCTGCTCAGCAGAGTGGGCCATGAGCCAAGGAAATGGCCTATCTCAGGTGTCAGCCCCAGCTCTGGCCAGCTGGTGTGGTATGTGGATTACGAAGCCCTGCTTGGGTGATGCCTTCACGGTGTCCCTCCTCCCTTGTCTGCGTGGCCCTTACAGCCTGGATTTTCCTACACAATGTCCATGTTTTTCTGTTGCCAGCAGCAGCTTCATCTCTGACAGACTCCTCTAACCTTCTGGGAAATCCGTGGCCTGCAGTGCCTCTGACATTTGAGCCCGGAAAGCAGCTCGGCTCAGTGTTCAGAGCTAAGTAGGAGCCAAGAGCCCGCTGCAGCATTTCTGGCTCTGCTAGGGATTCTGACTGTGACTTTGGACAAATTACCTCACCTTGAAGTGCCTCAGTTTTCCCTGTCAGGCCTTTGTGGTTATTAGCATTTAACTACCTCGCAGGCACTACGGGGGACTTGTTAAATTAAGTACCTGCCAATTTTTTTTCCTTTTTTTTTTTTTTTATAATTCTCAGGCTAAAAGACAGTAATAACATGTTCATCCTCTGCCCTGCTCAGTCTGGCTGGGACAGAGTCGTCGTCTCGGTAAAGCGATGGTTCTGTGCACATGGGTGTGCAATCTTGTATGTGCAGCCCATCTTGGGGTCAGCTAGCCACTGACTATGGCTGTGCTCTCCTGGAAGCACAGACACCCATTAGCTTTTGTGGCATGTGGCCCCTAAATTCTGACACTGATTTGTGAGCTCGCTGCAGTCCTGACTCTTTGCAAATTGCCCAGCAGCAGAGGCTGGGTTTATAAGCAGTAATTTGCTGCTTTCATTAAGTGGATAGCTGATGCCATGGGGGGTGGAGAAGGAAGACACATTGCTTTTTAGGCTGTGGGAATAATGGGGACAGGGTGAGGAATGTGGCAGTTCACAGAGCTGTTATTTGCCTGCAGTGCAATAATTATTGAGGGAAAAGCTTGGTGTTTAGAGGCGGTGTTTGGGTTTAGCTAGCAAAGAAATGTTTTCTTTAACTGTCTTTCAGTGTCTTATTCTCTGAAATGAACTTTTCTCTGTCCTCAGAATTGAAGCTTGCAGTGTCATTCAGTGGCTTATAAAATTTCTACGGGAGGCGGCTTTATAAACTGTCAACGTATCCATCATTAGAGCAGGCATTAAGGTAGTTACAGTGTTTGCGGATGGTGGTGGGGTGTTTGAACTCAAGGACGCTGACTTCTAAGGGGAGGTAATTTTTTCTGTGCGTATCTCTTGGGCGCACAAAAATAGCAAATTGCATCTCTGTGTTGACAGGACAACGTTAAGTGGTTATAGAAATGTATAGTGCCGTTGCTTACAGGAAGGGTTGGAGACATCTAGTCCTACCTAGAGACCCCGCTCTCCCCTTCCTAATTTTCACCTTCCCAGGATGCTGCCATGCACAATGGCTATCTCTCTGCTTTCATGATATCCCCGAATGCTCCGTCATCTTCTCTAATGGGTAATTTGCCACAGCACACCAGAGTGCAGCTTTTGGTAAGGGATTCATGATGGCACGAGATGGGAGAATCTGAGCTGATGGTCCATGTGGAGGCTAGAGACAAACCCACTCAGCTGGGGTGGCACCAGGATGGGACAGACCCACTGCAGGAAGGTGGAACACGGACAAGGTACTGGCTGCCAGCAGGGATGATTCTGCATAGGAGCAGAGGCCACGTTCAAGGGGATTTCTCTCTTCTTCCTGTGAATGCTGGCCCTGTTTCTGCAGAGAATTAGCTGTGTGGGGGTGACCTGGTGGAGATGGTGGGGTCTGAGGTGACCCAGGGACCGAGGGCTCAGCAGGGACCCCGATGCTGACAGGAGATGGCGCCCGGACCCCGAGAAGCAGCAGTAAGTTGTGTGCTGTTCTTTCAGCAGGGTTGGTCTGAGGCTGTGCCAGGCTTGGCCATCCTTCCCAGCCCTGGAGCCTCACAAGGGAAAAATAAGATCCTCAGGAGTTGGACCTGGGAGTCTGGTGACCCCTTAGGGACCCGAAAGTCTGCACTATAGGGAAGAAAAGGGACTTTGCTTTAGAAAGCTGGGCGATAGGCATTGGCTTCAAATCCTTCCATGCACAGGGATCTGCTGAATCCTAGCGATGAAGATGCAAATCCAGGTACAAATAGGTGCTACAGTCCGATAGCACATGAAGCAAGGTGGGCAGGTCTGTACAGCCTGTGCTCCCAGGTTCCTGAGTTCTCGCCATTCAGCGTAATGCTTATATCAATGCAGAAATCAGAATTGTTGTCCTCTGGTAATGGCACGGATAAAAGTGCACTGAGCAAGCTCTAGAGAGCCTGTTACTCGTCAGCAGTCCCTAGGCAAACAGAGCCAGAGAGAACATAACCTGGCAGAAGCTATGTGCAGCAGGAAAAGGCCAAATTCTCAGGGACTGGCTGTGATTTCTGGCCGACACCCTCCCCCACCTTGCAGATGGTCCAGAAAAGCTGCATTTTACATACTGTATTTGACTCAGCTGAGCTGAGTTGCACTGATGCGCATCACTTTGCTTTTGCATGGGAAAGGAGGAGAGTTGTGGTGGTGTAGCTTTCTCAAAAGCTCAAATGCAGGAGACACACAAGTGTCTTAACTGGTCCGGTTTGACAACCAGGATGGCTGGTTATGCATCTTTTGTGTGTGTTTGTGAGTAAGTTTGCTCCTGCCTGTTTCACGGTTACAGGCAGGCTTAACTACTGGCACAAACAGCCAAGGGTGAAAATAAATCACAGGGGAAGAGAGTAGCATAGAAAAGTGGGAGGAAGGTGAGCACTGCAGGTTCCTTGCTGCAGGACTTGCTTGTCAAGTGGATATGCTGACAGTGGAGTCTGGAATAAAAACATACCCCTAGGAGTTAACTGGAATAACTCTTCTGGAATAACTCTTTTCGTAGATGAGTGCTAGCAAACACTGGCTCCAAAATATACCACAGTGGCTGAAACAGCTGTGCAGAGGAAGATGTTTTAGGTCTGGTATGTCCATAAATTCAAACATCATTTTTCGTTTTTAAACAAAAATAGCCATGTTCACTTCATTCCAGTTCTTTTGTGTTTGGTGTGAGGGAACAAGTTTTAATGGAAAATTGACCTATGCGAGAATAAATTTGTTGTTATGAATGACACAATTTATTGCTACTTTACAGATTACTGTGGTTTTGGTGTTTTCTAGTTACTGCACACTTTCTTGTTAATATTTGGCTGGTACCTTTTGAAATAAACACCAATTTTAGAGAGGTTTATTTGCACTTTTAAATAAGCATGTGTTTTTTTTCCCAGAGAGCCGCTGTTCTTTTGCAGCTGAAAATAGGGCTCATATGTGAAGTTTCTAATGGGTCACCCCAAAATTCATCCTAGATTTTATTAAAATCCAGTAAAAGCTTACACACGTTTTTGTTGGTGAACATAGGTATCTGGGTTGTTTGTTTGTTTGTTTGTTTTTAACTGGTGTTTTTTTTTCACAGTTCCTACTAAACTCTTTAATACTTAGCATTTGCCAAATGAAAAACAAATATTTTTAAATGTATAAAATTTGTGACTGGCAGGAGAGAGACTGCGGATGGGAAGAAGGGTTAAACGAGCAACAAATCTGATGAGGAAGAATGGTAGAAATCCACTGGGCTATAGGCCAAGGAAGCAGTGCTATTTTTATTTTGTGAAAGCTATTAATAGGAGGTGTGCATCTTCTTGAGAGCTTGTATTAACCTTTATTTGCAAAAGCAACTCCATGGAGTAACTTCCTATAGTCTATTTCTCCTGGTAGTGAGTATTGATACCAATTTTACTACTTTTGTAAATGGCAAGTGCATTCCTAGAATTCAATGGTATGATTATTTATATGTTTTACAGAAAACTAACACTGGAAGTAATTCATTTTTCACTTCAACTTTTATAAATCAAGTTGTAAAAACTTATTTTCCCACGAGTAAAGTTTTGTGATTCATTTCATGGTGTGTAATGAATAGAGAATTATATTTATAAAAAATAAATAGTTTTTAACAAAAGCGTCTTTGAATTTCTTTCAAAGATTGGTGGTCATTCTGTTTTTTTCCTGTCCTCTTGAGGAGTGAAGTTTTAAAGTTCTAGTTGTACAAAGAGGAGAATGTTGAATTTTCTGTAGTGTGAAACCAGCAGTCTTAAATGTTCACTCTGACTCTCTTTTTTTTGTGTATCATCCAAACAAGGCCAGGACTTTTCAAAACAGAGGAACAGCCAAAGCCCTTTTAAGGTGAGAAGATGGAATCACCCAATACTATGCAGGGTCCTGAAATCGCCAGGCCTTAGGAAAGTCTCCACTGATCCACATTTACTCCCTGAGTTGCATTTCCATAGATACTGTCACCATAGTACAGAGTTGCTTAATAACATAGACTTTATAGAGCTGCATTTTTAACTATAATCTATTCAAGATCTGGGAGCTGAGATTATGCAGTTGAACTTCCAGAACGAGCTGTGCTGTGACTCTGGCTGGGAAGGCATTACATACGGTCCCAGCAGGGAGGCCCGTCCTCTGGTTTAGCTGATACCCAAGAGTTCCTGTCCAGGACCAGCCACCACCTCCTGGGTGAAAGGCAAGTCTGTCCTGGCACCTCTGTTACATAAAAGAAAAGGTGCAGCATGCCACGGAAAGAGGAGGAGGAAGACGGCAATTTCATCCTATTGCCCCAGGGGAAGGCTTCATTTTCCTGGCAAGAGGAGGATAGGAGGATTTAAATCAGATGTTTTCTTGCTGCAGTCTTGCTGATTCACAAATGCTAGTTCCCCTGAATGCAGCTGAAAGGGCACTGTCATTCACAGACTCTTCTGGGCGTTCAGTGGATTCCCCGGGCTGCTGATGTAGCAGAGCATTTCTGTAGTACCAAGTGATGGTGGGTCTTTTCCTCTTCAGTGTCCCAATCCCCTGCGGTGCTTCCTTGGGCGTCCAGGTAACATTGCTATGACGTGTGTATGATACTTTTTGATGCTGTTGGTGATGCTGAATTATCTAAGCAACCCACGCGTTTGAAGATGGCCATGCAAGTGAGGAGATTTAACAGTCACGTCATAGGGCTGGGACAGTGTTTTCCCATCCAGGTCAGGAGTGTTTTCATTCTAGTTTAGAGTTTTGTTCCAGTTTAGAGACCATTGCACGTCACTGAAGAGAGATACTCCAAGCACTTACAAGATTAGTGAATCCTCCCCAAGCACAGAGAGCAGAGGCAGTGGTGGTAAAAGCAGCAAAATTTTCAGTGTCTTAACACTTTTCAAAACAATTTTTTTGTGCTGTGCTTGACTTTTTCTCCTTCGGCCACAGCTCAAGGCAATCCTTAGGAGGATTTGTGCCTCTGGATTGATTGCCTGCCTTAGTAGGGATTTGGTTTATTGCCTTCCTTTCCCCAAACAGATGACTGAAAATGTGGCCGTTGCCTAAAAAGGGGCAAGAAAGGAGATGGAAGGGAGAGAGTGAAAAACAGTACATTTCAGGAGCCAGAGCGATCCCAGAACAAGCTGCCTTGTGAAATGTCTGTGGGTAATGTGAATCGATCCAGTTCATTCCAGCTGCTCCCCCTGCAGAGAGCTGGCATGATGTCCTGTAGCAATGCAGCACCAGGTTCTCCTGCAAGCACCACTGCAGACTGTGCCAGGCCTGTGCCCTCAAGCTGCTCCCTGCGGCGGGACATGTTGGCTCTCCTTTGACAGATTGGTCTACAGAGAGGAATTTCCCGCAGAAACTATGTCCTGGTGGCGCTCTGACCAGACATCGCCTCATTTTTTCCTTAAACAGGGCTCCCTTTTTGTAGGCATCTCCTTATCCACAAAACAATCTGGGTCTTGTGTGAATGATGTTTGGCTCGGAGCAGCGTTGCTGTTGCTGAAATGAGACCTGTGCACAGACACAAACTGTTAAGCAGGTTCTTTTCTGTAGATCCCAGCCTATTTTTAACAGGATTCAGGCATTTTTCTCATGCTTTGCTTTTTTAACGTGGGCAAATTTTACGGACTGGCACAGTACTCTGTGTATTTGAAGATTTGGGGAGGCTCCTCCCTGCTGCTCAGGGAGAGGAAGAGAGGGAGATTGTGAGATGGGAAGGGGGTGCAGAATGGGAGCTCAAATATGTGTCTCTGGCTGAGCTGTGGGGGACTGGAGCTGCAGCCGGTACCAAGTTTAGCTTATTTCCCCACATGAAGAAGGGAAACCTAGGGTCAGATGCTAGGGAAGAGGGCAGCCTGAATTCAGGGAGAGGGAGAAAATAGAAGGAAGAGACCAAGTACTCTGTGTCTGTCTGAGGTGTGCATATCCCATCTGGGAATGTGCTTGCGGGATAGCCCTGGTTGATGTTAAACAGTTTAATTTGGGAAAAGCAAGAAGTCCTCAGCAAAGGGGAGGGAAAAAAACATGGGTGACTAGGATTTATCTGACTGCGTGGATCCTGCATCATCCCACAGCTTTCTAGGGAGCTAGTCTGGTAGCGATACAGCATCCATGCTGTGTGCCCGGTGTTAGGATTGCTCGGGGGTGGGAGGAGTCGGGACTCCTTCCTTGCGTTCCCAGCCCCATGGGAATGGCTGGTCCATGGTTAGCAGGAGAGAGCTCAAGGGGCAGGACTCTGCCACTGACTCACTGTGGGTGAGTCACGTTGCTTGCCTGAGTTCCCCTTTCCTCTCGCTATGCAGCAATAGTCAATTAGCTGCCTCACGGGGATATGAAATGTTTGGAAGTGGCCAGAGGAACGCTGCTGGAGGAATGGAGAGCTTTATCCTACAGCGTCCCTGTTGTGCGTATCAAGTCATGTACATCGCACAATTATCAGCCAAAGTACTTGCCGGGAACAGCAGCAGTCAAAATCTTCAGCACAAAGCCAGGGCCTGTTCTTACTGCTATTATCTGCTGCAAGCAGATGCTGCCTGGCATCTCCTTTCCCAACAGCAGCATTTTGACATGGCCAAACTGTCTGACAAACAAACCACCCACACGCTGCAGTGTTTTGACTTGCAGAGGGACATGGCTGCGGATGCTTTTCCTGAGCTTCTCTCTGGAAGTACTTAGGTGTCTGTAACTAAAAAGGTGCTCTGGAGGCAGGCATGCCAGCAGCAGAGGGTGCTGCTTGCTCATGCTGCAGGAGCCGGCGGGAAACACTTTTCCCAGCTCTGTCCTGAAAAGGGAGCTTTTCCTAGAGGCACAGACCAACACAGCTGGGCCTCTGACACCAACTCTTTTGCTGTCATTCCTTGAGCTGCACACTGCACAGAGATGAGCACTGCTCTCCTGTGGCACAGCGAGCTCTCTGGTCAGCCTGCTCTCCCGGGAGCTACTCCACAGCTGCTACACCTGTATTATCCTGGTTGCTACCGTTTTCCGTTCATGGCCCTCCATCAAAAAGGCAGGGAACTCATTTTTCTGCTTCCCCACTCCCAATGGCTTCTCATGCACAGACTGCGACCATGTGCTTAGCACCCTACATACAGGCTTGCGAGACACAGTGCAGTAAGCAAAAAGAGTGTTATGATGTGTCCTTTTTACTGCTGACAGTTGTGTTAGCCAGTAAAGGTACTGTGATTTTAGGGGGGTGCTCCTGGCATGTCGTCTCATTAAGAAGTAGTCATGTCTGTAGCACATGTACCTCAGAGGTAACTGGGCAACCAGCTGGTGTTGTAAGGGTCACTCCGAGTTGGAAGTTTGTAGAGTATTTTCTGCATCCGACTGCTCCACAGTTACATACGTCCCATTCTTTAAGGCAGGCGACTTCACATACAGCACCCTGTGCTGAAGCGGAAAGGCAAAGGAGCAGTGACAGGAGACATCACAGCAAGGCCCTGCTTTCCAGGTGAATGTAAAGCAAAATACCTGGATTCCACTTTGTTTTGGATAAAGGGTTTCATTTCATTCAACAGCCTCATTTACTTGTGTTGCAGAGCGCAAAGTGTTGCGTTGACTGTGCCGACATCTGAATTCCCAAGAAGAGACTAACTAAAAGGAAGATGAGGGGTTTTTTTTCCTGCCAAGGGCCGCTGGGGGACACCTCTTTTTTCCTCCTCCATCCCACTCTCTTTTACTCCCTTTTCCACCACATTGAGCCATCTTCCAGCTGAGGAGAGCTTGTTGATTGTCCTCTAAGCAGGCTTGGCAGGATTTCTACCTCATGAGGCTGCTGTTTTAACAGTGTCTTTCTGTGTTCTGCTGCACACTGGGTTACTTTGGCTTTGTTGCTGTACATTACAGACGCTCATTGTTCACTATCTGTTGCATTGTCTCCCTTAATTCCCACAGGCAGAGCCTGCATGCAGCACGTACATGTTTCCGGGCAGAGTGTTTGCTGTCTCTCTCTCCCCCTCTCCCCAGGGCATAGAAAGCTGCATGTTCTCTGCCTGCCTGTCTTTATACAATCCCTCCAAATGCAAAGCAGTAAGATCCCCTTTTTTGCTCTACAGTCTACCAGCCTACTGGTACTGGTACTGCTGCAAGGTTAGTATCAGTCAGGCATAAAGCACATCTACATAGTCTGTACCAGCCTGAGTCCATGCTCTTAAGAAGGATTTAGATGCTTCACTTCAGACATTCAAAAGGAACCCATTTTTCATGAAGGCGGATGCTCATCCACTTCCAGACCCCATAGCTAATCTACAATACTGAATGCTGACCACAAAAAAGGAGGCATGCCAAGTCATTCCCCCTCCCACCTCCCTTTTAATAATCTCAGCATAAATTCACAAGGATGGGAGCTGGAAAAGTCTCTTCTAATCCAGGCTCTATCCCGTTAGTTTTCCAAACAGGCTTAGAGGGATTCCACTGCAGGCCATAAACACTGGCATTTGTCAGTCACCCCCCTCTGCCGCTGTTTGCACTGTTGTTTGAGACGCAGACAGTATTCAAAGCAAGTGATTGAAGATTAGCAATTCCTGCTTCTTAAGGAAGCAAGAAAGTCAAATATTAAGGAAATAAAAGGAGACAAGATTCCATAGGAGCTGTGATCTCATCTGGCGAGAAGCCACCACAAAGCTGAAAAGTCCTGCTTCAGCACTTGTCACGTCTGGTTTCCTCCAACTTCCCTGCTGCTCTTACACCTCCTCCACCCCGTTTCTCCCTCTCACTGTAAAGAACAGGGATCTCTGTTAGAGCAGGAAACCCTTGCACACCTCGCACTAGTGCACAAGAAAACGCAAGACTGTGAGTAGCCCTCAGACAAAAGAAGCTCACATCTGACAATGGCAATATGCTGCAAGGTGCTCAGGGAGAGTTCACGGGTCACAGTGCTGACCAGCGCTGGCAGGCAGATAACACGGCTGCGGTGGAGTAAGCAGAGCAGCTGAATTCACAGGCAGACGAAAGCCTGCTGAGTTTCCTGTACAGTTCTCAGACATCCTTCACAACTTTCTTGGACTCGGTGATGACATGTCTCTGCTGCTGCAGAAGGTGCTCATGCTGTGCTGACCCTGGGGAGCGGTGGCTAGGCAGGCCAATGAGAACCCGCTTTTGAGCCTCCATGAGTGAGATCTTGGGCTTCCCTCAGGACCCTGGCCCTGGCCATTGCTCTGTTACTCCCCTAGGTCACAGCAGATGGGCAGGAAAAGGTCTGGGGGTAAGAGGAAAATTCCCCATCCACATCTGTAGGCATCAAGAGCACCAGTCAGGTTCTCGCATTACAGCAGTCTCCCACCTTGGCGGTAATGAAACAAAGCATTTAAAGTAGGTGTACTTTAGTAAGTGTAGTAGATTGATTTACTGTAGAGGAGA
Organism: Buteo buteo; assembly: GCF_964188355.1. Taxonomy (NCBI): domain Eukaryota; kingdom Metazoa; phylum Chordata; class Aves; order Accipitriformes; family Accipitridae; genus Buteo; species Buteo buteo. The sequence goes on from NC_134175.1 coordinate 5,171,205, forward strand.
ATCTGGTCCACAGATCTCCAATTCTAAGCAGTTTTGGAGTCTCCCTAGACAACACTTCAGTTTGTCTTGATCTCCAGTTAACGTATGCCTGGCACATTCCTCTAACATCTTTGGCATTGGCAGAAGAGGCAGGAGTGGAGATCAGCTGGAAGAACTCTCCACAAAGTTGGATTCACACAACAAGCTCCAAGTGTGCTGACAGAAAACACTGGAGCCGGTCTGCAGTGTCAGAATCCTTCCTCATCTCCCTCACAGCAGTATTTACAGGGTCTCTGGGGGAGTATGGGCCCCCAAGGTTTGGCTAACTCTCCAAGAACTGAACAGTAATCTGCAGGAAAAGCTTAAAGGGGGAGATTTTCACAACATGCTTGGGGCACTATTGCTGAAGAACTTCTGCTGAAATTAGCGGGGAAAGTTGACTTATATGGGAGCAGGACCAGGTCAAAGCGAAGTAGTTTTGAAAACGCTACCCAAACATGTACGCATTTAACATAAAACTTCTCCTATTTCTATCTTGCAGGGTGTGAAAGAACATATTTGTGCTCTACCTACAACCTCCCTGGTGTTTCTGGTCAGCTAGAGTAATAAATTCATTCTAATGTGAGTGTGTTTTTTTAGTGAACCACAATGGCTGGCATAGAGCAACTATTCCCCAGGGACTTCAAAATATGCTTAACAAATTAGTGCCTCGATCCTGCAAAGATATGAATGAACATATGAACAACTTCCTATGCATGCACTGTCCCATGGAGTTCAGCAGAATTTCTTTCCCTGCATTGGCCTACGTCCTCTTGCGGGATTTTTTTGACTGCATGGCCTGAAAGGGGTGAGGAGGAGGAGAGTGTTCAGCAGGCTAGCTACCCCACCTTTAGCCTTCACATTACATTAATTTCTTCTGATTCTTCTGACAGTTCAGTGGGTTCAGCACTGGACTCTGCCCCATTATATGTCACCGAATGTCCTGCTGTGACCACCGGGCTGAAGAAATAACCTAGCAGTGGGGGAGCTCGTGGCCCCTGGGGACCATGCAATTTCCCTTCATCCCATGCACAGCTGGAGGATTTTTTTCCTTGTAAGCACTGGCATAACTAAGTTGTACATTAATGCATGGCCCGTGAAATGTGACAAAAAGCCTGTTCAGCCCTCAGCAGAGTATACGTCCCTCTGCCAGCCTCCCCAGAGATCCAGCATACGTATACACCCAGGAATCACCTTCCTCACTACTCACCTCCCCACTCCCTAAGAGGAGCACAGCCAGGAGAAAAATGGCTGAGTATCCCATCTAATTAACAGGTAGGTAAGGAGAATGCACTTGCACATTTATGGTTGAACCTTGTTTGAATTAAGGCCCTGCGCTGGCAATGAAGTTCAGCCAAGATGAAAGCAAAATACTCTGGAAGTAGGGACATAAAAATGAGGACACACAAATGAACCCTGCTCTTTTTTTCACATGTCCCAAGACGATTAGTGATGAGAACTGGTCAAGGCCCAGTGTTAACGTCCAACCCCCAAAAACCGGTAACCTCAGCAGCATGCAGGGGCATTCGTTCCGTACTGACTCAGATGGCAGGCTGCCACCTCCTGAATCATTCACACCACTTCCTGCAGCTCTTAGGTGGTCCTTGGAGGTATCCCATGCAATATGGCTTGCTTAATTTATGACAATCCACTGGTTTATAGCTCCAAGCAGTATTGCTACAAACAGACTCTTTTTGTCTGGGAATACTGAAAAATGAATCATCTCCAGAGACATTACGGGGTGAAATTTGTCCAGAAAGTTGCTTTTCTCAAAAAAAAGACTGAACAGAATTGTATTTCCTTGATTTGTTTTGGTAAACAAATCAATTTTCAAAAGGCAAACACACGTTCGACGCGCAAATATTGCAACATCGCGTCAACCTATAAGGTCACCGAGGATGCAATTCATTAGAAAGTGCCTAGCGCGTCCACAAGGCAAAACCCAGCGTCGAGCCTGAAACCGGCTGCTATTTTTAGCCATTCTTAGAGCAAGCAGGGCAGTGAAGAATCAAACGAGCCCGACTTCACCCAGGAACACCGCCGGCGAGTCCAGCCTTTATCTCCACCCGGCCCTGCTTGGGACGGGGCGGTGTGGCAGAGCCACAAGCTCCCGGTAGCCGGCCCCGCTCCGCCGGGGCGGCGCCAGCCGGCCCCGCCGCTTCCCTCCGCGGCCCCGGTCCCGCCCCCCCTTCCCGCCGGCGGGGCGGGGCGGGGCGGGGCGGGGCGGGGGGAAGGGGCCCGGGCGGAGCCGCTGGGCCGCGCCCCGGGCCGGGCCGGGGGGGGGGGGGGCGGAGCGGGGCCGCCGCCGGGCGCTATTTGGGCCATGTGACGGGCCGGGCCCCGCTTGCCGCGCCTGGCGCCGGGAGGAGCTGGGCTGTTGCGGTTCCAGCCTCCCCGCCGCGGCGGAGGAGAGAGGCGGCCGCTGCTTCTTTCTCTGCGCTCCGCTCCGCACCGGGAGTAGCCTCCGGCGGGGCCCGGCCCCGGTCGCTGCCATGGTCCGGCCGGCAGCCTGGGAACGGTAGGAGTCGGGGGTGGTGGCGGCGGGGGGCGGCGGGCGAGGCGGGCGGCGGGGTGCCCGCGGGGCCCGGGCGGCTTCGCGGCAGGTCTTCCCCGGGGTGGCGGCGACCGGCCCGGCTTCCCCTCCGTCTCTCTCCCTCCCTCCGCGGAGGCGCCTCCGTTCCCAGCGGGCACGGAGCGGGTCTCTCCTCCCTGCTCCCCTCCCGCTCGGAATGGGTGCCAACGTTTAAAAAAAAAAAAAAAACACGACCCTAAAAAAACCACCAAGCGCCAGGCTGGGGTGAGGCCAAGCTTTTCTGACTCGCCTGAGCAGCTCGAAGGCGCTCGCAAAGGCCGGGTGGTTCGGGCACCGTCTGGCGTTTGCTGCGGGGCCACATGTGAGCGGGGAAGGCCCCGTCCTTGGGGAGCGCTGGTGGCAGCGGGGCACGGGCAGGGTGGCGGGGGCCAACGGGGCACCCGGTGCTCGAAGCGAGCATCGGGGCCTGAAGAGCCGCCAAACGTTTGCGAGGCTCCCGGAGCTGCGGTTGGGATGCCGTGAGATGGGTGGCTGCCAGAGGCCAGCTGGCGTAGCTGCGTGTGGATCTGAAAAGCAAACACTGATAATGTCAGCGTGGAGATCTTCAACTCATTAAGGAAGTCGGGTTGTTTGTTCAGTGTCTGTGGTTACAGTGGTGGTCTCTGGAGCACACCTTACGAGGCCTAATTAGTATGTCTGGGTTTTTTACTACATAAACCTATGCTAATACAATGGGATCTTATATAATCCCGTACCTGAAGTACCTAGACTGTTGTTAGGAGAAGAGGTTAATCTCGCTGTAGCCTTGTGCTGAAGTATGCCGTTTGTTCTCCTCGCTACCTGACTGAGAAGCGGGTGGTCAGCGTGGCTGGCGACTGGTGGTGGCCATGCCTGATTAGAAACCTATGAATTGTCTGAGCCATTGCTCAAGATAAGGAAGTTTACAAAATGATTGTAAAAATGGGAGTTGCTACCTTGGAGAAAGATCAGCTCTTTTTTTCCTGATAGCGATGCAGGATGAATTTATGAACCTTTTGTCCTAGAAGCAGTCTTTGCTTTTCCCACCCTTCTAATGTCTGATTTCTACGCCGGATTCTGCAATTGCAGAGCACAATAGCATAGGCAGCCTAATCTCACTGGGTGCAAGCTGACTGCTAAATGACCAGCACCAAACTATGTGGAGTTTCCAGCGGCTTGCAGTAAAAGAGATCTGGCTATAGGATGGATGGGTTTAAAGTGGCTATCCCAGCCTACGAGGAAGGAGACTTCTGTGGTGAGTTGATAAGGGATCTCCTGGGAGTGTGATGGAGCTGTGCTGCTGTTTACAAAGTGAATGGTGGTGCCGAGAAGCGCTTCACTGGCTTGTGGAGGAGCGTCTTCCCTGACCAACCAGTGGCTACTGCGCCTGTCTCCTCCCTGCTCTGTCAATATGCTTGGCCACTGGCCCTGTCGTGGCTCTCAGTAGTTGCGATGACGGATGCATAAAGCAGCAATTTATTCTTCTCCCCCCCACCCCTTGAAGACAAGGGATGAACTTCAGCAGTGTATTCCTCTGGGGGGCATTGTATTGTTGCAGTACGTTATCAGCAGGCTTTTGCAGCCTCTCTCCTCTGCTGCAGAGGTTACTGAAGCGCACTATAATGCGGTTGGAGTTTGTAAACTTACGTTGGATGCTTCTGAGATGTGGGTTTGTGTTCTGGGAACTGGGTAGCTGATATGTGCTGCATTTGTGTGGAGTCAGTTCACTGCTCCGAGATCCTGGATGTGGAAAATGTGCTCTGCTTGTTGCTCTCCTGTGTCTTTCTTTCCCTGGTCCCCTACATTTCCTCTCCTCAGAAAAAGTGAAAGCAGTCTGCAAGGGCTGCTTGTCTTGTCAAGTCTGTCTTGCGAAGGCTAATTAAGAATTCATGAAGTTACTGGAATTAAAAATCTGTAGCTAGTGAGCCAGTCAGGACACTGTGTATGCCAGGCTTTGTGAATGAGCGCAGACTGTGCTGACAGTTAATCTTCCAAGTCACAATGTAGTCTTTGAAGAATGTAAGATGTGGAAGGGAGTATGCTCTGTGGCTGTTTGAGGTTTATGTCTCAGTCAAATTTTGTGGCTGGTGCCGCTGAATACCCTGGAATTGGCACCTGATAGGCTAGCTCTGATAGGCCAATGCAGGTTGTGCTTATAGTTTCGGGCTGTAGTACACATGTACTGACTGAGTCTGGAGTTGCTGAGGGCTTGTGTTGACAAGGGGAGTGAGGATTAACTGGTGTTGGCAGCGAGTATCAATGAGATGACCTCAGCTGGGCTGTGCTTATCTTCGTGTCCTGTGGAAGGAGGCTTGTACATGTACTAACTAGTAGAGTGATGGAGTATTATAGCAGTGGAGAAACAGCTTACTAGACCTGCATGGATTGTACTAATAAGCTCTGTTTTGGTATGAGTTTCCCTAACCTTGATTCTACTGAAGGCTGGTGCATGTGGCTGACTGAACTTGCTGTCCTGCTCCTTTATATTTGCAGGCATGTGATGTGACTTAGCAAGTTAAGCTGCTGGTAGAAGATACAAGTTAGATACTAGTTGCTTCCAGGCAAAGCTATGTAATGCCTGCAGAATAAAAGTGACTAAGTGTCTGAGAACCAAGGTTGCCAAACTGCAGTTGCTGGACTGCTTTGCTGGTGGCTGTCACAGAATGGGTTGATGTCAAGGTGTTGACTCACTTCCAGTTACTACATTGATCTGAGCAACAAAAAAAATCTTCACTGGGAGTAACTGCTAGAGCTGCCACTGTTTCAATAAATAATTGCTGGGGGAAGGGGGGCATGTGTGAGTGCAGTTGTCCTTAGTGAAGATGGGATATGTGCTACAGGAGATGGCCAAACATGCTCTACTGGTCATGAGAAAACCTAGCTTACAAGTACTAGTTTCCAAGCTCATGGTGGGGAACAAGTGCCACTGTTAACTGTGTTTCCCCAGGGACTGACTACTAAAGCAGTGTCACCTCTTCAAAAAAGAAGTCGGGAAGGGGTTATTCATAGATTCCCTTTTAACTCTGTACTGCTCTACCCTCATAGGTAATGCTTTGGAAGCTCCTGGGCTAAAGTAAATTGGTCTGTGCATTGATCAGGAAATTCTCTTCCAGGTGATCATACTTTGGGTGAAGTAGTATCAAGCCTAGAAAGAATATATAATGGATCTGTCCCAGAAAGATCCAGCAGTCTTATTGGGCAACTGAGTATGATAGGAGACTGAGGAAACTCGCTCTTGTGCGTGGCAGGATGCCTTCCTGGAGGAATTACAGTGAGTTGTAGAAATCGTATATAATGTATAAATGTTGTGATGAGTGTGACTGAGATGCAACCTTGTCTTACACGTGGGAGGAGAGAAGTGCAAACCAAGTTGTCCGAAGGATATGAGCATGCTACTGGAAAGTAGAATGTCTGGTTTGGTGCATACCATTGGGGGAAATTGTATGGTGGTGGTGTATGTCTGCTTATGCTTGCCTCACAGCTGAGAGGTCAGGAACAATCTGTTATCTACCCTGATCCTTCCACCAAAGGACAGATTGAAACACTTAGCTGTTTGTGCAGAGACACAGCAGAAGCTTCACATAGACATCATGAGGAAAAAGTTTGAGAGCAAGAGAATGGACGTCTGTCAGTCTAGCTCTTTCCCTGACTTTCTTTTGGCCTAGTTATCTTCCCTGATAAATGTGCAACTCCGTAGTAGATGCTCAAATACATGTGTTGCCATTGTTGTTAGGTATATGTTTGTTGGGCAATTCTTCCCTGACTTAGTTGCAGGAATTGATGTTCTTCATGGCAGTGAGATCTTCCTTCTGTTTAGTGATTGGAATAACTGACCAAGTACCAAAGTGCTAACAAATCCCTGCATGTCTTCATGGGCAAGGCTTGACTTCCCTCCCTTGCAGTCAGTCCAGCAGGATGCTTCTTTTCCTTCCTGAAATATGAAGGTTTCCTCATGTCAACCAAAATGTTTGTTGCAAATGCATCCTATTACGGGGGGATTTAAAAGCCAGCAACCTTCTAATAGTGACTTCTTAGCTACTCTTTAGATAATCTGTCATTGTCTGCCTGAAACAGGGATACAATGTGATCTCAAAGCAAACCTGTCTGAGCTCTGGAAGCAGGCTGTGCTAATATGGTTTTGATCCTGAAGAGGCTCAGGAGTTACTGATATGCCAGAGTTGCCCATCTGGAAAGAGTGTGTGACTAAGGAGTGTTTTTATACAGCAAACATGATTTAAATCTTCATTCTGGGTGTTAATTGGGTATGGGAGCTGCTTTCTTCTGTAGCTGTGGGGTGGCACAAGCTGCCTCAACTCTGGGCAGTGTTTAAGGGGAGGAAATACAGCAGACTTTCTCTAGTAAAATAGATTTGGTGTGAGCTGGATGTGATATTGAGGTCCAGCCCGCAGCATGTAGAGGCAGTGAGTAAGGGTACTGACAGAACAGTCACCTGAACCATGAATAATGTCTTACTGTTGAGCTGAAACTGAGTAAAACTTACTGTCCCAGCCCAATGGGCTGCCTGGGTACTGCAGGCTGCTTTTGCAGAGGCCCTTCTTTGGAAAGAGTACAGAGGGAAGAACAATTTCTTAGAGTGTTAACTTAGCGTACGTTTGAGCTCTGGGCCTGGACCACTGGGATGAGCAGATGCAAGCGCTGGCTAGCGAGACGAGTGCTTGGTGCCATCTCACGACTGCTGGGGACAGTTCTTGTCACATGTTGTCATGCTTGGGATTGGGCTTAAGGTCCAGAGCCTTCCAGGCCAGCTGGTGCTTGTGGCAATCTGACAGTATTATGTGTGCCCCAGGGAGTGTGGTTTAGAGGGATGAGTGTAGGGCCGCAAGCCAGGGACAGCTGTGGGCTAATCCTTTCTATACATCTGACTTGATGTGTGGCCTTGCTTTAATCACTCAACATTTTGCTTTAGGGTTTTTAAAAAGGGAGAAAATAAAGCTAACTTTTTTCTTGCCTGATCACCTTTGGCAGGGATGGATACTAATAGCAGGTTTTATTTAATGGGCTCTACCCTGTGGCTCATCAAAGCAGTTGGAATAGTAAAGACTTCTGATGCGGGGATTTCTGGCAGTGGGCTGTAAAAGGTGGGAAATGTCTTTTCTGTCCACTGTGTGGAAGCACCACAGCTAGGAGTGGGGGTTTAGCATGCCATTGACTTTCTAGTGTTTCATTCACGTGGGAGAAGTCTTGCCATCCTCCTTTCTGGTTTTGTGTTGTGCTTAAGCAGCATCGAACTTCAGCTTCAAAGATTTTTGGATTAACATCTTTTTCTGATCTTAGAGAAACAGCCACCTGCCCTTGCCTTACTTTTTTCCTTGAGCCTGGAGAGACTTGTCCTATGGCTGTGCTAGTTTTTTCTCTTCCAGAACATGGGAAGACAGACTTTAAACTGAAGTAGGGCTGCTACTGTATAATAGTAAGGCTTTTAACCTGCAAAACTTTGCCTGGGAGGAGAAAGCTTTTTACTTAAAAAACAAAAACCAAAACAAACAAAAAAACCCCACCCAAACCAAAAACCACCACCATCTGCCTGATTTCAAAGTGAGAGCAACAACTTTTGTCTTGAGAGCTTTGGGGCAAAAGGTGGTAGTGTCTGAATGGAGTTACCAAACATGGGCTTTTTCTTTTAGCCTGGGAGGGGAGTTTGATGAAGCTTGTAAGTCAGAGCAGCTGTGTAGATGTTAGTTTCAAACTGCTTTCTTTGGATAGCTGGTATGTTATCAAGTCAGGAATCTCTCCTGAGGAGATCCCAGATGGGGCCTTGACACCATAAATGTACAAAGGCACTCAGTTGCACAAAAACTGCAGAAACAACTTAGTTCTAAAGAACATGAGCCGCAGATGGTAAACAGCCAAGAAAAGCAAGCAAGGGGTAAGGCCAAGCTGTTCTCTACATGAGAAGCCTACATTGGTCTCAAATGTTTAGAAATTCTTAGTTTAAACTTTTGAGAACTTCACTGTGGATAACTTCTGGTTCGAATGGCCTTTTGGAAGTTAAACTCTCCATCGAGTAGAGATGTGAAAAAAGCCTGGATTCCAACTACAGCGTTCGGAGGCTTGAAGGAAGTCCTGGAGTTTGCCAAAGTGCAGTTCTTGCCTAGATACCCTAATTCATTTTCATACAGTTTTTTGGGATCCCTGGGTCTGTAGTGGTGTAGCCTAGTGAGCTGTGCTGCAGGGAGAGAAGCATTGCTTCTCAGGGAGAAGAGAATAATGACCCTTGAAATGCTTCCAAACAGTAGTCTTTGGTCCATACTAGGGAGGAATTGGGACACTGCGTTATGTGGTTGGTGCTGGGTTGTCAGCAGTTCTGTGTGGGGCCTATCTCTTAGTCTCCCCATGCTACTTAAAGGCTAAAGTGATCATGTTATTGAACAACGAGGGAGGGATTGCTTTGTTCCATGCTAATCCCAGGGCACTAGTACATCTGGGACTTGAAGTTTCAAGTGGTGCCTGTGTAAAGAAATACTTAAAACTTTGTGGGCCAGCTGGTAAGGGGTAAGCTGAACTGGGAGAATTAGTGTTTATATCCTAGTTCCTATGAACTGTTGAACAGCTGCAGAAGAAACCTGTTGGCACTTTTGCTGAAAAGAGGTTTGGGGCCTCTTGAATCCAGAAAGTACCTGGCTTGACTCCTCTGGGCAGGAAATGTAGTTGCTTGGACTTTCTGTTCTGGGGTTATGTGATCGGCATGAGCTGCTGCGGGCTGTGCTGTGTTGTTACCCTACAGCTTGCTGTCAAGATTCTGCACTACTGGCTTGAACACTTGGCTTCCTTGCCTCATGTCCCACACAGTTTCACTACTAATGTTCTGGGGTTTTCCATGTGGCATGTTGTGCACTTCCAGCTGGAACAAAGCGAAGCTGGGGGTGGGAGTGAATCAATCTAATGAACGTGTTTCGGGGGTTTTTTTGTGAGCCAGGGCATAGCTTTCTTCCCTGTTACCTCACAGCGTTTTTGGACTGCTGTGTGTCCCTCTTGCAACAAGGATCAGATAGGCAATTGTAAGTGGTTTCAGCCTCAGACTTGACTCTGGTATTGATTCAGGCACATGCATGTCTTGGATCTTGCTAGCATAGCTTAGTTTGCAGCCTAAGAGGAAAATGGCAAAGGGCTGCACACATGGCACTGATTTCAGCAGGATATTGCTGTAAGGATAAGTATGTGGCATGCTGTCTTGCCAATGCACAGCTGCTGTGTAGAAGTTAAAAAGGGGCAGCTAATCTGCTGTGAAGTGGCTGTGAGCATGGGTAGTGGTGAAAATCCAGAGAGTGAAGGCAGACCAGCATCGTAATATGCTACTGGTTTTCCAGGTTGTGGGTTTGACTTCCTGTACGTTGGGATGGGGAGGAGAAGGAAGGGCAAAGTGTGTATCCTGTGTTTAGTAATATGGGTGCACTTCAGGGGCTGAGGTTCATCCTGGAATTTGGATACTGTGGTTTGTTCTTGGTATCTGCCTTAGTTCATTGACTTTGAAATGATTCTACTCAAGGGCCAACAAGCTCCTGAATAGTTTAACTTGGTGTTTGCAAGAAGCAGCTTTTGAAGGAACTGAGAACTTTCCTGGAAGATTCACTCTGTATTCCCCAGCTGAATCTTTCTTCTGTTTTATTGAGGTACTAGTGTTCCTCATGTGCTTCTGATCCTCTGGGTATGAGGCATGCCAAGTGGCTGTAAGATGTTGCCTTCCAGTGAGATTGTTGAAAGAGCAGGTCATATGTGCCCACACATGCCCAAATCTGTGCTTTTGGCATGATTAACATGACATCCCAAGGCTCTATCTGAGTAATCAGATAAAGCCTGGTGTGTGGATGCTGAACTGGATTTGCAAGAGGCACAGCTTTGTGTGTCAACACTTTAAGTGGGAGGGGACACCTGACTAGAGAGCCTGGAAGGAGCAATAACCCACATCTGCAGGCAGGCTGTGATTGTGCAACTACCCTCCTGCTTGCTCCATAGCCAAAGCAGTGCACTGTTTTACTAGGGGAAACTTGCCAAGTATGCTGTGTCACTCCAGGATGGCAGTTACATCCAGATGTTTGCCTACAAGGACCTCCAGTGAATCTGCTGCTTTACTGAGCTTATTCGTTTTGGAAAAGGAAAATCTTTGCTGCTAGGTGTACTTGCATACATACTTGGTGGTATTTTTTCTATAAGGACTTTCTGCTGTACACGTTTTCTCCAAAAAGGAATTCGGCCGTGACTCGTGAGGTGCCTTCAATCTTTGTCCCTTGATGTAGGGAGATGGTTGTAGGTGCATGCTGGTGTTCCTGTCCCAGCCAGGTCCCTCTAGGTAGCACAGCTCAGCTTGCTGCTGTGGGTGCAACCATCTGGCAGCACGTTAACAGTGTGGGTAAATAGAATTTCCATTGACATTGCTGATGGGACATGTGCGGTGTCCCCTGACTAAGCTTAGTAGGCAGAAGCAGGTTTGGGCTTTAGGCCAGCGGGGTGGTACGGCTTTTGGTATGCATCTAGGAACATATGAGAGCAACGTAAGATATATGAGTTATCCTGAACTGGACTATGTTTTTGTGGGATAAGTGTAGCAACACTTTTCTGTGAAAACAGAGAGGGATGGCTGTTACTGGTTTTGCTATTTCTGGTAAGAAACAAGAATTGAATGGCTCTCAGAGCTTTAAGTTGGAAGAGATTTCTTGATGCCGGTAAGGTCTTAGTGGGCACTGGGGAGCAGTGTGCTGTAGACCATATACTAAGACTAATGACAAATGCCCCTGTGTATTTGAGATGGGAGAACGGTTTTCAAGCTTATGGTCGTTAAGGTGAAGAGGAAGGATAGGATATTATAATCAGTACTTGTTTGGAGGCATGTGCTCTTATGTTCTTTAGATTAAGCTGTCTTCAAACCTTCCAAAAAATGCCAGCCAATCCCCAGTCTAGACTGTTCTTGACAGAACGCCTGGCCTCATGGGAATCTCCGTTTCAAGGCGCAAAACAGTACAGCAGAAAGCTCATCAGTGGTTTTACTGTTGAGATGCCTTTTGTGCTAATGCAGTGTTCTATATACTCCTAAAACTTGTTTTGGCACGTCTAAGACACCCACAAAACAAGCTTGTCGTGGAAATCGTGTCAGACCTAGGGTTGTGGTGCTGAATGGGTGTCAGATGGATGTCCTGTCCTTGGGCCTGAGTGGACAAAGCAGATGGCCCAGCAGGTGGCAGGCTGGCAGCAGTGAAAGAGGTGGCGTACTGGTTGCTCAATGTAAGTAACCCTTTTGTGCTTGCAAGTCTGATTGAAAAGCTGGGCAGGCCATTCATACATGCCTAGATGCATTTATGCAGGGGGAATTTCTCTGTAGCCAGCTTTTACAAGTCCTAGTACGGTATCACTAAAGCATTGGGATTATCTGTAGGGGGTGGGTGTGGAGGGCGACTTCAGCTTATACTTTCATTGAGTATTAGAAGTAGTAGTGTAATGAACTGACTGTAGAAATAAAACTGTAAGGTAAGATTTTTCTGGTGTGAGGTTTTTAAGGGAAGGAAGATACTGTTGGATGTGGGGCCTTGGTTTGATATTCTAGGCATTAGATAATCTAGACAGTTTACATCTATTCCATGTTTGGGAGGTTGTGGTGCACTGAACAGTGGGTGGCAGTGGCCTTCTCATTACTTTAAAGTCGATGCTTGTGCACAGTGAATCTTGGCAAAGCTGTCCAGCCTCCTCAAAAGGAAGAGTAAGGACTTCAGTAGCAGCCGAAAAACAGTTTAGCATACTTTGGCTGATACTGACCAGCCTTAGAAAAGACAGAAGCTTAGATACTGAAGGGAGCAGCTAATGTAACTGTGCTTAGATGTCTACAATTCTTACTCACTAAACTGAAAAAGCAAGGCAGCTTCTTTTCTGCTTGTTCCTAAGTATACCGAGTGCATCTTTCTGAAGAACAGATCTTTTGACTGCTTCTACAAGGTTTCTTCCACTCTGTTTCTTAAGTTCTAATAATGTGTTCAAACTTGGTTTCCTAATTGGAAACTTTCCATTGATGTCATGGGAGCTTTCTGTGGCCCACATCAAATAGCTTGGTTCAACAGGAATTAAGTGACTGTACAAATGTTTATATTAAACACTAAATTAGAAGGCATGTTGACTTGTGAGGACCTATGACTGTGGTATGTTGGGAGGATAGATTGACTGTACAGCTTTTGTCTTGCCTTTGAACTGTAAAAGTACTGGCAGCTGTTAAAGGCCTAGATAAGACAACTCAGGCTTGCTTACATCTAATGAACTTGTCCCATCGCTGACTACTGTGCTGTTTCTTATCTGTTACAATGGAGAGGTTTTTGAATGGGTAACCTTAATGGAAAGGACTTGAATGGCAGTGTCTGGAATAGTAACAGCAGAAAGCTGTCAGCTTAATTACAGGTACTGGAATTTTCCTGTTTTAGAGAGGAAACCCACAGTTTAGTCTGCTGAGAAGCCCTAGGGAGGGAAGGAAGAGATGGTGAACACGTGTGTTCTTCAAACTCTGCTTACTCAGGCTTCTGTGGTGGTGTGAGGACATTTGGAAAGTGGGAACAGAAAGGATAAAAATGGTTTTACCGTCCCCTCTCACCCCCAAATAGACCTCAGGCATTGAGCAGTGGCCACCTCTTTCCTTCTCTGCAGTAGACTTTGCCTTTTCCTAATTTAAAGGCAAGATCTATTCCAAGCTGCTTAAGGTGTTATGGAACCTTCCTTATGAACATCATGTGCTCATAGCTACTGTCTTTGTAGTAGACTGTCTTAGCAGGTAGCTAATCAAAACCTTTGCATCAGTCAGCTGTGCAAGACTTACTGGACTTCTGCACTGAATTTCATTATCTGATGTGGCTGTGTACTCTCTGTGTATGCAAGACCAATCTGTTTGATAGTTACAGGGAGCAGAGGGAAGTCGTGTGTAGAGCTGCAAACTGTTAAGTTAATTCACTTTTGAGAGGACAAAATAACTTTGAAAATTTACTTTTTTGAACCGAAATTACAAGAGCAGCAACACTTCAGGTATGACTTTGAGATCTGAAATGAAGCTTATTGGTGGGCACAATCTTTTCAGGCAAAGAATGTTTAAACACTTTTTTGCTGCTCTTTCCAAAAGTTACAATATTGGACTGCTGTCAGACTAAACTGCCTAAAAAGCCAAAAGTGTCCCTACGCAAACTTAAACTGAGATCTCTGGTATAGTGCTCTGCCTTGAAAACAGGGTAGATGCCTGATACCTAAAGGAGAAGATTCCATGTCCTTTACACAAACTTTCTTTCTGGTATCCTTCCTCAAACTGATGTTGAAGTTGTCATGGATACTTATAATTGCAGTCTTTCCATGTTCCAGCATCATGCCTGTTGATGTAACTGTTTGTGATGCTGAGCTGGGAGGCTTTTAGGAAGTGGATGATATGGGAGAAATATTCTTGTGGCTGGGTGTAAAGATGGACTGGTTCCATACAAGACTTTATCTTGTGAGTCTGGATGATTATGCTAAAGTGGCCCAGAGTAAAAAATTTCTATGCTTTCAGATGCTATCTGAAAAGGTGACACTTAAAGCTGTTTACCATCAAAAAGCCCGTACATATCTCTCTCTTCAGCCAATATATCCTGTTTCTTCAGCAGTATATTCCCTCTGCATGGTTCAGAGCATGTCTATCGCCTAATCAGTTGTTCTAGCTGCATATACTGAAGTAACTGATGTGAACTGTTAATTCATACTCACTTTTTTCCAATGGAGGGCACTACCACTGTGTGACTTAGCAGTGTTGGACCTAATCATACAGATTTGCTTCATTGCTCAAATGAAATGATTGAGGTGCAGCTTAATGTTGGCACACAGGAGGTGATAAGGAAGCCACTTAAAATATCACTTGAGTTACAGGGCTTATGCTAGTGAAACTGTTGCTTAGGGATGCATTTCTGAGTGTGCCCCAGTAAGACTAAGGGACAAATTCTACTCCTTGCCACTTAAACCAGCCAATCTGGACGCTAACTGGTAGTGAAGCAACTGTCAACAGTGCTGTAGGCGCATGGCTGCATTGTGCTTTTTGGCAAAACCATTTTTTCCTGTATTACCATAACTCTTGTTTCCAGGAAAAAGTTGCTCTTGGATATCTGGCCACCTTACAGTGCAGATGTCCCCTGAAGGCAGCATGTGTATTCCTGCAGCCACAGTTTATATAATGTGCTTTAATTGGTTTCATTTTGGTGTGCTCTGTATTTTCAAATCTGATTTGTCTAGTTGCACTTGCATAGGAATAAAACTTTGAGCAGTCAGGCTAGAAGGGCTTCCTACAATTGTGCTATGTTATGTGAAGCCTTTTGCTGGATGGTGTAAGAGCCCAGCTGAAGCTTTTGGTCATCAGGCCTATCTCAAACAACCATAGCAATTTCCAAGGACCCTTTCAGGTAATGGTGAAAGCAAAACATTGCATCATGCTGAGACCGTGCCCAGCAGTAGGCTTCATTGAGAAGTACAATGTCTTTTCATAATTATGGTATGTCCCAGGTAAATTATATTTAAACACAGAGCCCAACCATGTCATTAAACTTCTTTGTCTAATGACAAGTCAGAAATCTAGTGTGGCATCATCCCAGAGTGCTCTGCTTTGGGGAGTTGCTGCGTATGTTCCAGTAAAGCTGGCAGTGTGAGTTGTCTCTTGTGTAATCTGTCTGCCAGGAATATCCTCTTAGTTCAGCACTTTATCGAGAGCTGCTGTGAGATGGCTTGTTGCTTGTGTTTTCCTGGATGTGGAGGGCTTACCTTACTAAGCATACTGATGGAGTGGTTTGCTGAATGTTGACAAATGTCTCAGCACTAGTCTGTTGCATGTTTATCTGGCTCTTTCTTTGGGTTTTTGCTCATATAACCCATGTTTGAGTTACGTAGCTTCTGGCAGCTACCTCAGAAAGGAGAGGCTGGCAGTGGTTTGGGTCAGGCAGAGTGCGCTATGTTGGCTTCTCTTTGCTTGATAGTTTCAAACAGTTTAAAGGTTAGGTAGAAATAGCTTTCCATATTAACTGCTAATTAGCGGAAGGATGGGGATCCATGCTTCCACTGCAGAAATCCTGGGCTGAAGTAAAACAATAAATGTGTGCATGGTAATCAACATGGCATTTAGGTTCTGCAGATCTTGTATTGGATCCATGCTTCATAGCTAGTTTTCATGGGAGGTGCTTGTATGTTGTACTTCTCTGCTAGCTATCTGGTCCTCTCTGGATGCTTGCCCCAAGCTCTAGCAGATGAAACTTGATGCTACTAAAAAACATGGGGAAAAGGCAGAAAACAGTCCTTCCCCACCCAGAACCTCAGGATGGCAGATGAAGATGAGCTTCAATAAAGCTAATGAGTCTGTATAGTAAAGATATTTAGAGGGACTTGTCTCAGAGGTACTGGGGTGGGGGGCAGACAAGAGCAAGGTAATTGTATATTCTTCTCCATGGTTAGATGGTGCAAGTGCCATTGCAGAACACAAATTTTCTGTTAGGTTTGTTTCCAGTTGAAGCCCGTTGTATGACATGGCATGGCTGCTCTTCCTAATATTTTCAGTGCTGTAAAAGCTACCATCTCTTGCCCTAATATGTGAAGTGCTAGTAAATGCAATTAAAACAGCACAGTTGACCTGCCCTTGATGCACTTCTGTGACAAACTTCAGTGCCTCTTGCTGTTACAGGACTGGACTTGAGCATGTCTGAAAATTTGTGTTATGTAACAAAATCATGATGACTTGAATCTCTGCAAAGAACAGACTGTACTAGGCAGACAGGAACGGCCAGTGCTTTTTTCCTTTCTCTGACTGGACTGCAAGCCATTTATGCCCAAACATTCTGGTGGTGTTCTGCCATGGTGTGACTCTGCTTCCTTTTTGCTAAGGGAGATCTTTAGGAAACTGCTTTTCCTCTGGAGACTTGGAGGGGAAGAGGGAATTGGAAGCTGAAGGGGGGATATTGTGGACTTGAGCAAGCCCAAGGTGCTTGATTACACTGGGATAGCAAGTTTGGATTTGTCTGTGCTCTTCATCCCAACTGGCTGTTGCAGCAATTGGAGAAGAGAAATTGCATCTTCCGGCAATGTTGTTGGATTTGGAAAGGGTTTTTCCACAGCTTTTGTTATGTTTTAAGGGTTGTTGTTCCCAGATCAAACTTGAATAGAAAACATAAGGCTGCTGCCAGCTTTCTGTCACAGACACCTTTTATCTTGCATTCATCTCTTCCAAGCAGATGCTGCTTTCATTTCTTCTTCTTTTTTGCTACAAGACTAAAATTAACAGCCCTTTGATGCAGGGGAAGAAATTGTATTTCAAAGCAAAGTACCTAGTTAACTTCAGTAATAAAACTGTTGTTTTTATCTCGAAGGTAATTCTGTGTTCCTTTGAAGTGAATCTGAGGGTTGGAAGCTCCTGAACCCTGCTTGCTCTAAGTTAACATGCAGATCCCTCCTTGCCTGGGAACATCTGTGACTGTTCTTTTGGGGTGGGAGGTATAGAAGAAGCTGAGCCTCTTGAGGTGAGGCTGTACATAGGAAAGACGGTCGCAGATACTGATGTTGATGCACTGTGTTCCTGCAGATTGTTTTCCTTCCAGCTGATTATAAGCTGCAGTGCGTGGTTAATGCTATCGCAAGAGTGCCAACCACATAGTTCAAGGTGGAGCACAGGAGGGGGAAGGAGCTGAGGAGAACACAAGTCTTTAGACGCTTCATTGTGGTAGTGAAGCAATCTGTATCCTCTAGCCAGACAGTGGTGTTTTTTCCCAGTCCACTCTGCCCTCTCTAGCCTTCCTGCCTTCAAAGACTTCTACTGGGTGTGAGGTTTGTCTGAACATCCAGCTTCTGGCTTTCATCTTTACCACTTAAAAAGATGAGCCCTGTTCCTGTAAGGTGCAATACTTCTTAAAGGGTGATATGGCTAAGCTGCATGCATTGGGAGGATTGTTTCCAAGGGGGATGCCGAAGCATGCCTGTACTCATGGGGAGGGCAGCTGGTGGGTAGGTTGAGCCGCAGCATTGCTTATGTGGCAGGTGACTTTGGGGAATGAAGAATTCCTGAAATTAGGCCATGGCTGGCTTGGCTAGTGGTCAGGACATGGAAGAAAAGATGCTGCTGTTGTCATTTAGCATGTTACAAGAGCTATCTGATGCGGCAGAGGCATACCTGATGTGGAGGTTATGGGTCCAAGATCTCATTTGAGAGTAGGGGCTAGGGGAAATGCCTTCTAGAAAATTGTAGAAGTTGGATGCTTTTGGAGATGAGTTGCAAGAGGTATTTTTTTAAAAGTGGAAATGTTTTTTGTCTACCTGGTCTTACTGAAACTACTAGACTTACCGAGGGAGGCCACAAAGTTTTTTTGCATATAGGCAGGTGCTGGAGGCATTGAAGAATCTTGACAGGCTTTCAGATTAGGAAGCCTAAACTTGATTTGAAGAACTTGTCATGATTGTGCGATGAGCTCCTGCTCTGGATGCATGTGTAGGGGTGTTGACTTCTGAAAATACCCTTTGGCTAAGTGAACAGAGTGGTTTCTTAAAGAATATGAAAAAAAATCACTTCCTCAGTGACTCAACTGTCTCCTGTTCTGAGGTTTTTGTCTTCAGTGGTGACACCTTCAGTCTCCACAGACCTCAGGACAGGAAAGACCTGAATCTATAGTTTATGCTGTGAAAGATCTACTGGATCTTTGTACATGAGGATGTAACTTCAGTCGTCTTTTTCAACACTTAACAAGCCCAGGATGAAGGGATCTGCACAAACACTGTAGAAGAATGCTGAGTTTTTCCATGTGGCAAGGTAAGACAGAAAGACCTGTGAACTAAATCTGTGTTTATATTGCTGTCCAGTAAGAAGGCACTAACAGCTAGTACAAGAGGCTGAACTATGTTCACTTGTTAAAGATTTGAGCTGAGGATTAATACTAAATTCAAGGTGAAACTGGCTGATTAAGAAACTGGAATGACTTGAACAGGGAGGAAGATGCATAACCTGAAGTGTAAGGAGAAGTTTTGTCACCATGAGGCTTGTCAAACATTGGAACAGGTTGCTCAGAGGTTGCACAGTCTCTATTTTCGAAGGTTTACAAGACTAAACTGGATGAAGCTCTGAGTAACCTACTCTGACCCTGCTTTGAGAAGGAGATTGTACTAGAGACCTCCTTGAGGTCCTTTCCAGCCTGAATTAGTCTAAGATTCTATGAAATAAGCTTGTATAGGCATCTTGCTGTGATAGAAGAGTTAAATTCTGGAAGCGGGTAGGCTGCTTTATTAGTTGATAAACAACAAGAGCCATCTCCTGCATAGTCAGGCTAGAATCTGGGGTTTTTGGTTGTGTTTCTCAGCTTGTCTATGAAACTCTCATAACCAATTTCTGTCCTACAAATGGCCCTGAAACACAGAGGAAATGAATTACTTCTTTCAAGCCTCAGTATCGCTACTAAACTTCTTTACTTTTAATTAAAACACTTGTATAAAAAAGCTTTCCAGTCTTGTCTCAATGTCAAAGGTGAGCTACGAAACAAAATTTGACTCTGACTTAACTTCACAACTACCCCCTATCCTGCCGTATTGCTGAATACTTAGTAGTTGCAAGTCCTTTTGCTTTGACAATAGTATTGTTCCCTTTAGAGCAGGCTGTCCTTGGAAGGACACCAGTGTTTCTAGGCTGTCAAAGCAACCACATAAGCTTGCTTTATCTTCTTCTGAGCCAATCCATCCATATGTCAGGAGGTCATCATATAGGGGTTTATTTTGTCATGGCAATTGCCAGTACTTGGTACAGTGCAATGCCTCTGAAACCTTTGAAAACTTGTTGTAGTGCTGTGGGCTGGACAATGGAACTAGCTTTTGCTGGTTTTGTCCCTTCTGGGATGCTGGAAGAATGTGGTAGGAGAGATGTAACTGAGGGATCCTTTTGCAGGGAGCAGTGAAGGACTAAGTTTTGAGAAAGCAGACAGTACACTGACCAAGCAGCTTCCCTCTGCTTTCTGGATTTATAGAAGGAGCAGCATCCTGAATTGTGTTCTTAAAAGGTGCTTGGGATTTCGGGAAATGATTAACAAGGCAAGCTATCTTCCTGTTCAGTATTGCAGGGAAAAAGTTCGTATCCCTTAAATCCCCAGGATGACAGATCTGACTTGCAAAGTATCACTAACATTAGTCAAATGTAGCTTTGGAAATATTTTTCTTTCCAAGCAATCCTGCCCAAGGCCTTAGCAGCCATGCTGTCTACCTTCCAGGCTTGTTACATGATCTTCAATTAGAGAAGATATAAAAAAACAGTTACTGAACTGCAGTGCTTCTAGGCTTGGCACTTAGTTTGACTGTTTGATGTCAGCCACTCTCTAAAGAGGGACATGACTATCATGATAGGTCAAAGGAACACAATTAACTTAATCTCTTGACCTGGTGATGAAAGGGTGGAGGGAAACCTACTGTACAGGCTGAGGCAGGCTGCTGGTGACAAGATACTGCTAGCTGTAGTTTTTGAGCTGGTGGAAGGAAGGAGGTTGGGGAGAAGTTGTGCTTGTTATACTGCATCCTTCTCAGCCCTTTTTTTCTACTTAAAGCTCTGCATAGGTTGAATTATGCTACAGCACTGGTTGTGTGTAGAAGGACGTAGAAGCTATGCAGAGGTCCTTAACTGTATTAAGCTCCAGGGCTATAGAATGAATTTTCTTGTCTCATGATTTGATTGTCATAGTATCTGATCAGGTGGAAAAGACTCAGTCAGGAAACTCATTAGTTCCTGACTGAGGGGCTTGCTTATTTCCTCCTTGAAAAATAACAGCAAGCATGCATAATTGGATGGGAGTCATTCTACATCCATCTTCCTGATTGTGGTGGGATTGCTGTGACAGAGGTCTACACAGTGACTAAATGCAGACTGTAAAAAGGAGGGTGAAAGCGATGAACTTGGGAAGTGGAGCATGACTGTTGAATGTGAGGAAAAGGATGCCAGCTGAGTTGCTGAAGATGCAAATGTAAATAAATTGTAAAACTGCAGAAGAAAAGTTAACTTTTGCTTCCTTAAATGTCAGGGACAAAGCAGCTTTATTGAGGAGGAACTGAATACTGTCCTGCTGGGTATCTAGTGTGTTGGGCCTTGGAATTTGTTCCTTAGTAGCAGGCAGTTCGTGGGGCATCCTCTGTGGTCTTGTTGTTCACCTTCACCTTTTGCCCCAATTCTCTCCCTGCGATACAATAAGTGTGCAACACTTTAACTGACCTTCTAATCATACAAAACGCATTTTCTCCTACCCTGCATGGTAGGTTGGTAGTGGTATTGCTGCCCATCTGAATGGGGGAAATGCAGATCCGAGGAAGTGATGTGCTGAAGGTTCTCAAGCCGAGTGGCAGTGAAGCAGGGATGGAACATAACTTCAGTTCTGCACCGTAAGGCTCTGATTTTGCTGTGACTGAATGTGCTGCTCTGCCCTCTTTTGTAGAGAACAGTTTTGTTTGTGGTACTGTAAGAATCTAATACTCTGCTTGGAGGGAGCAGAGAGACACTGTTGAAATGGACCAAGAATTATTTGCTTCTAGTACATGGCCCAGATTTCAACTATGCTTTTTCTTTAGCGCTTATGAGCGAGTACCAGACATTTGCGGAACTTCCCCTCTGGCATAGATGTATTTGATGTAGATACGTGTACTGAAGCTTCAGACACAGTAACTGTATTTGAGGGCAACAGGCTGAGTAATCTGGTGCTTGGCAGCTGCTCTGTTGTGGGGATTTTTGCTTTACTGTTAGCAGTACTTGTGACATCATAAAATGAAAAGAGGAAGGAGAAGGCAGTAGCTGGGCAACCTTAATGTTAAAATAGCTCAAACTGCAGATGGTTTCCTGAGAGAAGGAATCCTGCTGGATTCTATAAGTCTCCTGACAGAATATGCTGTATTCCTTTTAGGAGCAGGGATGGAAATCCTCACAATCTGCTGTGTACTTTACATTTTCAAGCCATCTTTTTGAGAAAATGCTGCTTTTCAGGTCTATAAAACCCAAATCTATGTGACTCTAACACAGTAAGGGCTCAGTTCCTGTTCTTATGCAGGTATTAGTACTTGGTGTGTACTGGGTGACTTCATTCAACTCTTGATGAGCTCTCTGTGTTTGTGGAGGTGTTTTGCGTTGCCTTATTCTGCCCACTGAAAGCAGCACAGCAGCTACCCTGGAAAAAACTAGGACTTCTAAACCAGCAATGGGGATATCATAGATTTACTCTTAAGCCTATGACAAGCCCAACCATGTTGCTTCCCCCTTTCCTTCGAACACATAGCATACGAGAAAGGCTTTCTAAAAATTTGCTTCTAAGCAAAGGCTAACTAAAATAGGAGGCTGACATACCATGAACTGGGAGAGGATAGCACAAGATGCAGCTGTACAAGTGTTTTTCCTCTGCCCTGCTGTCACCTAGGAAGGAGATAGAAGGGGATTTTCGGTAGGTGACTGCTGAGAACTTCAACATGGATTTCTTTTAATGTAGCTGTGGCTAGCAGTAAGCTGCAGTGATTCACTGTTAACTGTTTAAAGGGGAAAGCAGTGCTTTGTTACCAAAACCTTTGTCCTTTGATGGCTTGTTTTGTTGGCCAATCTTGCAGTCATAGCAAAAAAGTGCTTTTGATGCAGGAATGGAAACTCTGGACAGAGGTAGAAACACCAAGCTTCATTCTTTCCACCCATTGCTCCCGCCTACTGATTATCAGACAAAACTAATGAATCAAGATACTTAAATGGATGTGAGGGATGGACAGTGGGCTGTGTAGGCTGCAAATTAGTAAGTGGGGAAATAACTAAAAGCAGGGAGTTCTCGTGCAAGAGGGTGGCTTATTATGGATTATGTGGGCTTCTTTAATGCAAATAGCTCTGAACATAAACATCTACTATTTAAAATTTATGGTGGTTTAATTGTGGAGGAAATGCCTTTCTAAATGCAGCCTGTCTTGGGATATTATGGCTCCAGTGCTGGAGGGAAGGAGGGAGAAACATTAGGGAGGCATGGTAACTTGGCCAGGTGCTGACTTTATTTTTTTCAAACACCAGTGCTGAATGGTTTTACTACTTTACCTACTGAATGGCTTCTGGAGGGCAGTGGCTGTCAAAATAATTGCTGCTTGCTTCTGTTCCTCATGTGAGCTGGGGCAAATGTCTGTAGCGCAGGGCAGTGAAACAGCTTGGGGAACAATATCATCCTGGATTGGTTCCCCACTTCAGCCTTCAGTGTGATTGCGCAAATGCTTGCATTGGTGCAGCAGTGTGAGGGAGCGAGATGGGAAGGGCTGGAGGAAGAGAAAACAGTAACTACTAGAATGTTGGACTGTTTTATTTCACTGGAATGAGGCCTGACCTGATGGTCATCCTTTGGTCCAGCCAGTAACTACGGTGAAAGGGTAGACTGTCGTGCTTCCCCTGCTTCTCCTGACTTCCAGATCAGTTTTCAACAAAAGCTTCTGAGTAGCTGACCAACCTAGTCACTGTGTTTTGAAATACTTTTGAATGGGAAGCTAAAGCAGACCAGTGTTTTAGTTTAGCTTTGTCAGGGCAGGTGCCTCTTCAGTCCCTTGTTGTTCCTGTTCATTTTTCTGATGCGACTTTGACTGTCCTTTGTTGATAAATTTGCAGTTTAGGTTTTAAAGTAGGCTTTCTAAATGCTTGTTCTTCTCTTGACTTTTTGTGAGGGTGGACTAAGTAGGGCCCTGGAAAACCCTGAGACTTCTTCCTGAGTAGTCCTCTAACCTACAGGTCCTGAAGATAAACTCATTTGAGATACTTCCATGCTGGCTGCATTAGTGCTTGGTGGTGTTGGAGTTGCTAAGCTCCTTGCACAGATAAAATGATAGCCCCATTCTCTGAAAGAGTTTTTATCTAAGGGCAATACTATATGTTATCTTAACAGAAGCCTCAGTGTAATCCTTGGTTATAGAAGAATTTTTAAAACTGGGCTCTTTGTTAATTTTAAGAATGTGAAGCAGTAGAAAAGCAGCATGGAGTTGGCTGCTGAAGGATGGGGAAGTTGTAAGACAAGTACTGTTAGACAGTGTACTTGGTAGTTCAGTCCTGCAAGCTAGTCTTTCAAGTGGAGCTTGTTTATAAAACTGCTTTTTGTGTTTGCTATGTGCCAAGCATAGATTTTAACCTTACAGGGATGTGAGGCTTCCTCTGGAAGCAGTGCTTGTTTACATGCAAAGTCTCAATAACATAAGGGAAAAAAAAATCAATTAAAGGTGGTTGGACAGGTACGAAGATGTAAGAAAGGTGAATGTCTGGATAAGGGTGAAAAAAGGTTGCATGTGACCTTCATTCCTGCTACTGAGGTAACTTATTTTCCATGGTACTTAGTCTGCAAGCAGATCATAGAGCCATCTCTTGAGTACATGTAAAGAAATCAGAAGCGTGAAAAGACTGTGCCTTTTGCAGGTGAGTTCTGCAGTTGGTATATCTATGCTAGCCTAGCTTTTTTTCTTCTTGGAATAAGCTCTCCTGAGACACTAGTGCCTTTTTCTTAAGGCAGAGATTGCACTGAAGCAACCTGGAAGTAGCCTTCCATAGTTGTATCAAACAGGCTTAATTTCAATACAAGCAAACTCCATCCCTAGAAAATGAATCCTTGACACAAGCAATGAGGAAAAGCATCACTTGTCTGATGGATCTAGCCTGGAAATGGTACCAGGAGCTAAAAAAATAGGACTTCGGCAAGTGTTACCAGTGAGATGAGAACCTGGTGTGTGGAAAGTATGTTTTGCCTGGTCTGCAAGACATTTGATTTGGTGCTGCTGTGTTCTCCAAATGAGTATCTGCATGCTGAAGCATGCAGAGAACTTGCTGTGCTGGTGAAACACGTTGTAGCTGGAGTGCTATAGCCTCCCATAAGCTGCTCAAACCAGTGCATCAGCTGTAAACAGCTTGCACTCCAGAATGGCTGTGCTGATGACAGTGTGCAAAGCACTTTGAGTGGGAATAGGGCTGTACGTAAGGGCAGAGTAATTGCAACAACTTGCTAGTTTTTCTCCAGGCTTTCGGTCTGCAGTGGCTGCATTGCGTTGTGCCCCTGTTGTCACATCTCCCTATACTTTCTTTCAGGAAGAAGGGAACTGTGTGGATCTTCCTGCTTCTATAACACCATGTACAGGTGCTGTCTCAGCTCAGACCTAACTGCCAAACCACAGCTGTTCTGCTATCTCCTCCAAAAGAATCTATCTGGAGTGCAGATCTGTGGTGCAAAGCTGAACTTGACACATCTGATCTTCATCAGCAGTATGTCCCCACTATAGCTTGTCCACAACTTCTGCATTAAAAACAAGTGATGTCTGCAATTCATTTGTACATATTGCTAACTTGAGAGCCACAGGCAGATGGTTGGGCTGCTAGCTGAGCTGTCATCTGAGCATGTGACAATCTGGTTTGTGTCAACAAGCATGATTCAGATGCTGAATTCTACCTGGAACCCAAGTTCATCAAGTTGGCCTTCTTGGTTTGTAACAGCTGCCTGTAAATACTTGCTGCAATACAGAGTTTGAAGTTGCTTCTGGAAAATAGCATTTTACCGGTTGGCTACAACTTAATGTTCTAGACCAGAAGGGGGTTAGAGAGGAGCAAAGGGGAGAGGTGTAAGGAAGGTCAGTGCTGCAGCTGCAGATGTGGGACATGGGAAGGGACTCTGGCTAAATTTCTTGGCGCTTAGCTAAGATGCGGAGCTGTCAGTTCACTGTGGGATGGTAAACTCAGGGCTCCATCCTGCCTTACGGGGAAGGGCTTTAGTTGCTGGCTTTTTAGACTGTTCGGTCAGCTCCTACTCACTGTGCATACTTTACCATTGCTTCTCTCAGGCCTCATGGTCAACTTAGCAACCCTTCTTATGCCATATAATGCTGCTTACTCTGCAGTACAGGCACTGGTATGCCTGTGTGGTGGTGTTCTGCAACGTTAGGGATATATGTTAGGAGTAAACTGCTGTTGTAAAACTAACATGCTGGGAAATAAGAGCAAATTGCCTAACTCCTTTTAACATCTGTATGTTACACTACCAATAAATGAACTATTTTGAGCCAGTCTCATTGTCCTGACTTGAACACAGTTTTTGCTCTGTAAAGGCCACAGACCATGACTAAGGGCGGGAAGGAAATGGACACATCAGACGAGACGGTAAGGAGAAACTGTGCTGTTGGTAATGCACAGGTCTGAAGCCAGCAGTAGTAATTGTTTAACCTCTGAACCCAGGACACCTACATAGCTTTCTAATGCTGCTGTCCTCAGAATACCGAGGACAAAGTGTCCTCACGGTAGTTTTGGAAAAGGTACAAAAGGATTGCTTTAGAGCACTGGTCTAAGTAGACTGACCATAGGAGGATGGAGTAACAGTGCCTCATGCCAAGAACATAATGGCATGCAGTGACTGAGTCTTCTAAAAAGCTGATCCCAGCTTCTTTATGGATGCAGATTACTAGCACTCAGGCTGGCTTCCTCTGCTGCTTGAGGGAGGCAAGGAAGCAGAGGTCTTGATGAGATACTTTACTATTATTTGTCCTTTAAGGAAAGTCTCCAGCCCGACATAACTGTTATGAAACAATCCTTTCTGCAATACACTATGAAGTATGCTCAGGCATGTGGGATGGATGAGAGGTCATGGATTGTGCCGGTGGACAGAGCCATTATGTCAGTATGGTATGCTGCTCTTAGTGCTGTGCCTGTGAGTACGTGTTAGTCATAAGTGGGAGAGGCTGTGGAAGAACACATGTTATGCTGTGGTTCTGAAGACTTATTAGGGAAGAGAGTCTGTCACTTTAAGTACAGGGTTTGAGTGAAAAGGAAAACTTAACTCCAAATATTTGACCATTTTAAGACTTGATGCCCACCGAAGATGGTATTGCTAGAGCAGGCAAATGGTTGGAATCTGCCTCTGAGAAGCTATTTTAAAGAGCCTTGAGGAAGCATTGTGCCTTGTCTTTAATATGCAGTTTGCATTCATAAGGTACCTGGGAGCTACCTTAGGTAGAGCTGTAAAGAGTCTAGTGACCTTTTTGAAACATCCACTAAACTTCCTCTGTGAGGAAAACCAGCTTGAATTCACTTTAAACGAAAAAGAAATACCTTAGTTTCTCTGCAACCAAAATTGCCACTTATAATTAGCCTTTAATAGGAGAGAAGATCTCTGGCAGGAACTTGGGGAACTCCTTTTGTCCGACTTGCTTCCATCATTACGAATACTTTGCAAAGTAACCTCTCTTCTGTTGCTTAGTTGTATTTTCTGCTAGATTATGCAGCACTGCAGTTAACAGGAACTGTCTGGGTGCATGGACAGTGGAAACTTGCTAAGTTGGTTTCTAGTAGGTGGCTTAGTTGAGAATGGGTGGCTGTTGTTGTTACTTCAGGTTTTAGTTTACTCAGATGTGCTGCTCTGAGTAACTTCAGTGCTTTGCTTTAGAGAACCAGACACTCCATACCTGGTGTAAGAGGGCGTGCTGCTTCATCACACTGCCTTTCAACATAGCTAGAAAACTTCTTCAGAAACTGAATCATCCCAAGGAGAGGATTGGAGTACTGTGTTTGTATGGACAAGCTGTTTCTTAGGGGTTACAAGTCCTAGCAGTATTGTACAATGATATGCTCTTGGCTTCCTTGGACAGAAACCTTTTCTGGTGTGTCTCGGGGTGGGCATGCTTATGCTAGCTGCCTCATGTACAGAAGAGCAGAGCTCGTGGTGTCTGCTTAGTAGATGAATGAGGCTGTTTGCTTCGCAAGGCAGCTTGTTAACTTTGTAGTCTAGTTAAATCAAGGACTGCCAAATAGTAAGTGCGGTGTTCTCCCTATCCCAGGCAAATCTTGAGCACAGTTACTTGTCAGGGGCCTATTACTCCGCTGGAGGGTTTTCCTTTTTGCTGTTTGCTGGGACACGTGCCATCTTTCTTAATTCTTTCTTGCCCAACCTCTTCTGACTGCAGTTTCACTTTCTGTGGAGGCCACTTAGCCCTGCCAACAGTGAAACCTGCTGAGCCAAGCTACTTCTGCTCTTCGGTAGGTGGGGCTGAGGAAGTTGCCCCTGTGGCAACTCTCTGTAGCGCAAGACAGCAGTGAGGCTGGCGGTGCTGCCAAAACCAACGCTCTGCAATGAGGGTTGCCTGCCCAGCTCTGATCTAAGCAAAATTGCAACACTCCAAAACTAGCTCTAACCACGTTGTTGGTGCAGTTGTTCCTGTCATCTGTTGCTGGTTGGTCTCTGCTAACACAGCACTGGGAAACTTCAGCAGTGTAGGTGAGCTTACTTTTTTTTCCCCAAGGTTGGATCAATATTTAGTGGGGTGGGAAGGGTGCTGAAGCCAGAATGCTGGTGGAGTGCTTGCATCTGTGCTGGATGGGGTGTTACAGCTTTCCTGTGACCACTTTCTGGAGTAGGCAGAAATACACAGTGCAAGTAAGGTGGTATCTTTTTGATGCAAAGAATTAACACTAGGGAAAATTGAGTGTCCTGGTTCTTTGGGGCTAAAGTTTGAATGCTATTTGAGGCACGTGAGTTCTTCTCTCTCCACCCCAGTTAGGATGTTTTTGTAGCATTGCCGATTCATCTTGGCTTTTAGCTTGGTTTTACACAAGGCCTACGTGATCAAGAGATCTGTTCTCAGCACCACCAAGGGAGGAAGGGGAAAACCTCTGGTGTTGAAGCAGCTTCTAGAGATCATGTTAAAGAAGGGCTAGAACTGTGAAGGGTCTTTGGGGGGGGTTTCTGACATACTATTTGTGCACATATCTGAAGGATGTGAAAGGTGACCCCGGGTAAGCTGCTGCCAGCCAAAGTTAGTCAGCAAGCTAGGAGTAGAGTAGCTCCTGTGTCTATTGGCTTGTGGGGATGAACATCCAGCCCAAGAAAATGGACCAAGTTTCCTTAATGTTTTTCTAGTAAAATCATGGAAACCTGAGCAAAACTGCAGTGAGCTTTTTTAGTCTCATTTATTAGTACTATCTGGGATCCTTTAGTTAAGCTTTCCAAAGCTGTAAGCAAGTAAATGACCACGTGCAGAATATTTATTTTCTTTCCTTCTCCTGAGGTGTTTTCCAGGCTGGAAATCTTTAGGGCAGGGGTGTGACATTGTCTGTAGAGCACCCAGAGTGTGCTAGGTGTTTAAAGGTCTGGCCTCTTATATGTAGAAGTACACTTAAATATTGGGGGGGGAAATAGAGCCACAGTAAGCCATCTTGAAGAAATAGACTTAGAGTAAAACTGGATCAGGAATAAAGGAATTTCAGAGCCTTCATGTATTCTTGTAATTGATGTTCCAGACAGGTGTCCTGTAGGTATTGAACTGCAGAGCAAGGGAGGACCTAGGAGGAGCCATGGGTTTTCTGAACTAAAGTTATCAAATGTTTTGTAAGTGTTTCTGGTTCTTCTTTATGGCAAAGTTTGTAACTGAAGGAGAATGGTTTGCCAGTATTCAAGCTCAAGAAAACAGATGTTTTCAGTGGCTGAGTGCCTTGCAGGTGCTTAAACAACTGCAGGCATCTTCAAGTAAGTTTGTTTGGTTTTTTTGCTTTCCCTTGTTTTGGAGAGCATGCTTCTAGAACTCATTATGCTCTGGATTTTTCAGCTGTGAACCATCGATGCTATACTAAGCCTCTGGCATCACTTTGGCAGCTCAGGAGTTGGGTTGGTTAATGGAACCAGCAGTGACAGTGACTCTTGAATGGCTAGTACTAATACTTTGCCTTTTGTGCAGATTTTGGACTGGGACTTTGAGGGCTCTTGCTGCTGTGCAAGTTGCTTCCAAATGGAGCTGAAAATCTGCACAGCAGCCTGTTAAAATTCCTATGTCACTTTGAGATGTAGCTACCTGCAATAACCTCCCACTGTGTGATAAAACTTGCATGGGAACAGCCTTTTGGCTTCAGATAAAACAATGAGGGCATCTGGGGTGAGTATTCTTTGGCTTAAGTTCACTGTATTGATAGCTTGGATTGCATTTCTAGTGTGTGTTCAGATGAGGTGAATGGGTTTGAATGCCAGCATAGGTAGAAATGAGGTGAATTGTCTGAGAGCCTTGATTTGAATGTGGATGACTGTTTTTAATCTAGCTGTGTGAATTGTGGAAATCTAAGGGGCACTCTTCAGCCTCATGTTTGCAAGGTGCTCCTCTAGGTTTTGGGGCACACTAGGGAAGTAGTTGAAATCAAGGTTTAGTTGTTTGATTCATACTGGGGGACAAAATATTCTGCTGTGGATAGTTGAGACTGCTACCTACATGACATCTGCCTAGCTGAGTTCTTAGCTGCATTTTATGAGGCTCACTGCCAGCTGAAGGAGGTATATGTGGCCCTGGGCACAGAGTATGGCTCTGCTCTGTTGTACACCGCATTTTGGTGAACTAAATCAAGATGACTGCCTCAGCTGGAGAGGTCTGTGGTATAGGCAGCTATTTTGCCTGGTTCATGTCAATGCCTAACCAGAAGTTGGACACCAACTCTGCCTGCCATATACATTCTTTTCTTTGCAGAGCTGTGTGTTCTCCCTATTCGGCAGCAGGGAATTTGATACCTTCAATTGAAATGTCTTTGTTGTCTCCTGCCTTGATCTATCTGTAGCAAGCAGTTGTTCTGAAACCTGGCCTATTTTTCTAGTATGGCAAATTGCCTCCTTGCTCTGAACAGCTAAACTGAGGGGAGATCTAATTCTCACTGAAAATAGCAGTGAACATTTTTCTCTGAGACTCTCTTACAACTTCGTTCCAAAGCTTTTAAGCCTGGAAGGTTAACAATAAAACTGAAAATAGCATGGGAGCAGAGCAGAGCATCATGGGGATGAGCTTTATGTTTATAAAGCAGAGCAGAATTGCAGCAAGCCTGAGCTGTTGATATGATAGATAAAAGCCCTTTCAGTGCTTAGATTTGTACTTAAACTTGTAACAGTTCAAAGGTTTTGAGGTAGCTAATTCTGTGGCATATATTTTCATTTATGGCTGGCTGTGTCTCATATCAAGCTGCCCAGAGCATTAATCCATTAATTTAAGAGGGTAAGCTTTTCTGTATCTGTCTTGCTGAGGGAAAGTGCCTGTACTGTCTTGTGCATGAAAAGGCTTTTCCTTTTAAAAAAATGAGGGCATAATTGTGCTTCTTGACTGTAGGGCAAAATGCCACTCTGCAGTTCTAGACCAGGCTAGTGCCAGGAACAGTGGAGCCGACTCTGAGCAGGAATTGTTGTCTTGCCCTAGTAAGGAGCCATGCTGCACTTCAATCCTAGCATATGGTGCTCAACATCTGGTCCGCTCACACTCTATAATCAACACCTTTGTTCCATTCTTTTTTCTGTCTTTCCCCCCTTCTCTTCTTTATTCTGGCCATTGTCCTTTGTCTAGTGTTAATAGGCTGCCTGGGAAAAGAGTCATAACCAATGCAAGGGATGCATGGTGCTTGTGTTCAGGAAAGGCTGCTTTCTCTTTGGAGCAGGCAGTGAGATGGTATCCTATCCCGTGTGTTTCGGAAGTCCTTCTTTCACTGTAGTGATGATCCCTTTCTGGTGCAGCAACCTTGAGAGAAGTATGATGAAGCTTATGTTGGTGAAAGGTAAAAAGTCATAATGAACGAGGTGTTGTTTTGCTAATGAAGAGCGGAGAATTGTATTCTCTTATTTCTCTTGAGCATTTTGTGCTTCAAAGCAGTCTGCACCAATACTCCTGCAGTCTGCTTTGTTTTGGTTCTTGCTTCCTATGCAGTGTTCTCACAAGTACTGTACAGCTCTTGGGAAATCTCTGCCTCTCTTTCTTCTGCCAGTGTTTTGTTCCTTTATTCTAATCAAAGTTCCAACAGCTGAATTTGCCTGTAGGCTTCCAAGTGTGCTTTAGCCAGTGCCTTGTTGACAGCCTTTGTCCATATGCCATAGGCCCTGGGAATGCCAGGTAGTTCATCTGGTGCTTTCTGTAGAACGCAACATGATTCAGTTCTGTTTCAGCAGCCTGATGGTCTTTATCTCAGCCCGAGCAAATGACTTGCACTGAAACTTTTTTAAAAATATTGCTTCTGGTCAGCATTAATATTCTTTTCCCAGGGAAGACACCTGTTAGAGTGACTTCAGAAATCTCTTCATAGCAGAGTTGGTGTCAGCTTTGAGGTATAAAACTGAGAATTTGAGTACACACAGGCATGAGGGCTTAAAGATGGGACAGTGGGATGATTGGGAGGAACTGCTGTTCAACCCTTGAATAACTGCATGCAATAAATGTGCTGAGTTGAAAAAATATATCAAGCAACCTACTAGGTGGGTCTGTACGACTTGTTGTAATGTTGTCACAAAGTCTCTTGAGGAGAATTACAACAGTGTACTTGAACTTCTACACCAGCAGCTCAGCTCACGTCTGTATTGGCTTGTCCTTGGGATCACTTGGTTTGAGATATTGCTGTTCTTCAGGCTTACAGAGCAACGGAGCCTGTGCCCTTGGAGGCTGGGAGCCTGTGTGTCATGGTAACACTTGGGCCCAAGCACCTGAGCTGTGGGGTAGAACAACTAAATGTGTTGGGAGAGGGTGATGTACTGGCATCCAGTGACCACTCAACTGGTTTTGCTGTTACTTGCTTGTTTTCAGCTGTTGACAGCTGGCTTGTGTAGTTCAGGATTTGTTTTGATGTTGTGGATGGGACTTATTTAGCTTGCAGGATGTCTCAGTTCTATTACTAGCTGATAATGTGATTGGACTGTATTTAAATGGCAGTTGTTTAATGAACC
The DNA here is from genome assembly GCF_964188355.1 of Buteo buteo. Classification (NCBI taxonomy): domain Eukaryota; kingdom Metazoa; phylum Chordata; class Aves; order Accipitriformes; family Accipitridae; genus Buteo; species Buteo buteo. The sequence goes on from NC_134175.1 coordinate 5,203,455, forward strand.
GTCTTCTGTCTGTCAGTGCTGTACATCAGAGGTCCCTGAATAGTTTGAAATGGCTATGCTGCTGCCTAGTAATGTGCATTGGGATGTGACTTTTAAAGAACCTCAGGCATTTTCCTCTTCATACTTGAAAAAAAAAAAGGAGGGAAGGGAAGGAAAAGAAAAGTAGTCTTGTCTCTTGTTTTACTTATAAACTACAAGATTTGAGCTCACTGTTCCAATGGCATACCCTGGACTAGTACTAAAAACCTGTAGGGAAGCTGGTGAATTGATCCCTAACTCGGAGCACACGGGAGTCTTCCCTGTCACCTTCTAGCTGAAGCTTTGTTGCTTATGTCCAGTAACCTTAATTTTAAACCAGATCTGATTCATGCTCTATTTTCTATGCCAGATAAGGTCCTTGGTTGTGAGTAAGTGTTGTGACTGTAACTGGCAGGAGCCCTGCATGATTGCTTCACTTCAGGAAATGTTAAAATAACACTTTTTTTTCTTAGAAAGCTAGCTCGCTCCCCTCCCACTTCTAATTCTCCTAATAGCTGCCCCCAGTTTGGCAGCTGTCTTAGTGTTGTTTGTGTTGCTGAGTGAGAGCAGAGACACTTCGGTGGATGCAGTGCTGGAGGAGAGGTATGCAAAGTGAGCTAGTATCTCTAGCCAAGCTGGCTTAAACTTTTTAGAGGTTTCTCTGAAATTTGGAAGGAAAACTGCTCAACTGTGAGAAGCATCTTGCTCCTCCCCCTGGACTCTGAAGCTGGGGATTTTTTTCCTCTTGGAGAAAAGAAGCTGCGCCGACTGAAGCTGCTCGTTTGAGACAAATCATACAGCAGGTTTATCTGCTCTCTTGACTGTAGTAATTCAGTGGGGCTAATAGCTGATGGAATGGGTGTACCCCAGAGGCTGGACCGAGCAGGTTTTGTCTGCTGTTTTGGACTTGCAGTCAGGCCTCCAAGGTACTTAGCAAAGCTTTAGCAGGGTTGAAGAGAATAATCTCCTCAAACCTGTATCAATGGCTGCTAGCTGCTTTGCCAGCTGATCTGTGGAAGGTTTGTAACTCTCCAGACAGAGAAGCGTTCATTTTTATTGCCTGGCTCCTACCTTGTTTGAGCGATGCAATGGGGAGATGGTTTTTGTTCAATGCTTTATTTCTCGTTTGCAACTGTTTGTGCTGAGGGAAGAAAAATTATTTATGGCTGCGTAACAACAATGGGCAATACTTGGGTGTGTCTGTGCAGTATGTAGCCTTTATTCTAAGGGATGTTTACATCTTAGGGGTTCCCCAAGAACTTTCGTTTACAACTGTCAGCCAAAAAAGGAAGGCTGGAATTTAGTTGTCTTTACCTAATGTCTGTCAGATCTGGGAGCACTGCAAAGGAAGCACTGGAGTACCAGCTAGGAGAACATTAAGTGCCAATCTAGTGTGTTATGTGAATAAGCTGGTTTCGACCCTGGAAAAACATTGCAGGTACTAGACCTGTTTGTAGTGCCTGTTCTACTTGCTGGTCTAACCGTGATCTTCTTGAGCTAGAACACAAATATATCCCTGCTGAAATGCAGCCTGCTTTCCTTTCCCTATAGTGGAAGCTATACTTAGGAATGTTTTGCATTCTGAAGGCTAGTTTCAACCTCTCTAGAGCAGCAGAGGGAGAAGTTTATTCAGTAATGCCCCTCTTTCCTGCTAGGGACAGGTCGGACTAAAGCTTTGCAGAGCAGATATCCATATAAACCAATCCCTTGCTACTGGTCAGCTGGAGCATGTTACTACAGGGTCCAAATTCAATGCAGTTGTAAACTCAGGTCTATCTTTGAGAAATTGACAGAAGCTGTTTGGACTTTTTCTCGGTATTAAATGCCTCGACTGTTTTGGCTCCACTGTGGATAGCTGTAGAGATGGCTTTGGCAGGAGAAGAAATCCTCCACGGTGGTTAGAAGGAGCTGGAGCAGTGAATACTGGTTAGCAGCCTGGGCCTTCCCTGGGATGTCTTGCTCAGCCTGACCTTGTGGTATGAACTGGGGGGTGGGGGAGGCAAAATTATGCTTATACAAGACACTGTTTTCAGTCCTTCTACCAACTGAAGACAATCAGGAAAAATTTAAGCATTACTGTCTACTGTGTTCTGAGTCTTCTGCCTTGAATAAACTCTCCTCTTGAATTTTCCAGCCTGAACAACATATAGGTGATCATGATGTGAAAGTAAGTTTTGCTGGAGGCAGCCTAAATAGAGATGTGCTCTCTTAAGGTTTAGTGATGCGGTAATAAGGAGCAGTGCATTCACTGTAAAGAGATGAGCTTTGGTGGCTGAACCTGTACCTTCCTTAGACAAAGAAGCAGAAATTCAAATGCCTTTCTGAAGGGGGCATTAGAAACTTACCTACTTAATCATCTATGTGCTATCTCTGCTATGCAGGGTATAGTGCATAAGTAGTGTACGTGACCCTTCCTTGCTGGTGGAAAGGAAGGACAAGTTTTAATCTGTTTATCCTGACAACTCTGCTCTGTGAATGTTGCATATAAGGCTGTATGTGCTAATGTTTAACATCTCTTGTTTTTCTTTCCATCCATTAGGCAATACTGACTGGTGCACATCTTGACAAGGTCTCCTAGCAACCTTTTCTGTAGGGCTGAATGACAGCAGGAGCGGCCGGGTAAATCGATGAGCTTGCCTTGGGAGCCTATAAATAGGCAAAATCAGAACACACGATGGGTCAGAAAGTCACAGGTGGGATAAAGACTGTGGATATGAGGGACCCTGTATACAGGCCATTGAAACAGGAACTCCAAGGACTTGACTACAGCAAACCCACACGTCTGGACTTGCTGCTGGACATGCCTCCGGTATCATACGAAGTCCAGTTATTGCATTCATGGAACAACGATGATCGCTCGCTGAATGTATTTGTGAAAGAGGATGACAAACTGATATTTCACCGGCATCCGGTGGCTCAGAGTACAGATGCCATCAGAGGCAAAGTGGGCTATACACGAGGACTGCATGTGTGGCAGATCACGTGGGCAATGAGGCAGCGAGGCACACATGCTGTGGTCGGGGTGGCAACAGCAGATGCCCCTTTGCATTCAGTAGGGTACACGACACTTGTAGGAAATAACCATGAATCTTGGGGGTGGGACCTTGGGCGCAACAGACTGTACCATGATGGCAAGAACCAGCCAAGTAAAACATATCCTGCCTTCTTAGAACCAGATGAAACTTTCATTGTGCCGGACTCCTTCCTGGTGGTTCTGGACATGGATGATGGGACACTGAGCTTCATTGTAGATGGGCAATACATGGGTGTTGCGTTTCGGGGACTCAAAGGGAAAAAGCTATATCCAGTGGTAAGCGCAGTGTGGGGACACTGTGAAATACGGATGCGCTACTTGAATGGACTTGACCGTGAGTATAATTCCCTGTATTTGTTCTAGCAGCACGGGTCTGTGTGCTACTTCAGTGCAGGTGTACTTGACCATCCTGGGGAGGGTTTTCGTTTTTTAGAGAGGTGAGGATTTCATGGCAGCAGTAAGATTACTGGATACAGCTCTGAATCCTTAATGGCTAATTGAAAAAGGTCGTCTGGCTGTACACACGTACTGTTCCCAAGGCCCTGCAGGGAGCAAGCAGGGTTTGGGGAGGTAGTATGGTGGGAGAAGGTGATGCCAGTCATCTGTCTAGGGATGACAAACCTTTCTATATTGCTACCAAAGTATCAGTAGGAATGTCTTTCTGACAGTTGCATTATTGGCAATGTAATCCTGGTGTCTTTTCATAGGAAACGGTCTCTGAGGGACAATCACCTTCCTTAAATGGCTAATAAAGGGACTTTTAAAATCCGTTGCAGGCAAGAGCGGGAAGATCTGTCCCATCTAAGGAGAGATTCCCTATGTAAGGAAATGGGAATGTCTCATCTTTCAAAAAAGGAGCTCACTTCTCTGCTTCTTTCAGGGCAGGGTGTGCTCATTTCTAGCATGGGGCTGGATATTGTAGCCAGCCCAGCTTGCATGCCAGGCCTTTTACTAATAGGGACATCAATCTTTAGCTAAGCTTAGTAATAAATTTGGCTGTCCAAATGTGCTAAAGTCTGTTATCTCTCATAGTCAGAAGTTCCCATGGGGCTAGACTGTGACTCAGTCCTCTGGGTAGGGTGGAGGAGAGAGGTGAAGGAAGTGGATTAAAATCTGGATTTATGTTGTTAGTGAAATAAATTTGGCAGTATTGATATGAAAAGAGTAGTGTTTCCCCTGCCTTCCAGAATAGTGTCTGCTGAAAGGCCGTAGCATACTGGGTTCTTTTATTTGTGCTTAGAACGTGTTCTAATGCTGGGCCAGCAATGGTAAACCCCTGGCAATGGTGACATATGAGGTACAACAAAGCTGACGCTGGGCACCAGAAGATCTGAGCTGTCGGAATAACCAGGAAAGCCTTGCAAAGGGATAGGAGCAAAATCCACAAGTGCTTTGAGAAATACGCTTCAACTCGGCAAGACCAAAGAGAGTGCTCTTGGCAGAGCACTTTCTCACCAAAAGAAAGAAACCTAGCTCATTCTACCACAACAGCTTACAGAATGGCAGCAGCTGCCGTAACCAGGTTTTTCTGAAGGGTCAAAGCCAAAATCTGCAGCTCCCCTCAAAGCCAGCAAGTCCGTGGAGTTGTTGGCACAGAACTGCACTTAGCAAGGAAACGGCCACCTCCAGTATTGGATTTGGTTGTAATGTGCTCTCAGCATAGGACTGAATTGTGGGCGTAAGGCCAGGAATGACGGGATGCTATTTTGGCACAGATAGAAAGGAGGTGTCTGGCTCTAACCACTTCTGAGCATTCAATAGCAACACTGTCCAGTGATTGTAGTGCTTGTGAATGGAAGGAGGTCAGATATGTGTGTGCTTTCTCTTTTGGTCTCAGGGTCTCTTGTCAGACTGGGTTATCAGTGCAAACTAGAGGAGGATAAAGTCCTTGTTCTTAATCTCTGTGGGAAGAAGATCCTCTCCTTTTAAGGCCATTAAACTGGAATGTATTTCTTACATTAATGTCTATAGGCTTTGAAAGTCAGGACCTCTTGTCCTCTGGGATGCTGGGTAGATAATACCTCTGTCCCAGCTATCTCCATACAGAGCAGGAAGAATTGGGACAGACTTTGAATACACCATATTTGTACCTCAGTGGTTTAAGAATAAGCTACGTTGGGAAGTGCCAAAGGAGTGCTGCCAGTAATAGGCTTCTCTGGCAGCATCACAGCCAGAGCAGAGATGTGCAGCCTAGCTGTAGAGACCTGTCCCTGCAGAAGAGGCAGCATGGATCCTGAAGTAGGTCATGAGCAGGCAAGACCAGCAGTACCTTGGGCTGAGTGCAACCATGTTTTTGCTTGTGGCACAGAACATGCATGACAAATGGTAGGGCTTGGCAAACAGCAGCACTGCCCTGACAGATCTGTTGGCTCTCCACCCAGCTATCAGTGCAAAAGAGATGTGCATATAGGGGTAGGATTCCTCAGGAATAATTAATGCTTGCAGCACGGGGAGAACTTTGGGGAACTGCTAGAAAAAACATTCCACTGCAACTTCCCCTGGAGCCAGGTAATAGCTTGTGATCCATGGCAGGGAAGGAGGCGGGGGGAAATAGGGCATTAGCTCAGCTCTGGCTGTTAACTTTAGGAGGGGACAGACCAATTCAAGCATGTGTTTCCTGACTTTGTTACCAAGTCTCTCCTCAGCTAACAAACTTTCCTTCTCACAGACCTTTTGCCAAAAATTAGATAAAAATTAGCTTTCTCCACTTTTCATTGGAAGTGTTTCCTACATGAAGCAGTATGACTGTTTACTTTTTCCAAAGTAGAATCAAGAGTGGTCTGATCAGAGGCTACTGACAACACTCTTCTGTTTGAGTTTTTCAGTGTTAGCTGTTAACTTTGAACCTGGAAGGAAGGGACTTGTATCCGCCTTATTGATGGAATGAATTCTGGTAAAAAGGCAGTAACATGACCATGCTGAGAAAAACTAAGCTTTCCCTCTCTCAGCTGCTTAAAACAGCTGTATGAACAGTTAGATTAATTTGGCTTGTAGTAGTGGAAGCTAGAGCTGTTGGCATCTGTCAAGGTTCCTGAAAGCTGCTTCTCAGCCGAACTTTTCCATTCCTGTGGATGTCTTTAGGTGTCTGTGTTCAGCCCGCAATGTCTGTAAAGGAAGCTTTCTAATGGAGCATGGTGAGCCCTCAGGCTATACAGGATGTCCAGTTATCTGCTTAATTTGGGATGTCTTTGTGTTAGCTCTCTCTTGGGGGAGGAGAAAGCCCTTAGGCTTGAATGCTGTGTAAAGGTGAGCTTTGTCAGACTTAGCAACAGAAACTGTGAGCAACTAATCTGTATCTTCCTTCTGTGCAGCTGTGATACGTTAACTTTGGCTTTGACCTTAGGCCCCTGTATGCTGTGAATGACTCTTCAGCATCAAAGGGCCCCATACCCCATTCCCCAAAAACCAGTGTTATCTTCTTCAGTGTTTGTAAGTACAGGATGAAAAGAAGATAGCCAAAGGCTCGTATCTTTCCCAGGTTTATGACACACAGGAGGGAATCCTCTAATGGAAAATGTTACAATACAAGTAGCAACATGAAGCTTTGACGGATGGCTTTGTTCTTCATGGGAAGTATGTACTAAAAATAAAGGGGTTGACAGCTGTTATCCTACTATAAGAGATGACAAATGGTACTTTTTAGGTACCCATACCACATGATGCTATCAGACTGTTTGCTGCAGGCTTTTACTTGAGTGAACTTGGACACTGCAGTGTCCAAAAACCTTTGTAAGAGGCACAAGCTAGAAGATGTGTTCTGACTTGAATGAATGCTATTGCAGAGGGGGAACTTCCGTTAGGGGATTCTAGTATTTTTTTGTTCACATACATGTATGGCTTAACCTCTACAGAAACATCATGCTCTGCCTGTGTATTTAATGAGCTGCAGTTGCTGATATGTGAATGCTAAATGGCTTGGGTCCTGCAAACATGCCAGGCATTAGCTTTTCTTGCTCAATCTTTTCTGGGGGATTTTTAGAACTAGCAGAATGAATGTTTAACTTGTGGGTTGGGATGTTAATGTCTTGGGTCTCTCTTCCTAGCTGAACCACTGCCTTTGATGGACTTGTGTCGGCGAGCTGTGAGGCTTGCTCTGGGCAAGGAAAGACTGAATGAGATCCCTACACTGCCACTGCCAGCCTCCCTCAAGAGTTACCTGCTCTACCAATGATCTTCATGTTCAAGGATAGAGAGTTGGAACCAAGGCAAAATACCAGAGCTGACCCACTGAGCAATGGGTTCTCCACCCTTGTGTCATCGCTACTGTTGGAACTCCTTGGCGAAAGTATTCCTGCCACTGCTTAAGTCTCCATGTGCCCTTATTGGCAAGCTCTCAAGTAATCCTTGTTCCACAACTGAGTGTTTTGTTCTTTGGAGGTCACTTCCCCAACACGCTTACAAAAAGAACGTTTACAGAAGCTCTGGGCTTCCCTGCTTCTCCTGAGAAAAGGCTGTACTGCATCCTTTGGGTTGTAGAGCCTAGGAGTGGATGATTTTTCTGTACCAGCTAAAGAGAAGAATGCAGTTTGGGGGGAGGGAAGGCATTAGGAGTGGGAATCTTAAGATCAGGTCCTAAGAATGGAAAGGCACAAGGTAGCCAGCAGAGTTGGGAAGAGTCTGGAATACCAAGAATTAATTGCTGAGCTTTTAAAAACCAAAAAAAAAAAAAAAAATAGAACCCCAAGCCCTGAAACACCAAAACCAAGCACCCTTCTACCAGAACACTTATTAATTTGGAGAAGGTGGTTATGTCACTGATGTCTGTATCTCTGCCAGGGCTTCTTACCAAGTTCTAATGTTATTTCATAGAGTGAATCCTGTGTTCTTGTTTATCACCATTGCTGTTTCAGTTCTCCTGCTCCATTCTCTGTTCTGCCTCTTCTTAGTGGGTTTGACTCAGTTGATTGAGCAGTCATACTGTATCTTCCCCTGCCCTCTTCTTCCTGACTTTTAGTCTGGGATCAGGGGTTCCTTCCTGATGTGGGGACAGGGAAGGGACGAACTTCTCCTGCAATAGGGTGAGACGGGCTGTGTGAGGTGAGATGTGTTACATGGCTATAGGTCCTGCTGTCTTAGGTCTGCTTTCTGTGTAGCCTGTTCCATATTAAGGCTTTAGAGAAACATACTAATGTGTTTCTGTAATAGCTCTGCCAGGGAATTATCTTCTTAGATAAGCTGCTTAAAGTCATCCAAACCAGGCTTTGTTCTGTCATAGACCATCAACATAATCTCCACTTAACTATGCAGCAGGAATAGTTCTCTGTTTCTTGCTTGGGGGTGGGAAGTTGTCCCAGAGAAGATGGGTCCCAGTGTGTCACAGTGTGGCTGCAGAAGTACCATCAGCTGATGAGAAATCCAGGAGGTGATTGCTGCAGAATGTGATTTGTGAGACTTCAACAGAGGCCAAGGGGGTGATCTTAAGGCACAGTAAGAAGAAACTGAACCTCTCCAGAGCTGGGGGTGGGGATGGGAGAGAACCGCAATAAACAGGACAAGTGATTCAGGCAAAATCAGCACAACCCAAATAGATTTTCGCCTCAGTAGCCAAGTAAAGAGGATGACACTCCTTTACTAGCAGGGGCTGCTCTCTTGACCTCTCCACAGGTTACTATGCTGCCTTTCTGGGGTTATTTTGCACATTTCTTTGTCTTGAAAAATGTTTGTGTGGTTGGTTTTTGCTCTTGAGTTATCCCTTCAGTTCTGTGTAGGTACAAATGAGTTTAGTTGTTGAAAATGTTAATATATATATTTGTGGTGTATGTATAAGAACATGTTTTAAACAGCTGCTGTAGGGTACCTTTTTTAAAATAAACTACTTGCATAGTATATTTTTTAAAGCACAGAATTGGTGCCAAGACTGGGTGGGGTGTGATGTGCCCCTTTTTTAATCTAATATTATATGTTTTGTTGGTTTTTTTTAATGTAGGGATTTGTACTAGTTTCTGTTATGGGGTGGGACACAAGAAAATTGAGTGTGTATGGAGCCCAACTTGGTTGCCTTCAACTTCAACCAGTGTCTTCCAGAAGTCTGGGGAAGCAGCTGTGTTCTCCCTACTTCTAATGCTCTTTGTGCTCCCTTGTTTCCATCTCTTCTCACTTCACCAGTACGTTGCTTTGTACAGTTTTAAATTCTGACTTTCTATTTTATGACTGTAGATAATACTCAGTAACCTAATAAACTCTATTAAGTATTATTTGATGCTGGTTTTTATTTGCATGAAATGAGCAGAGTTCTTTATATCTAGCTTCTACATGAATGGTGAGCTTATCCCAAGAAGCCAGCCCAAACAGGTAAAGCAAGAGCTGTTGTGGCTTTGTCTTTTTGCTTGGAAGAATAACAATTTAAAGCTGGCATCTAAAAGGTATGTACAGGTGGAGGGCACACTGCAGCTATTGCTACAGGGTGGTAGGGTGTGGTAACCTGAGATAGTTGTACAGCTGTCACTAGTGCCTAAAAATGGCTATTCCAGATGGAGTTGAAAAATACCTGTGATGAGACAGCAGCCTTGGTTTCCTAATTTAACTGACTTACTATGCTATACTCATTTTTCTTCAAATAGATTCAAGTAGATTCAATAGACGGGGCACTGGTTATCTTGCCAGACTTGATGTATTGTGCAGGTTTGCAAATTTCACTCCTAGATTACAGCAAACAACTTTTCTTTCTTTTCCAGGAAAGAAGCTCATATGAAAACAAATCACTAACCTACTACCTACTTTATGTTGATAGCCGACTGTCCTTTTTCTTAGGAAGGGAGATGGTGGATAGGAGAAAGCAAAATAGAATGATGAGGGCTAAAGGGATCCCGAGCCAGTAGAACAGCACAGTTAATTACAGAAGGCACTGTGGCAAGTTAAGGTGAGAGTTGGGAGAGTTGTTCTTGTATCGTGTGCTGCTTTAAAAATGGCAGATTGATTTCAATGTGTTCTGGGTAACTTTTTCAGGTAATGAACTTGATTTAGCTTAAGTCACTTGGTATTAGTTTTCAGTCACTCCATACCCACTGCTCTAAGTTGCTGTGCTTTCATATATTTTGAGATCTGTTTGCACAAGAGATTTCATTCCTGGGCTGTGAAGAGATGTGGATTATATTGTTTGTGGAGTACAAACTGCTTGCTGGTTGTGCCTTCGGTCTCGTCCATTTCCAAGCTGTGCAATACAGAGATGCTTTCTAGTTATATCAGCAGTTAGATTAAGCCTCTCCAAAGTGACTCGAAGTGAGATGATTTGGTACTTTTGTCAATTATGACAAAGGCTTTAATTCCCTCTCCTGTCCACATACTTTTCTGTCTTCCGTGCAGCTACCAACTTGGGTGTGGAAACTGAATGATTTAATCAGTTCACACAAACACTACAACATGTGAGGCTCAACTAAAGCTCAGAGGTATGCTTATGAACTGCCTTATAAGAGTACTGGGTGAAGAGAGCTTAAAAAAAAGGCAAGTGGTTTCTTATCTTTGTCTCCAGCCAGGGCAAGATTATTTTTTTAAAAATTTTGGATGTCTTAATTTTGTTTGTTTTTTCCCACGTGTAGAAGAGAACTGTTTTGAGATCCTAAGCCTAAATAAGCAGCATATTTAGTAACGACTTCTGTTTTTCTGCAGGTAGTGGAGGACTTCAGTGAAACACTTTCTGCCTCTATGTGAACAAGACCAGCTTCCCCTTACCTTTCAGTGGAAAGCTTTGTTGGAAGTGTGGCTGGAGGGATTCTGGGAGAGCAGTGGGCTGGGGAGGGTGCATAAGGTGGGGCGGGTGCAGAAGACTGAGAAATTAGTTCATGCTCAGCTCCAGACACCCAAACAGGCTTGCGTTCCAGCTGCATGGAATATTTGAAACAAATGACCTGCTCAGGGCTGGGAGTCTGCAGTGTTTATGTACAGTGCCATGGCAACAGTGGAGGAAGTCATGAGATGGAGATTGGACCTGGTGGAATCAACAAATGATATCAGAGATTAGCAAGTCCTAATGAATCAGTTGTGCTCTGCTTCCCCTGCTATTGCCTGTGTTCAGGCGCTGGCATGCAGCAGGCAGACCTACTCCTTTTTGAGTAGCATTAAAAACTGCAAGTCCTACTTGTCTCAGGGCCTCCTTGAAAACCAACCCTGTTACCCTGGCCAGCATCTCATCTTCCTGCTGTTGCTGACGGATCACATTTATGCACATGGAACTGTTCCTGCATTTTATAGGAACCTTCTGGCCTTGATAGTTTGCCTGCTGTTGCCTTGCTGGTGATGAATAAGTGCTGTGGCAATTCTGCAAAGAATCTTGGCATCCTGATGCTCTAGACAAGCAGTGGAGTAGCTTTTGTTTCTTCCTGGAAGTTGAGGGTTTGGTGAAAGTAATCTGAGCCTAGAAAAGTGTGCAAGAGGGGAAGTGTTCAGTAGAGGAGTTCAGTAGCTGTAAGGAAGGATGCCATGCTACTTTAGCAGTCTTGTCACAATTCCTTTCAAAAGGAAAGCCTGTCTTGGGTGCAGGTTACACTCCTGTGCAGCTTTTCTGTGCCAGCAAACATACCTATTGTAGATCTTGGTCAAAGCTATGACAATGTCAGGACAGAAAAACTTGGGGTGGGTGGAGGACAGTTGCTAATTCTCTCCTTTATCTGCAGAACTGAGAATCTATTTCTGAGCTCAAACAACTTCCCTGTTGGAGCCTAGGCATCAGTCTGTACCTGTCAAGTCCTTAGCTAATACCAGCACAAGGCAATCTTCCCTTTCCCTGTGCCTGAGATGTGCAAACTTAGAAGGATAAGTATCACAGTTTTAAGAACTTATTTTGGCAGTCACACCTTTTCTCCTGCATAAAGTAAGACAATTATGAAAAACGTTTCCTAGCATGCTCTGCTTCTCTCCTATATGCTTCCTCTGCCGACCTAATGCTGTGGATCTTATGCCAAAGACTAAGCTGCATTTGACTGGAGAAGGAAATATGTAGTGATTTTATTTAGTAAAGTTTATTAAAAATAAAAACCTAACCCAAAGCACAACCTTTCTTGGCATACAAAACGGTGCTGAAGGGAACAAAACTCACCGAATGCACAAAACACATTGGAGCACTGATCCTGTCCTTGCACATGTTTTGATTTGAAACTATTGCAGGCTTGTCTGCCCTTCAGACACAAAACTATTTGAAGCAGCTGCCAGATGTTTTGTCTGACTTGTGTTTTACAATTTGCTTACTGCTTAGCAATGCTCTTCCCATTGGGTGTTCAAGCTGCCCTGGTGCAGTCTGTTCCTGTGGCACCTCTGTGCTGGTTTCCTCTCCCTTAGCCCTAGTCACATACACATGTAGTGCAGGGGAGATACAAGTCTGAGTATTTTACTCACAGGCTTGGTATTGCGTGTCTGCCTCCCAATCTGCTGGCCTCATCTAGGACATTTTCTGGGACTAGCACAGACCAGCCACATTCCTTTGCTCACATGTTGCCACAGTGTATAAAAGTTAAGGTGATTTACAGTCTCCTATAAAAGCGCTTATGGCCTGAATTTAGGCCTTGCTAAACAACCTTACACTGAACACCCACAGTTCATGGCTTGGGCAGCCTCTTTGACTAGCTGTAATTTAGCTGAGCTATAAATCCCACCCCGCCACCCCCCCCTCCATGACTAAGACGGGCAATAAATTCTCAAATACAATCAAGCCGGGCCAAGACCTTTGTGTTTTTTTCAAAACTGTGACAAATTTGAATCATTTGAAAGATAAACCTGCTGAACAGGGACACCCTAAGATTTCCTTTGTATTTGTCCAGCTCTAGCAGCATCCCAGCCAGTTACATTACTTGTGTAAAACTTCTCAGCTGGGAGCAGTCTGATATGCCTACAGGTTTAGAAGCACATCTCCTTGGCATTCTGTGCTTCTGCACCACTCACACTCTTACAAAACCACATCTACACACATACAGCATCTTAAGGCAGAGTCCTTGTTAAATGGGTTTAACGTGCAATTTTTCACTTTGCGCAGTCTTGCATCTTTTAATAATCAGAGGGCTTGGGTCCACACTTCTTAGGCACCTAGCATTGCATTTTGCTCTAATCTAATGTATAACTGTTCTGCAGTCAACAGCTTATGGCCCAGGGAAACTTTGCTGTGCAATGGCATTGTGGGGGACATGGGCCAAGAAATAGATGCTACTTCTGGATAACCTTCTCAATAGCACCTTGTTTGTCCTGAGGAGTTCCATAAATGCCTATTCCTACCAGAGTCTGTCATTGTTCCCTCTCATAACCTTTCGTTAAGCCATTAACTATTATTTAGGAGGGCCTAACAAAATCTTACTAAAATATGCATAATCAAACACGCTCTCCAACTTATTATTATAAAGGGTTCATGGGCAGGCAAGAAACACCTGCCTAAACTGGTATCTGGCTAGGACACAGGTGTTGATTTTTTTTATTTTTTTATTTTTTTATTTTGTAAATACTGAGGGTCTGAACTCTTTGTTTTCTAACTTTTACCAAAGCACGTACCTTTGGGAGTGCAGAACTTTGTCACAGGCTATGCAAGTGGTATGTTGATCTGAAAGGTGAAGTGCCACCTACTGAACCGGTAACTTAATTTCCGGCAACATGCTGGATGTTTCTTTTGGAAGAGGAACACCTAATATTGATAAGGTCTGTTCCTACTTAATTTGAGGTCCAGCAGAGAGACATGAGGAGTAACAGATGTTAGATGTTAGTCCTAAATATGATCTGTATTTTTCAAACTGTCTAGACACCTGGGTGGGTTGCACATATTACCAGCAAAGCTAGTTACTCATGTCAAACTTTTTCTTTCTATAAAGGCCTGGTTTGGGTTTGTTTTGTTTAATGAGCTATATGGAAACCCAGGGGAAGACAGTGAATCAAACAGACAAGTGGGGAAATTTGATCACTAAGTCTGACACTTTGACATTTTTCATTCTGACCTGGTATAGACAGTGCACAAATTTTAGGATTTCAGAAGTTATTGGCTGTGGTGTTTGATAACAACACTGACACAGTAAACCCTTAAAACAGTAAGCTGTATTGATGTATCACATGTGGTCTCGGTGAAATGCTGTTAAATGAAAACTGACTGAAACTGTGCTGCACAATAGGAAATTACAGCAATGAAAATTAGATTTACAGGATGCTAGAAATGAAGTTTTCAATTGACTTTGTAAAGGAAAACCTAGAAGAATGAGCACTCAGTCCTTATGATGCATCCTGCTTGGATAAATACAGATGTTTCCAATTAATGTTCTCAATGGATGCCAGCTATCTATTCCAAAGTTAAGTGTGGTGTGATAAGACCCGAATTATTAGAAAGAAGGTGATTCTTCACATACAATCTGACATTTTTATTTGTATTTAAAAAATAGTCAGAAAAATGTAAATAAACCTGGCGTTTAAAAGGTGACAGACATTTCTAGACAGGAACTCACTCTGAGAAGCTGCATCCTGAAATTCACTCTTGAGGTGGGCTTGCAGATCCACAGGTAAGCGATGCTTTGGAGGATTTCTAACATTTAGAATAAGAGACTTGTGCCACACATGCTTTAGGTCTGCATTTTCTTGTGTTTGTGAACTATGTTTCAAACTCCATAGTCAAGACTGTGACCTTCACTAGGATAAACTTGTTTTCCTCTTTAAGGTTGCCTGGCACTAGCACTAATCTCAAGAACATTTCAGTAAGCACAAGGCATGTATCTTTCTCTACAAACAGCAAAAGCACATAAAATAATATTGTAGTCATACAGGTAGGATACCTGCAACCTAAACAAGCATGAGAATCCCAAGACAAGCTATGATGTGTTTCCCAGAAAGTTTAACTTGGAGTCTGGGAGAATGGGCACCAGCATTAAATGTTATCTCCCCAGATGGGTGTTAGATAGTGTTTTCAGGAAGGGATGAACACTGAAAGAACAGATCCAACTTTGGAAGAAGCCAAGGTGCAAAAAGATTGTTGGTCAGGAAAAGCCTTTGACATGTTAATCTCTCACCAGATGCATTTGGCAAAGGTTCAGAATTATTCTCTGGAAAACAAAGAGGAGGAAAAGATTTAGACTAGGGGCTGGTTCAGTGTTCTGATCATGGACCCAGCTGTTCAGCTGTTTGATAAAGGTTGGTAGGTACAAGCTGGCAACTGAGGCTGAACCTGCAACCTTGCTGCATCTCTGAGATGGCAGGCTGGGTACCTGATCAACAGTTAGGGTGGTTTTTCTTTGGTTGTTTTCCCAGTGGTCAGCTGCTCCAAATGGTGCTAGAAATAGTGTGAGAGAAGCAGTATGCTGCAGACTGCTTGCAGTTTCTAAAGTCTCTCATATCTTTCTTGCCAAATTCTCTTGGAGGGAGATTGTGTAATCAAACCGGGTTACATGTAAAAACACACTTGTGTACATCCAAGCGTGCAGGGTATTGCCAAAGTGGACAGACTGTCCTACTTGTGCCTGCCAGAAAAGTTGTGTTTTGTCCAGCGGAAAAGAAAACATCCTTTTCTCTTCGTGCTTTGGAATTTGTCTTTTTAGACTCTGATCTCATTAGCAGTTTCTCCATACTATGACAAGTTTGGCCATCTTGGGTCAGGACCATGGTCCGGTAAACTGAGTCTTGCAACAGTAGCCCAAATTCAGCTCTTTGCCACAGAAGGTGGCCCTCTTGGTAATGTGGCAGGTGCTTCAAAGATTGCAGAGAGCATGCAAGAAGAAAAGGACCAGATCGTTATTTTGTAATATACATAGTCTTTTGTGCTAGTTGTTCTTTGCACTATAAAAGACAGTATCTGCCTCTCAACAAAATAGACAAAGAGGGAATAGTTTCATACCTAACATGTTTAATAGCTGAATTTTAGAACACAGGCAACAGGTGATTTGCACAAGACTGTATATGAACTCCCTATCACAGCTGGAAATTAAGCACGTGCTCTAGGTGCACTACAAACATGCATCTTTCTTTCCAGGCTGTCCCATATAGCTGGAAATGCTGATTTTTTTCAAGAACCCAGCACTGATTAGAGTGACATTTTTGCTGTGTCTTGATTTAAGCCCTAGTCCTAATCCACCATTGACCTTTTGTTTCCCTCTTTACTACCTACATTGGATTAAAATGGCAGATTTCCTTGGATTGCATGTTAAAATGAGACTACCAACTGTAATTGGTAGTTTCGTTAAATATGGCCCATGCTCTGCATTCATGTTTGGGGGCTGCCAGAATAGCTACATGAGGAAAAACCCATGTTAGACACTAGCAAAATAAAATAGAAGGTCTTAGCACTCTTAAGGATCAGGGTTGCTTCTCCCCTCCTAGACCTCTGAATCAAAATACTTTCAAACTGCTCAGAACTTCTGCCCATCACCCTTAGCCCAACTCTTGCCCCTGCTGATGCTGCGCAAAGACAGTCCATGGCCAGCCTGATATTGCTGTGTTCTCCTGCAGCCGCTGCCTTATTGATTGAACTGTCCCTGTGTGGTTTGAGTGCTGTAGCACTTCACTAGCCAAGCAGTTATGCATAGGTCTAATGCTTCGCTTAATATGAGCTTTCTGCTTCAATAAGGAGCCAGTGGCTCCTTCTAAAAGAGGAAGGTCTCATACCTTAGTGTAGCTTGTCTTTAAAGTTTGGCAGCTGCTGTGTAAAATTATAGGGTGACTCCACCAAACTCTTTTTATACACTGCCCTGGGTGACGGTGCGCTGCTCACTCAAGGGAAGGGAGCAGATGGAGCCCAGAAGTTTGTTTTGGTTTTTTCCTGCTTAGTTCCATGTCTGGAAATATCCTGAAGTCTGTCAGCTGGCAGTGAAAAATGACTGCGGTGTGAAGGCCAAACAGGTGGTCTGCGACACGGCCATTCCAAGCGCAGTGGGCACCGATCAGTGCCTGGCACAGCCTCTGTGGCAGCAAAAGGCAGACCAAGGGCTCCTGCTATCTACCTCCCTGCTTTTATTTTTTGCTGCAGGCAGAAACAAAAAGATTGTCAGGTGTCAGTGTCAACGCAACATTTTGCTGCCTCTGTGACATTCGGAGTCTCTCTGGGTGAAAATATAGCAGGTCCCAGTTCCAAGGATTTTCTTGGAAGGGTAAGAGCTGCCCCTCTCCAGTCCCACTTTTAAATTGGGTGACTGGTTTGTTTGGAAACCTCCTTGTTGGGGGGTGGGGTGGAGATATTTTTAAAGCAGCCAAACAAAGGTGGGAGGAGAGGAACCAAAAGGAAACGCTCTCCTGAAGCCAAATTGTTTTGGGGGGTGGCTGGGAGGGGGAATTTTGCTTTTTCTGAGAAAACATCTCTACAGCCAAGACAAACAAAGATGGCTGCTCTAGATCTTGTTACCTTTGGT
Source organism: Buteo buteo (assembly GCF_964188355.1). Classification (NCBI taxonomy): domain Eukaryota; kingdom Metazoa; phylum Chordata; class Aves; order Accipitriformes; family Accipitridae; genus Buteo; species Buteo buteo. The sequence continues at coordinate 5,220,795 of NC_134175.1, forward strand.
CTCCTTTGGCCCTGTGTCAGTTCCCAGATTATTTTTATGAACTGTTTAATCCAGGGCTTTTATTTCCCCTGTAAATAAATGGTATTTCAGATTCCAGGACAGCTTCAGATACTAACACCAGCTGTCTAGACAAAGAGTGGCCCATGGACATGATCATAAATAAAAATAGTCTTGGAGCTTTGGGGTTGTTTTGGGTTTGGGTTTTTTTGTGTTTTTTTTTTCTCCTTCCTTTGCTTGTCAAACTAGCTTGCAGACAGAGACTGGCAGGAGAGTCTGGCTGTATGAAGGCAGGCACAGTGCAGTTCTCACCTCCTTTGCCATCTCTTGGAGGGGATTGGAGCTGGCTGGGGACATGCCAGGGGATGCTTGGTGTCTCAGAAACGTAAATAGTTTCCAGACAAGGAATCAGGGGAAGGAGGTCACAATTACATAGCACATCTCCTAGGTTTCACAGAGGAACACTGAAAATGTTTTATGCCTCCCATGGCTTTCACTCTACAGATCTTCAGCTGGTTTTCCCTGCAGGGAAGGAAAGTTTCTTGCAGCTTCTATTCTTTGTTACAGCTGTGCAGAGCCACTGTGCACACAACCTGCCACCCCTAAGTGTTGGGAGCATGCGAAAGAGAACAGTGTGCTAAGACCTGCATTTATTAATTGTAGGAACCAACAGCCTTTATAAAATGTGGACATGTAGCTCAGATCGCCAAGGGAAGTGCTGAATTTCTCCCTTTTTGTCAGCCTTTTTCATGCACCTGGCTTGCACCTTGCTCTCTTTATTCATCCTACTGAACGGTATTAATTGCCAGCAGCTTCTTTCATTGGGGTTTTTCAAAGCAGGTTGCAGTCCGTAAAGAATTATTCTCCAGATTTACTGTCTTGTTTCACAAGATTGTTACTAAGATCTGTCTTTTATGGAGCAGGAAAACTGCGGAAGAGAACAAATTAAATGACTAAACTAAACCCTTAGAGCCTGTGACAGAGGTGCGAGTACGACCGAAGAATCCTGGACTGTTCTCCCTTTGCAGAGATGATCTCTCCAACATCAAGGCTTGTCTTGCTAAATTTCCTTTTCTGATGCTATTTAAGGAATTAAAGCATGTAATGATCTTTTCCTAATGGTGGAGCTGATACTGAAGTGCATCACAGGCCGAAGAAACGGATCACTTATTCCTGCAGCATTGCTGCAGCTGTTAATAACGTTTTCACATGCTCCAAGGATGCCTGCCTATGGCTTCTCTACAGGCCACATGTACCTGGCACAGATTGATGGGGATATGCACATTCCTGGCTGACTTTTAGGTGCCTGACCTACCTTTTTATTGCCAAAATCCATAAGCCAGGAAAAGAGGAATGAAAGGAGAGGACTTTAAGAATGGAGACACACTAGCAAAATAGCCTGATGGCCTGTTGGCCTGTGCCATGCTTGCTGCCACCTGACAGTGTTGTCAGTATCTTGTTGCAGAAGTAAATTCTGTTTGTGGTGGGTTGTTTGGGTTTTTTTGTTTCCTCTTAATTGTATGGTTTCTATGTTTAGGAAAAGACAAACGTTTGGAGCTGTTCCCATGTGTCCCGCTTTTTGTAAGCCGGCTAAGACACCTTGGTAAATATCTCCAGGAGGGGTCAGGCAGGGCTTTGGTACAACAATGATTCTTGCACTGCTAGGAACGGATCACAGCCAGCTTCCTGAAAAGAATATGTTCTCAGGACATCTAATGTGAGAGTTTAGTGCTAATAGTCAACAGGAGCGCTGCCGGGAACAAAGATGCAGAGCTGACAAGAGCTAAGCCCATAGAACATGCTACATAAATATCCCGGAACAGTCGTCTACAGTAACAGTTCCCACTGAAGTGCTGCCTTGCACATTCAAGAATAACAGTACTTAAAAAGAACAAGGAAAAATAAACTGTCCTGATTTTGGGAAATTCAAGGTGCCATCCTTTAAATCTCATATAGCAAACTAAAGATTCCTGGTAAGAAAACCTATATGTATGTGACATGTCTTTTACAAACACATGTACGTATGTTTATTCTCAGCTGTTCAACATTAAATATTATATTCTCTAGCTGCTTGGCAATGGAGCTGATTTATGTTCTTTGTTTCAAGTGGGGGAGATGCACATGAGGCTATAGGTGAGAAGTGATGTTTAAGTCATTTCTTTTAAGGTCCTTAGAATCTTTATATTTGGCTCTACTTTCTAGAAATTACACACATGGCATAGTCATAGCCACCAAAAGTTCCGCTCTAATGTCACTCAGAAGCACTCTCTTGGAGCTGAAAGGGTTCTGCCCACCTGCTTGTATTTCTCATCTGCAATCTTGGATGCTGCTTATGCATCAGAAGGGTCTCCTTACAGCAGCTGGAATACATACCTACTGGTGCAGCTGAAGAGATGAGTCTAATCCCCTGCCATGATCCTGAGGCTGCAGGAAAAGAGGTACACAGCACTGATTCCCTTTCCATCTGCCCAAACAGGAGAACTTTGCCTCTGTCTGTAGGACTATGGGAATGAAAAATGCAACTGAAGTTGCATGTTTCTTTTTCATGTTTCAGTACCATGTGTGGCACCTCCCTGTGCAGGCTCTGTGCACTTAAGCAATTACCTTTACTTCATGTGAAGGGGGGTATAGATAGAAGGGAAGAAAAATGAGATTGCCATAAAAAGGTATGATTAGCTGTGGATTCTTAATAGTTCTATGCCTTTCTCATCATTGTCAACAGACTTATGAGCCATGGGTGTTTAAAATAATCCCTCATCTTCCAGATAAGTGCACCGGTCAAGTAGGTATTATATACACATTGAAAATAATTGCTCACTTGCAGCCCCAAAGCCTCTGAATTTTCTATTCCAATACAAGCATCCCGTCAGTAGCATTTTCTTCTACCCAAAAGTTTCTGGGAAATCTTTAGCATTAATTGAAAGAACAAACCTTTTTTGAGACAGTGATGGCTATGTCCACTAACAATTATCCTGCTATTTGCACACAAGTCTTATTGACTAGGGCAGAAGCAGCTAGATAGCCAACTGGATCCATGCAGTTACCATCACAGCCAAACTATAACCAGCCCACGAAATGAATAGCCTAACTGCAAATATCCCTGGGGAGCAGGACAATATCTTTAATTACTTTGAGAAGGGTCTTTTCAGATTTTCACAGCAGAAAGCATTATACAGCCTGTCAGAGCCCCAGGCAGCACTTCTTTCCAGGGACCTGATTAGATCTTCCCAAAAGGGCTCTTAAGGAATAGTCAAGCAGAAACCATTTTAAAGGAACATTTATCATTGTCCTTACACCCAGTGTTGACTCATATGGCCTTTGCTAAACTGTGTAGAAGGAATGGAATTTATTGCTTGACTCTTGAAGATAGGGCTAGGAGCCAGAGTGGCATCCGCTTGGAAGCTGCTGTGCTCTGAAGCAGATAAGATACTTGTGCATAGAACACGTTCTCTTCCGATCTGAAAATAGTAGTCATACTTTATAAAAAAGAGATGAGCAAGGCTACAGTTAAGGGTTAGTGCATTCACATCAACAAGGGATGAATGGCATACAACAGTGCCTAGGTATCAGAAAAACAGGGACTTGCCTTACAATTTTAATGGCAATTGTAATTAGGAATGGGCTTATGCTGAATCCTATTAATGTCTGTGGCAAAGCTTGATTCAGTGATCTCAGTGTTTGCCTGCCTTTGGCCTCAGCTCAGGAACATGCTAAATTTGGGGTTTAGCACTTTCTCTGATTTAAACACTCACATAGGTGTCACGACCCAGACTGGACAGACCAGGGAGTCATGTTTAATTCGAAATTCCCTCGGGCTAATTTAAGGTGAATCGACACCAAACGATCAGTTAAAGATCTTATTCATGACAGGAGCAAACTGAACTGGGGAGGCGTGGTAGTAGGTGGCAGGGTTTCTCACAACAGGAATTGGCATAGGACTACTTCTGTAAACCGTGTAACCATATACATCAATTCAGGGAAAGAAGAGATTCCTCCCACTGAGTCACGAGGTTCAGAGCAGACCCCCTTGTTTTCTAGACTCCTTCTCAGAGAAGGGTCCAGGGGTGGCTGGATCCACTCTTAGTCCAGACTTGGTCAACGGTTTATGCCGTGAAAAGGGTGAGATGTAGGGATTGTGGAAAAGGAAAGAGAGAAGGATTTCACTGGTCCTGGGTCCAGCGTTGGTTCAATCAGCCGAGGGGTCCAGTCCCGGTGGGCTTGCGCACCCAGGGCTTCAGTTTGTGTCCTTTTATCATCCCTGTCCCTCCTTCGGGCAGGCACCCAAACTCGTCAGGTTAATGAGCAGTTTGTGAGCCTTTGGGCTTGGGGGTCGTTTGTGGAGTCACTTCTCCTTCCCTGCAGATGTGGCCGTTGTTTGATCTTTGTATCAGAACAGCTTATCAGAACATGGAGCTGCACACCCTCCAGCACGCCGTCCCCCTCCTGTTGCTGATGTCTCAGCTGATGGGCTTTTCACCTTGGTTCCTTGCTGCGCAGGGTTTGTCTTTAAGCAGAACTTGCCCCACCACAATGTTTGAGACATTAACTCTTTCAATCTCTCAAAATAGGTGATCTCTGTAAAGAACATTTCAGTTATTTTTTTCTGTTCTTACGACCAGTTCAGTCCCTGAAGGGAGACTATTGTGGAAAAAGAGGGAAAATCACAAAGCTTAAAAAGTTTTTGGGGGATTGCTTTTCTCTCGACATTATAAAGGGGCAGTTATCTACTACAGAGCAAAAAAAGATTAAAATTTTTATGTTCCCTTTTAAAGAAGAATTATGCTCATACAATTGTATTGAACATGGATATTATTTCAAAAACAGCAAAAGGATACAGTTTGATGGTTCCTGACCAGAAAGAAATTCGGAACTCTCATTTTGTGGGAAATGTCAGCATTTTTCCAATACTGTCATTTTTAAGAAATCCCCAAATTCCTGTTCCCAACCAGCCTTTCTGGCCAGCAGTGTAAGACACAATGCCAAAACCCAGCAGAAAGACTGTCTTTTAATAGTGTATGCACACCATGTTTATAAAACCTGCACTTTGTTTTTAATTGACTCTTCAAGAGGATGTACAACTTCCTCAGTATTTCGTTTCCATAGGTTCTCCAAAGGCTTGGGGTATTCCAAGCTGGCTGTGAGCCAAAACAACCACAAATCAACTATGACAAGAAGTTCTCTTCTCCTCTGTGTTGCTTCCCCACGACAGCATTTTGGGGAGCATAATGTTTTCATTTTATATGCACCACTGGCCTCTGCAGGGTCCTTTCTTTGCCACTATGATCTCAAGGAATTTTTAAAATAACCATTCTGTGCAAAAGGCCTATATACTCCATGTGTACCCGTGGAGCCTGCTCTGGCATCACTCAGGGAAGTGGTGCTGTGATGCAAGGGCAGTGATGGCCATGACAGAGAACTATGTTCTAACATAATTTTGCTAGGCTACAATCTTTATTAGGGTGCAAAATCTGGGACTAGAGCTTTGTTCTGAACTGCAATGTCTTATGGATAAGCACTGGAATATATGCAATAAGACTCAGAAGGAACTTTTTTCACTGAAGTTGCTGCAGTTGGGGCAGGGAAAAGATTTGGACTTCTTTTCTCACACACAGAGAAAGGCCTGGAAGGCCTGGGCGTTTTTTTCTCTCTTCTAGTAAATTGTCTGTCCCTTTTAGCCTTTCCAGAAGGTGATAGCAGGTAGTGGAAAAAGTATGGAGGGCAGAAAGACAGTAGCATTTCTATGGGCTGGTATGGTTTCTAAACCTGGTATGTATTACTACAGGGCAGTGTCTGGCTGGTGAACCCCCAGAGCAGATATATATAGGACAAGAAAAAAACACAGAAGTAGTGAAATGTAAGTGTCCTACCATGGGCTGTGGCACTTCTGCCAAAAAGAGTCTGTCTCAGGGCTGCCTGGTGCACAGTTCTCCCACAGACTTCTCCGGTTCAGTCCAGGGCATGCTTCCTCCTCCAGGCATCGGATCAGATCTGCTGGTTTTCCTCTAGGAAGGTGAGGCGAGACCGGCCAGGAAGCTGGTGCCATTACAGCTGTCTCACGAATTTCCCCATTTTGCTAGCAGCCAGGGCAGAGGAATGGTGAAGGGAGGGGGAATGGGCAGATGGATTTTCCAGGTAACACCTGGTGAAAGAGGGACGACAGAGTCTCACTCAGAACAATGGGTTTGTTTTGAGCTGCTTGTCAGGAACTGACCTCTTTCCCCTCTCATCCTCTGAGCATGTGATCCTCGGGGTCCTTGTTTTCTTTCTGCTCTCCCTCCCTGAGATAACTTTTTCCTCTCACTTGGCGCAGTGACGCATACAGTGTCCATCAGGTCTCCTTGACATCAATGCCTCTAGGCTAGGTCCTCGCTGGTGTCTCTATGGGTGGTGAAAGACTGTGAGGGTGGACTCTAGTTGCAGAGGCCAGGTTGTAGTAACTCCTCTCCTAAACCAGCTGCCTCCTCTTGCAGGCAGCCCAAGGCTTTTGGCAGGTATGGTGGCTATGTGAGGGCAGATGTGTTAAATTCCCTTTCGCCCACCACCTGAGCATTTTGTGCCGGGCAGGCACACTTAGGAGGTCAGTTGTCATTGGGGCTGCAAGGAGAGGAGGTGCAGCACTTGCCTGAGTTCTAATGAAGGAAAATGCAAGTGCAAGCCTGGTGGGGAGGATACAGCTGCATCCTCTTGAGCGTACAGACTGTAGCGGATATGGCCCTCCCTGTCAGGGATCTGTTGCTGTTCTACTGGCTGCTTTCTCCGGAAGCCATAGCCATGATACACCCACTAGGAATGAACGTTGCGTACAGCCTCTGTAATCAAAATATAATCTGAACCCACAGCTACAGCATGTCCCCTACTCAGAGCCCCCCTGCTGAAATCCTAGCCAAAGAAATAAAGTGTGGGTAGATGGGGGGGAGCAAGCCAAGGACAGGCCTCAGGCTCCGCTCTTCACACTGGCCTGGCAAGGTCAGAGAAGGGTCCTGATATTGTGTTCGTCCTTGTGGCGTCCACTGCAAATCTGCCTCTAGCCACACGGTGTTGATGTGCCGTTCCAGGTCCCGCGGAGCAAGCAACAACTCGCCTGTCGCTGCTGTGAGATTTCAGCACATTGTCTTGGTCTTGTACAGGCCTCACTCTGCTGCTACTAGGCCTTACTGGATCAAGGCTGTAACAGCATTCCATTTCCCCAGTCCCACCAGCAGAGAAGCCACTGCCACATCAGCGTGATGTTGTTCCACCCTTCGGACGGGCCAAAGGGACCGTCCCCAGGATCGCGCCGCTGCTGTTCCTCTCCTAGACAGCGTGCTCTCCACAGCTTGGACGGACGCTAGCTGTCGCGGCACGTCGCTGGCCATGTCGGCAGGACGCCGCCAAGGGTTGTTAGCGTCACTTCTTTAGATAGTCGGAAGAAGAGAGGGACATTCCCCTGTTCTGCCGGCTGCCCGGCTGGGCAGCAACCTCTCCCCGCCACAGCTTTCCTCTGCTGCAGGCCTGCGCCATGACCGCCCCGCGCTCTCCTCGCCTCTGAGGGCCGGGGAGAGCCAAGGCCTGGCCTGCAGGGCAACCCAGCTGGGGCACCCGCTTGCCAGCCAGGGCAAAGCGGTGCAGAGAGGGTGAGCAAATCCCCGCGCTCCCTGTCCGCAGCAAGGGAGAAATAAGAGCAAAAAATAAAGCGCGTGCGCTTTTAGCCATGAGGCTAAATAGCTGCTGGAGCGGCTTCCCAATGGCCCCCTCGGAGAGGAACAGTAAATGCAGCGTGGTAGATCTTCTGAGAGAAACGCTCTGGCTCTGCTGCAGAGGACGGCAGAAGAGCCCTGCGGCCTGCGTTACGTGAGGGCAGGCGAGACGTGCCCATGGTCTCTGCTGGTTGTAATGCCTGGATGCAGGCCGCGTGAATCATCAGCCTCCTCCCAAGCACTCCTCCCTGCTCGCACGCTTCGCCGCTGACAGGCCACCGCTTGGAGTAACTGCCCATGGCTTCCCTCTGCCCCGGGGGACCGGCCAGCCATCGGGAGCGGCACGAGAGAGCAGAGGGCAGCCGTGGCCCAGGCTGCACCGTTCAGCGCGTGCTTGCCAAACCTTGGTTTTCTCAGCCAGTCACAGGATTGCCCCGCCATTTCGCACGCGTGAGGGCCTGCAGTCGTGGGAGGCCCCGGACAGGGTTAGCAGGAGGATGTGTAGATAAAGCTGCGCAGTAAATTTGGAGTATCGGGGATTGTGCATTCACACGCAAAGGAAATTCATGGCAGTAAAGTTCCTTAGGTAAGTTGTGAGGGTCTTTGTTACGGGGAGGGACAACACTAGCCTAAGCACGTGTGCCACAGCATGTTTTATCCTGATACACAACCAAAAAAAGAATATAAAGATATAAAAAGAATGAAAATAAAAGAGAAAAATCATCACACTGTCTGTAACAGCAGAGATCGGCTCCTCTTTCGCGGCGCAGAAGAACAACCCTGCAAATGCCAGCAGCAGCTGAGGTCTCCTCGTGCTTCTCAGGAGCTGTCTGTTAGCAAGTCTCACCATGGAGGCAGAACAGGGTACACCTGCCTCTGGGCACCACTAAAAGGAAGTGACTTTAACTTTCAAATGTGCTTAGTAGCCAAGATCTGCCAGCAAAGCTTCTGCGTGGAAATTCTCCTGGGAAAAGGTCAGGAAGGTATTTTTCAAATTTTATGGTAACTGAAATCAAAAAGGGGACAAAGAAGGGAAAAGGGCTTTTCATTTTTTCTATTTTACTTTTTTTGTTTTTTATTTTAAAAGTCGGCTTGGTTCTAATTAGGTGATGCAAATTCTTTAGATGAACTCTGGGTCTGAGGGGGAATATAAGGTTTTATAGAGCCCGGCGTTAGGTTGTGTGTTTTGTACCTTGTCTCCTAGCAGCAAAAACCACATGGATATGAGAGGCTGTTTTATGATCCGCCAGGGCTGTTGTTGGACAGGCTACAGTGAGCAGAGTTATTCCAGCCATGTTGGATTGCTGTTCCCTCCCTCTTTCTTTCTCTCCCTTTTTTCTCCCTTCCCTTCTTTTTTTTTCTTCACTTTTCATTTTTCCTCTTTGTTTTTTTTTGTTTTCCTCCTCACCAGGCAAGTGTGAGAGGGGATGGATGCTTTCATCCTCCTCGTGCCAGAACTCTCTCACTGGACTTGGCGTCAGCGCGCTTCTCATCTCCCTTGCAAACCCTTTTCCCTTGCTGGCTAGGACTTCACCAGGCATTTCTAAAGAGGCAGTGAGCTACGTTGGTTACTCTTTCAATTGCTCATCTCTTTAGTGTTTCCAAAAAAAACCCCAACCCAACCCAAAAAACAACAACTTTGTGCTCATGCTGTGCAGCAACTTCCGTCAGAGGATTTCTAAGCAGCTTGGCAAACATTAATGAGCTCAGCCTCACAATGCCCCTGTGTAGGAGGGAAGGGCTGTCATGTCTATTTTACAGCTGGGGAAACTGAGGTGTGGGGAAGCTAAAAGATATGCCTGGGCACAAACAGTGTCTCAACTCCACCCTGACCTAAGTTGACTTCCCTTCTTGGTGCTTTAACCTGCTCAGGTTGATTCTGCTCTTGCCTCCTCCCCCCACCCTTTTACACTCTGCATTTCTTCCTGTTGCTCAGTCTGGTGGCTTTGCAAGTTGTGATTAAAGAAATAACATCCTCCCATCTTCTCTATGTTATCCCACTGCCAGTCAGTCCTGGGAAGACCTGTTCATTGAACTACATGACCGTTTCTTTTTTGTTGGAAAAGAGCTTGTAACTGCTGCTCCCAGAGACAGACAGCTTCAGATCTGCATCAGAGCATCACAACAGCCCTCTGTTACATTCATGTTGCACATTGCTTTTCTTATACTGCCTTTTCTCTCTTATTTTCTTCCTGTTAGGCCCATGCACCAGAACTAAATATTGACAGATAACCTTGCATTTAGCACCAGTTCTGGTAGGGCCATTCAGCGTAAGGGCAGTACTGAACTGTTCCCCCTGGCTTTGGAAATATCACCTGCACAATCTTTTCAGCTCACCTGAACTTCAATCCAAAGAAAACTGAAAGAACTGTTAGTGTTTGCATGTGCTTTAGAGGCCTTTGGGTCATAATCCAAACCACATACTGAAAGATTTCAAAGACTTTTGAGTAAGAACCTTCCCTGCCCTTCCCCTTAATTCACAACACCAGTAATTCCCAGCTTCTTCACTATTCTGCAAAACATAGACGAGAAAAATCCTAGCAGAGGAAATGTAGTTGCAGTGCAACTTCCTTTCCATGGAATGCTTTTGGGCTGTTTTATCAGCTGCCACCCACAGTTCTGCATAAGACTGAAATCATGAGTCATGGCAGAAGGGAGCAGAAAGCCTGAGGCGTGGACTGGGAAGTGGATTTGCGATTAAAGATGTGATACTGAGGTACCACACTGGCTCTAGACAGTTAGAGGTACAGATGCAGAACACAAGTCATGGTTATGAATGAAGAGCTGATAGCATCAGATGTGAAATATGGGTGTCCCTCAAAAGACCATGTGAGACACAGAAATGCAGTGGTGAGTTGTGTTGGTTAGAGAGAGGGTCATTTTCATAGCTTTTACTACTTCATTTGTTTTAGCCTGGATTTAGGCCCTTTGACTGTCTGCATGAACAACTATTGGTCCGTTACAAATCAGTCTAACAGAGAGGAAGAGGTTCCTAAATCATTAAGTTCCTGCAAGTTTTATTGAAGTGGCATCTGGTCAAGGGCAGAGATCCTCTTTGAGATAGTCTCTACTGGGAAAGGTTGCCTTGTGAGTTCAGTTCCCAAGAATTCGGATTTTACCTTCAGCATAGGAAGAGCTACACCTTATTAGGCATGAGAGAATCCAATCACAAGACATACATACACAAGGAATCAGGCTTCAGTTAGTTGCCCTGCAAGTACAGATATGCCTACCTGTAAAACACGCCTGGTCTTTGTAAATGCAAGGAATTGCTTGCTTGCTGCTTACTATAGATAGAGAATCAATTTGACTTTCAGGCTAACTCACGCATGTCACTTGGCTGTTAAGTCTTCTGGGATCCTATCTCCTGCCAGATGCAGTCAGTGGTGTAACACATTTCTAATTTGGTGGTTTTTAAAGGTTCTGAGCATATTGCATCCCATGAAGCTGCAGGGACTCACAGTTGCTCAGCATCACTGAAGCCCAAGCTACGAATGCATGTTGCCAATCCTTCATGCGCATTGTTCCTTCTGTCCAAAGATCTCTTGCACATAATAAAGACTAGAGAAAGAATTACCAGTTACATTTATATAGCTGGGGAAACTGAGGCACAAAAGGTCCCACAATGAGCCAGTGGTAAACCTGGAAGACAAATCCATGGAAATCTGATTGCCTTTCTTCCATCTGGCATGTGGGCCTCACAAGCAAACGTTAGTGGAGAATCAGAATAGTGAAAAGGTGCTAGGTGCTCCATCACAAGCCTGAAACCTGGCGGTATCTAACCCATCTATTGATGGGAGTAAGGGAGTAAATCAGAAGGATCACAGCATGCTTGTAGTCTACCTTGTATTATTTCCTTAAACATCTGTTACAGACCACTGTCAAAGGAAGATACTTGCTAGAAAAATGGTCTCAGTATGGCATTCTTTATGAATCTTGGAGCAGGAAGAAAACACAAATTAGCTTTGCGCCTTCCTGCCCTTCAGAGGGGGGGAAACTGTGTATTGTCCCTGTCTTGCTGTAAGTGGAAACAGGCTGCTCATGGAAAGAAAGTCTGTTCTGAGATGAAAACATCTGCCTCAGCTCGGTCTTATCCAGCCCAGGCTGGGATTTGCACCATTTGTTATCTGAATCTTCTGAGTGCTTGTTTCTATTCTGCCAAGGCTAGCACTAAGCTTTTATTTGTAGTGGGGATGTTATTCACAATGTGCACATCCAGGCAGTGTGGGGAGGACTTGACTGATTACGGTGATGGCTGATTGTAATGACGTCTATGTCTCATCATCAGTAAACTCAAGGCCAAACTGCAGCATATCAATCTCTACCTAAATACCTGTGGTCCAGAGATGCCCATTTTAGTCCTGGATACAAAGGATATGGAGGTGAGGAGGCCTGTCTGTAGACTGAGCTTTTGTCTTAGCTCCTTAGATGATTTTGGGCCAGGCAAAACATTTTAATCTGTACGTGTCCTGAATGTCAGGGTGTCAACTCTGCCCCAGGCAGATGGCAGTGAAAAGTGACGCTACTACTTGCATCCTGTGGCTCCTTGGATTACCCTTTGCTTCCTAGTGACATGGAACTGGCCAGGATTAAATTGCCCCTGCCAAAGGAAATGTCTGTGATGAATTTTTTTTCCCTGCACAGCCAGTTTGCTACGTGTGAGACAAGTCAGGTCACAAGTCAGCCAGAGTAGGAAGTTTGCAAAAGACACAGACCCCAAAGAATTTGCCTGCTTTGCTTGTGACCATAAGGATACGTGATTCACCATGTTAGAGGACTATGATCCAAGGCACTATCTAGGGAGATTTTGAATGCAATGCTGGTCTCACTCACACTGATGTAAAGCTGTTGGTTCCTTCCTGGTGATTACAGAAGTATAACTGGCTCCTTTTGTATCAATAAATCACCAGGGAAGTGAGCTGAATGATGAGGAGAATGAACAGAATTCAAACCCCTATGTTTGCTCCTTGCTCCTTTCTGCCAGGTTAAGATCACTGGATGTACATATGATTCCTGCACATAGCTGGTGGCCACATGCCACCCAAGCTAGGCATCAGAGGCAGAAAAATCAGCTTTGCTTAAAAAGAGAAGGATAAGCATGGAAAATCCCTGTAATTATTGTGAATTGCAGCCAAAACCACTTGAAAGCAGAACAGTTCATGCTGGTTAAGTAGACTTCATAGGTTGGAAATGTCGTGTTTAATTAGCACATCACTTTCTTAAGGTCACACAGACAAGCTGATATAAGGTAAAACATATGGCCACAGCAAGAAGTATATGTCAAAGTTGCTGGAAGCAAGCTGAAGGTGCAGGAACCTCACTGCAGACGTGTTGTCTTGGGAGCCCTGTAGCAGCTGGTGTTCTACTACGTTTATGCAGAGGGGACCCTTCCAAGAGCAGAGGTGGCACTAGAAATGCCAGAGGAGCATAAGTGTTTTGTTTATAGGAAATCATCTAGCTCTGGGTTCTCGTAGAAGCCCATCTGACTGAATTCATAGTGAACAGGCATCCACTACCCTTTTCTTACATCCTCCCCTCTTGGGACAGTGTTCCAGTGGAGATAATCCAGGATTTGTATTACAAATTATTCTAGGAACTATGAATTTGTTCTTCTAGACCAGGCTTTCTAAGGCTTCCTGCACTTGAATTCAGGTGAGTGGAGGACTGGGGTATAGGGATCCCTTGTCCTTTTAGGCATGGTTCCATCTCTGCCCTTAGGTGTGCGTGTTGCTCTGCAGCAAAATGTGGTTCCAGAAAAGAGAGGGTCAAGCAACTGTGGTTTGGATGTGTTTGTTTCCCCTCTGATTAAAGTGCCATAAGTACTGTGTGTAACTGCAACTAGCAGCAACATTTTTTATCTAGGGAACGCACTTTTTCATGAGCCAGGGTCTCTGTTACCATTCCCTGTGCATGGCTATTGACCGCTAGGAAAA